>NC_143017.1:92267965-92641090 GCF_055824585.1 Amblyomma mixtum | reverse complement strand
AGCGCAAGTGATGTTTTAAACATAAGTACGGCACAGTAGTTTCAATATTTTGCGACGTGGCTGTTTTACTCAAAATACTCTATGATGCAGGCATGCAGACACGAGTTGCTGCTGAATATATCAACCTGCTATGAACATACCTGCTTGTGCTTACGACATTCGCAAAACGATATTGCACCGGTGCTCAAATATTGCTACTTGTGGTCACAGACAAATGCTGCACACAGTTTGAAAGTGAATGTGGAAACCTGTTCCCACACCACTTTTCACACCCAAGAGACGGACACCTGTTGTGGCAGTGTCGGTAGTCACCCCGGCTCAAAGCTTCTTTACGGCCGGCGACAGCTTGAGCACACAGTCGTCTTTCTCGAGCATCTGGACCAGGCGGTCTTCGAACTTGTCCCGGATGCGGTTGAACTCCATGATGTCCACGGGCTTCTCGGCCAGCCAGAACTTGTCGAACTCGAAGAAGACGTAGCAGTACACCCTGTGGAAGTCATCCACGTGCGGCCTCTCGGCGACGGCGTTGAATATGTGCGACTTGAGCTTGCCTTTAACGAGCAGGTGGTACAGCAGGCTCGTCAAGTTGATGCCCACGATGGCGAACGAGTAGCCATACTCCGGGTGCAGAGAATGCGACAGGACGTGCCGCGCCACCTCGGTGTACTCGGTGGCGAAGAAGACCAAGTTCTCCAGCCCCAACATGCCCATGCCCCGGAAATCGGTGCGCGGGTCGTCGCCCTGAAAGCCGATCTCCGTCCACTGCTTGGAGACGGGTCCGCGCAGGTGCACGTCTGGTCGCAGCTGCTTCCACAGCCGCAGCAACTTGTTCAGGTGCTCGGGGTCTTGCGCAATGAACTGAGTTCTGCGCAGCAACTCTACTTCGTAGACGAGTTGCCTGTACCCGCACATCTGAAGCATGCTGGTCCGAAAGGAGCGCACAAACTCGCGATGCACCTGCGTGTTGATCTTCTTCACGTAGGCGACGCCTATGACGGCGTACTCGACGGCGTTCGCGCACAGCTCCTTGGTGAAGCGGCCTTCGTCCGCGAGTTGCATCAGCCGGTCGTAGATGGTCCGCACGGCCGGGGTGCGCGACATCTGCAAGCTCCACTCGAGCTCGCGGGTGCGCTGACATCCCCGCTCCGTGCCATAGCAAATGCGCTGCAACTCGCACAGCCGCGTTAAATTACGGAGGATCCACTTGACCGTCGGCCTTATTTGCATGTACAAGAAGGCCGCGATGCGACTCAGTAGGGCCCACATCGCCGCTCCAACACGGCAGACGCTCGGTGCGAAACGTCAGGCAGGTAGTGAGCGATGATGAATATATCTACTCTACGCGGCGTCCGATGCAACCGACCCAGCGTGAAGCTCGCGGTTTTCACCAGTTTAACATACCCGCAGTTAACAGGAGAGCATTTCGAGATGAAACAATTTTGACGTTGTACAGTCCGAAGTCGAGATCACGACAAGAAATCAGGTCTTGGGACAATTTAAGACAGTACACGCAACGGCGGCTGCAATTTCATTTGCCATCACGATCCAATTTTTATGGTTGATTTGCTTGTTTCGATTCACTGTCGCCAGACTTCGAGCATTCCACGCTGTTATAACAAAACTACATACACGTTGTGACTTTTATTTGTTATTTTTTCAACAACTATATCAATAAATTTAAATAATTAAAACCGTAAAAACATATTAAATAGCGAAGTAGTATTAATTTACTTCTCAAAATTTCTAGCGTCGAAGTCGCATCCAGTGAAATCCAAAGCTGAGTGCGCTTAGAAAAGCGTCCGCTCTCAAAACAACGTGGTGGCGATCATATATGTGTTTCTACCTCAGTAGCGATCGTTGCTACCTGGCTCTGATATGATGGTGCTTCTGTTATCTCAGTGAAGGTGCATATGCCATGAATGCATTCTGCCGGCACCTTAGGAGCGCAGCGCAGTACCTGCCGTTGTCCGCTCGGATGTGTGCAAGGCGGAGGGCTCGAATTGGTCGTTCTGTTCATCTTTCGGCTAAATTGGGCAACGAAGACAGTGACCCTGACCACGGGACGTCGGTTGACTTTGACGAATATGACGCTCTTTTAGCTAAGTACCCCTATCGAACTGTTTTGGTATCGGACGTCAATGACCCACACCTACAGCAGCTCTTGTCTTCACAGACACCGTCGGTATGTTTCCCGGCCGTTATGTTCTCATTTTGGCTTGAAAAGTTTTGTAACGAATTCGCAACAAGCATATGACATAACAATTTCACTATCATACTCTTTTGTCTTTCTGAAATGTAGCTTCCGTCTTTTTAAACATTAGCTTGCATGCATGTAAAGTTGCATCACCCTGTGGCGCATTGCGGGCAAATGTCTTTTGTACTTTTTTTAAAATCTGAAATGAACCGCAAAAGCCTCGTTTTCCGCCTCACGCACCTGTTGCGATCGTTAGCACTTGTATCTATTCATGCGCGGCTCTTCTGCATTCTTTTTTTCACTTCTCTTGAATCTTGCTTGTTTTTCGCAGGAACTGTTTTCATGCATATCCAAGCTGGGAACGCCTTGTCCTCTGGTGTATGCTGCACAAGCTGTTGTGTCCTTGTGGGATCTGAAGAAGTTGTCCGATAGTTTGAACAAGAGTTTCGATGCAACAGCGGCGCTATCCTCACCTGACTTCAATACTTTGATGAATCAACTTCATCGTGATTGTAGTTCACTGAGCGATACCTGCCTCACTGCTGTGCTGGTCTCTCTGAAGAGGCTCCTTCAGGAACCAGCGATTCCCGTCTACCATGCGCTGCTTAGTGAGGCCTACCTGCGATGTTCGTCGTTTAACCTGCAAGATCTCTCGCGGTTCATTGTGAGCCTTAACCAATCCAAAAACGTCACTCTTGCGTATCAATGCCTTGCCCTGGAACGGCTGCAGCATCTGCTTCCATTGTGTGCTACAGAGCTGGAGCTCAAATGTGCTGCGATTTCATTGAGACGCCTAGTTCACCTGTCATCTCCTTCACTCATTGCTGCCTTTTGCAGCAAGGCATCTGAGATCCTCACACCTGCATCACAAGTACACACACTTCTTCGCTGCCTGCCAGTCACCTGTCTTGAGCCTCAACTTAACCGCCACGACAGTTGCATGGTCAAGGTTCTCACCTACATGAATGCTTTGATGGACTGTTTAGATCCGGTAGACCTTGCTTCTCTTGCTGACGTTGTAGGAGAGGCACATTGCAATGCAAATGACACTTTGAAGTTGATTCAGGAGCGGGCACGCCAGCTCTACAAACAGGAGCCCAGCATATCACTTGCGCATAGTCTTGTCATGGGACCATCTCTGCAGCAGCGAGAACGCTTGGAGCTCGAGAGTTCCCTGCGCAAGCTCTTGGATTCAGACATTTCCCTTCGCAGCATTGTGCAATTTGCAGACATCACTGTGTGGCTGCCCATCACGAACGAGGACATTCTTGCTTCGTTCTGGAGCATTGCGGCGGACTTGTCAAACCCATCATTAGTGCTCCTGATCAGGCGTTACCTCAGTTGCTACCATCAGACGCATTTTCATAGCAAGCCTTTCGAGTCGGTTTTGCTGGAGTGGAGCAAAGAAAAACTGGAAAGTGCATGGAAGCTCGGAACAGTTGCGCTTGCAGCACAGTGCCTGCTGACGCTCGAGCAGTCAGCAATAGGCCCTGAAAACGTAGAGCGGCTCAGTTCGTTGCTGGGTCAACTTTCAAGTTGGTCCCTGCTGGAGTTGTCTCTAGGCCTGAAGGCTGCAGAACGCTTGTCAACTGATGTGTTCAGCAGAAGGCGCACACTTCCCCCACTGCTTATGAACCTGAAAACAAGTGTTCACGGTGAGATCCGCAGGAGAGTAGACACGACAGAAACTTTAACTGAGCTCACAGCTCTAACGATATCCAACAGGCTTTTGTGGTTCTCACGTGGACATCATGAGGAACTGAAGGAGTCTATTGCTTCCAGGTGTGTTTTGCATCATTTGTAGGGATAACTGCTCATATCTCTGCATGTGCTTCCCATTGGACATCAGAAGTTTTTGCATGGTGAAACCCCACTCAGTCAGCGAGAGGTGTAATTGTCAAAATGTTAATTATCCAATCTATCTAATGTTTATCCATCTAGCAGTGCTTATGTAAAAGTACACTGGTACAGCAGAGTCACTTAGCAGGTTAGAAATGACTTGCATGTCCTCTTACATTTTTGTACTTTTAAACTTTAATCATTGCGACACAACCTGACTGCTTAGCCAATGTACATGATGATGTTTTGTGTCGAATTATGCTCCACCTAAATGTTTACTTACGCTGACCACAAGCTGTCATTTAAAAGTACATAATAGTTGCCGCTGGGCAAGCCATGGTTGGGAATAAAACCTGGCAACATTTAAAGCTAGAACCCTATCCAGTGGGGCTAGCCTAGCAGTGCTGTTCGAGGAACTAGCGGGCACTAAGTGGGTTGTGATAGAGCTTATTGAGGTTATTAGAAGAATGAAGTGTAATATGTTAAACGATGATCACATACTATGTTGTCATGGTTTATTGGACTAGCGAAAGCTACGTGTAGGATTCCTCATCAATAAGGGTATAGGTGGCAACATAGAGGAATTTGACAGCATTAACGAGAGGGTGGTAGTTATCGTAGTCAAGTGTAGTAAGAGGTACTAGCTGAAGGTTATAAAGGCCTATGCACCAACATCCATCCATGACAAGATAGGTGAAAGGTTCTGTGAAGGTGTAGAATCAACAATGAGTAAAATAAAAGCATAGTATACTGCACTGATGGGCAACTTAACTGTCAAGAGGACAATAGTATAGGTCCTAGGAATAGCAGGAGGAGTTGTTAATTGAGTTTGCAGGACGAAGTAGTTTACAGATCATGAATACCTTCTTCCACAAATGGGAGAACCGGAAATGGACTTGGAAATGCTTGAATCATGAGACTAAAAATGAAATAGACCTTATATCATGTGCACATCTTGGCATCATGCAAGATATGGAGGTGCTTGGTAAGGTGGGGCATAGCGACCACAGGATGGTATGGTCTGGAATTAGCCTAGATTTAACGTGCTACGGAGGGAGCTAATGAGGCAGAAGCACATCAACGAGTTAGCAGTCAGAGGGAAAGTAGAGGAATTCAGAATCTTGTTGTAGAACAGATATTTCACTTTAACCAAGGATGATGACCATACTGTTCAAGCAGTGAATGATAATCTCACAAATATCATTACAGAGTGCGCAGTAGAATTAGTGGCAGTATCGTTAGACATGATACCGGTAAGTTCTCTCAGGAGACGGAAGATCTGATTCCGAAACGTTGCAGCATGAAAGCCTCTAACCCAACAGACAGAATAGAACTGGCAAAACTGTCAAAGCTAATCAATAAGTGTAAGGTAACTGACATAAGGGTAGCCCAAAAGTGGTCGAGAGGAAACTAGACATAGGTGAAAATCAGATGTGCGTACTAAGAGACAAGGAGGGCAGTGTCATTACTAATATGGGCAGGATAGTTAAAGTAGCCAAAATAATCAGAATGATAATGACAAAGGCAGGTGTGTGGATGAATGGGAGTTCCTACCTTTAGTGATAGAGAATATAAAGAAAGTCCTACAAGTGATGCAAAGGGGGAAAATGGCTGGTGAGGATCAGGTAACTGCGGATTTTGAAGGACAGTGGGGAGATAGTGCTAGACAAATTTGCCGCCCTTTATACGCAATGCCTAATGACCAGAGGCTTTAAGAACTACAGACCGATCAGCTTACTGTTCATTGCTTATAAGGTATTTACTAAAGTAATCGCTAATAGAGTTGCTCTAGAGCAACTTTAACTTCGGTTAACCCAAGGGCATCTATGCCTTTCGGAAAGGCTATATGGCACTTGGCTGTATTCACATCATCAGTTAGATGATAAAGGAGTGCTCAGAATATAACCGACCCCTATATATAGCCTTCATAGATTATGAAGAAGCATTTTACGCACTTGAAACCTCAGCAGTCGTGCAGGCATTGTGGAACCATGGTATAAAAGAAGCATATGTAAAGGTACTGGATATTATCTAGAGTGGCTACATATCTACCCTAGTCCTCCATAAGGAAAGTGATACAATCTCAATCTGGAAGGGTGTTGGGCATGGAGACAGAATCTCTACAGTGTTATTCACTGTGTGTTTGCAGGTGGTATTCAAAGTACTGGATCAGGAAGAGCTAGGGATAAGAGCCAATAGTGGAGAATTGGAATACCTTAGTAATATTCGATTTGCTAATGACAGTGCCTTGCTAAGTAACACAGGGGCAAAATTGCAAAATTGCAAAGCATGTTCGAGGATCTGGACAGGCAAAGTTGATTGGTAAGTCTAAAAATTAATGTGAAGAAATCTAAAGAAATGTTCATTAGTCTCAGAAAGGCGCAACAGTTTATGATGGACAGCAGAGCGTTGGAAGTTGTTCGAGAATACATCTACTTAGTGTAGTTCGTGACTGCAAAACTAGACCATGAAAGGGAAATAACTGTGAGAACTTAGCGGAGTGCATATGACAGGGATTCTCAGGTGATGGATAGCAGTTTACCAATATCCCTCAAGAGGAAAGTATATAATAGACTCATCTATGGGGCAGAAATGTGCAGGCTTACAAAAAGGGTTCAACTTAAACCGAGGGCAGTGCAGTTATGGAAAATGATAGATGTAACGTTAAGAGACAGGAAGAGAGTAGAATGGGTCAGGGAACAAACTTCATTTAATGATATCCTACTTAAAATGAACAAAAAGAAATGGGCGTGAGCAGGGCATGTAATGCGAAGGCAGGAAAACCAATGATCCCTTAGTGTACGGAATGGATTTTAAGGGCCGTGTTTCGATGGAGGCGAAACGCAAGAGGCACCCGTGTGCTGTGCAATGCCAGTGCACGCTAAAGATCTATGGCACCTCTTTCTCTCTTTCTTCTTTCACTCCTACCTTCCTCCCTTCCCTTGCGGCACCTTCCGCTGATATATGTGAGACAGATACTGGGCATTTCCTTTCCTCAAAAATCAATTTAACCAATTTAAGGGGAGGCAAGCGTAGCAGGGGGCGTCAGGGGGTCAGGTGTGTTGATGAGATTAGGAAGCTTGCGGGGATGATGCGGAGCTAGAACAAGAGAGAGTTAATTGGAGAGATATAGGAGAGGCCTTTGTCCTGCAGTGAGTGTAGTTAGGCCAATGGTGATGATGCCTATGTACGTATGACCACATGTACCATACACTGCACACATAGTAGAATAGGTTATCTATGTGCTGTCGGTGGGAGTGTGTTTCTGCAGCAGTTGCACTAGCACTTTGCGTGTTTATCTGCAATTTAAAAATATTTTTTCTTTTTCGACTCAAAAGCTTGTGAGTAGGCTTTCGGCATCTCTAACTTCAGCCTTCTTCCAGATGTGCGGTTCTGATGGATAGCAGCTCCCCACGGGAACTGGCGTCCTTCTGCAAAGCTCTGTCACTGGAGCGACTCTGGCTGCCAGACTGCTTGAATCGGACGGTAGCTCGTGCTGCTGACGAACCTGAGTGGCTGTTTCCAGTTACCCTGTGCCAGCTTCCCTATGTGTGTTTTGTGAGCGGCTACGTTCCCGACAGGGTGGAGCAGCTGGCAAAGGTTGTGAACTCCTCTGTCCTCAGGTGAATGTCTAGTCACTGCTGGACATCCTGTGCTTACGTAAAGCTGCCATAACTCTCTTCATTCAAGTTGCATTGTTATCGTAGGCCTTTTCATATCCTGTAGATTTTCATGTCATAAGTCCTTTTTGCGGACAGGGCAGATAAAACTTATTTTTAGATTATTAGCTTAAAGTGTTGAGGCTCTTTTTCTTCTTGGACTGTGAAACAGGAGAGGGAAGGCCACAGAGGTGGGCATTTACACAAATGGTTCCCTAGTTCGGGTTATATGTGTGACTGTGCTTTCTTGACCGAAACGGTCAAGATATAAATCCTTTTGTATAAAATTACACTGCCTTGTAATATCGTTATGTTTTTTTAATGGCCGCTTTTGTGGCTGAGTTAATAACAAGTGTTCAGCACACTATGTTATTTAATCGTTCCCATTGTCGATGGGGACAAAAGTGTCTTTGTTATGTGCACAAATGCTGATATCTTTAATTTGTGTCTATGTTCGAGGACAATTCACAGTGCAGGTATTCTAAGCACATTAGATGGAAATCTGACCTTTTTTCTTTTTTCTGCCAGCATTCTTTGAACACTTTTTTTTTCCTACATTTTTTGTGCCTTGTCTAGCCCCTTCCAGCTAAAATAGTCGTGGCGCTGCAGGTAGACAGTGCCGTTCCTCTGCACTTTTCTTGATTACGAAGGCATTTGGCACTATTGGTATTTAAACAGGACCTATACCGGGTGTTTTTGTTAGAAGGTCCAAAATTTTTAAAGAAAGGTAAATTCCTTTAGATTTATTTTAACCCTGGGGCTATACTGAGGGCTACGGCGGACGCCAGGTAAGAGGCAAACTACTTTAATTAGTTCGCTGATTAACTGAATATGTTAATTAACTTTTATAATTTTTATTTTAGGGGATATGTTGTATTAGCAGAATTGGAGATCGCCTTCCAAACAGTCCAGCCAAGAAAAAAGATTTTCATGAAAAAATTTTTTGCGCGCGTAACGAAGCGAGAAAAAGTCACCCTGGTAGGCAGCTTCACACTGTAACACAGCGTCTTTGAGCGCCTGTGACGTACCTTAGCTCCGCCCTGCACTTTGTGTCAATGCGTTCTTGTTCCAGCGCGGCATTCCGTGAGGCCGCGGAGCGAAGCGAGATAAGCAGCGATAGCGCAGGCCGCCAGTCCAGGACGCGTGACGCAAAGCACAGGGCGGAGGAAACTACGTCAGAGGCGCTCCCGCCGCTGCGTTACGGTGTGAAGATGCCTACCAGGGTGAATTTTTCGCGCCTCGTAACGTGCGTGAAAAATTTTTAATTAAAATTGTTTTTTCTTGGTTGGACTGTTTAGAGGACGATCTCCAATTCTGCGAATACAACATATCCCCTAAAACAAAAATTAGAAAAGTTAATTAACATATTTAGTTAATCAGCAAACTAATTAAAGCAGTTTTCCTCTTGCCTGGCACCCGCTGTAGCCTCCAGTATAGCCCCAATGCTAAAATAAATCTAAAGCAATTTACCTTTTTTTTAAAATTTTGGACGTTCTAAAAAAAAACACCCGGTATTTCAACTTCTTGGGTTCTGTGCACACTTCCCATCATGTGACAAATATATCTCATGCTGCAGACACTGATGGTGGTGATTTGTATTTGTCTTTCAGGCATTTCAATGACCTTCCAACTGCTGAGCTCCTCCAGGCTGCAGTAGCTTTGGGATTCTTC
Organism: Amblyomma mixtum; assembly: GCF_055824585.1. Classification (NCBI taxonomy): domain Eukaryota; kingdom Metazoa; phylum Arthropoda; class Arachnida; order Ixodida; family Ixodidae; genus Amblyomma; species Amblyomma mixtum. The sequence continues at coordinate 92,631,727 of NC_143017.1, read as the reverse complement.
CAGTGCTTGGAGAGTGACCTGATCCAGCGTATTTTCTCATTGCCCTTCATGGAGCGACTGGACCAGGAACTCAGTGGTATGTTTACCGGGTTCCTTTGCTGTTTATAAATCGTTCCTGTTACTACCGTCCAGTTTTCACAGTGCAGGTATTCTAAGTACATTAGACGGAAATCTGACCTTTTTTCTCGAAATTTCTGATAATTCTATGTTTAAATCTGCTTTAACCAACCTGCTGCTGTCATAAACTCTAGAATCCTTAACACTGTCATCATTTTTTTTTTCCTTTTTACGGTTGTTCCATTTGTTTTATATGCGCGTGTTACTGCCTTTTGAACGTGATTTCTCTTGTCGTTTGTTTTTATTGTATGCTGTTGCTTTTTGTTGTTGTTTTCATTCTGCGATATGCGCTGTTAATTTTTTACTTGTTTTGACGTAACCTGTTTGTCCATTTTTTTTTCTGTGGGCTTCATTTATGTCTAATTATTAAGTGTATTTACAGCTGTATTTTTTGTTTCACTTTCGTGTGTAATCCACTCCCCTCTGTAATGCCCTCTGGCCCTGAGGGTAATGAAATAAATAAATAAATAAATAAATAAATGCTGGGTATTCAGAGTTCTCTAGATTGTAATTTGCTAAAATTTCAGTGAACTTTGCAGTGAGATTCGAGAATTAATTGAACCCTGGAGTGCTGCGGTTGTACTGAAAAAAAAAAAAAAGACCGGGACTTTAAGCAACACACTCAACCTGGCATCTATCAAAGCATATTTATGACTTATAATAAACATAATCATTATACCAGCCAGTAAATTATAGGTCAGGTTTTAGAGTGTTTGGTTTAAATGGAAAAAAAAAAAGAAGATAAACATACACGAAATTTATTTTTAACTGAAAAAGGTCAGTATCCTTGAGATATGGGGCACAGCTTGGTAGCAATTGAGCACGAGTTGCAGTGGTCACAAGAGAGAATTAACAAACTGCAGAAGACAGGAGTGGGGTGAGACAACGGGATCATTTGATTTACCTAGTGCCATTGTGCATTTTGAGGCGTTACTCCTCCACTTTAGACGCACACCACGCACAAGCCAAGAAGCTGCGCTACCTCTTCAAGCTTCATCTAGTAGCGTTCTGCTCACAGAATGCCAGCACCTTATCAGTGCTGTTACTTGGCTAACCAGTTTGATCATGGCACATAAGGACGCTGACAACGCTCATAACCGTCATCGAGAAACCATGCGTGAGCATTGTGAAAAAGGATATATCATGTTCCGCCTTCCACAACAGTTGTGCAGCACTTCCATCGGTGCTGTCATCATGCGGACTGCGCAATCAGACACTTTCTGGCTCCTTCTGGATTCCTGCTGCGGTCTTTTTTTCTTTCTTTCTTTCCAATCTGAAACTTCATTCTTAAGTAGACTCTCAATGATACGATCATGTTTGAAACGAGTTTCGGAATGATACGAATTTGAGAATTCCCTGGTCAGAGTGCATGGGTACTGTGTGCAGCAGAATTGCATATGTGTTGAACACCCTCCCGCACCCCAAACGGATGATACGAATTCGGGAGCCATGATCGCACCCTCCAGCTACTGCGATTGCTAATTGCGCGGTACTCATCGTGAGTGATGGCATGCAGACCGCACATGCCGACATCACAAATGGGCAGTGGCAAGCTGCCCATACATCGCTCTCATCGCGATCGCCAGTCATGCGGTACGCTCCACGAGCAGCTAGCAGTGGCGTGTGGCCATAAATAAATCTTGTCAGCCGTATGCAGATCTGTGTAAATGCATTTTCAGTGCTGCTGTATGCGGGTTTTGTTAGCTTTGGATGCTAGAAATTTTGTATGATACAAATATTTTTCGTGACTCCATGGGTTTTATGTCATCAGGATTTAGTACTGTTCATTTCATGGCCTGCGTGTATCATGTACAAAAACTACTGAACCGGGCCCACTGTTTCAAGCAAACAGAGTTGATGCTTACCTGGCTCTTATGTGTGAGCACAGTATATGCGAGCACAGTGAGCGCAGGGTATTGTGAGCACAGAGCAAACGGTGAATGTAAGCCCCCCCCCCCCCGATAAGAAAACTTTCTGTAAAAAAACTATGAAAACCTTCATTTTTACAGTGAAGGAAGTCCAAGAAAAGCATTTAGCAGATAGGACCGCACCCTCAACCACCCCTCCAAGAGTCACTCATAAATCCTCCCATGCACAGAGCTGCTATTCCTCCAATAACTTTTGTTGCTTTGCACAAGAAAGCAAAAAATTGGCGGGGGCTTAGCTTTGGTTAAGCCTGGTAGGTTGCGAAAGCAAAAGCACAACGCCTCCAACTGAAGGAACGCAGTGCGCCGCGTCTACGGGTCACGTGTGGCTACCGGCCGCCGCTGTGCGATGACTCAAAGCGTCTTCGGTAATTTTTTTTATACTTTGTTTTTGATGTTGTTGCAACTGAGAGAAAGAAAACATAATCTACAGCTGGTATGACGTTACAGCGGCAGTAGCGCCACAGGTGCACTGCGCGGCAAACACACGCCATAACTGCAGCCGGGCTATCTGAAGGAGCGAGTTGGTTGCCCATATTCACTCCGCTAAAGGTCAGAATAACTGCGGCCGGGTCACGCGAAGGCTTGAAAGTGCAAGTAGTACTATTTCTTTCGCAATAAAAAAAAAAAACTGGAACTTTTTGCCCTCCCCAGGAGTGTCTGCAAACTATTAATTCTTCTACTTTTGACCCATCAACCTAACTAATGCTTTCTTTACTAATGTGGTGCATTTTATAAATTAAAGAAACATTCCCATGCTATTTTTGAGGCTGAGTGCAAGCTTGGCACTTGCAGTTAAATGGTTTTGGCATACTGTGTTTGAAAAAAAGACTTTTAAGGGCAAGAAACACTGCGGCAAATGCAAATGAAGTTTTCGCAGATGGGACACAGACAGTACTTTTGTCTTGCATTTAGGAAAAGTGAATATATCACTGTAAGTGATGGTTTGAAAATGTAACACCAGGTTTCAGAGAATTCTTGCATACAGTGTGAAATGTGTTTGTTGAGGTTGTGGGTAGCTAGTGTGTGTGGTTAGCGTATGTGTCATTGTGGCTTTCTGAAAGGAATGCTCCTCTGTGCAGGCTTTGTGCCAAGTGACCATCGGGACCACCAGGTTCGAGAGCTGCTGGCCACTCTCAACCGCATAGCCTGCCTGGACTTCCCGGAAGAGCGGGTGCCCTGGTTCCATGACCAGTACTACGCAACACGGGCTGTGAATAGTGAGGGAGAATGCTATTTAAGCAGTGTTTAATAGGTTTGGTTTGGTTTATGGGGTCTAACATCCCAAAGCGACTAAGGCTATGAGAGACGCCGTAGTGGAGGGCTCCGGAAATTTCAACCACCTGGGGTTCTTTAACGTGCACTGACATCGCACTGTACACGGGCCCCTAGAATTTCTCCTCCAAAGAAATTCAACCGCCGTGGCCGGGATCGAACCCGCGTCTTTCGCGTCAGCAGCCGAGCACCATAACCACTGAGCCACCGCGGCGGCAAGCAGTGTTTTTTTCCTGCCTATTGGTGATATCCTGCTTTACTATTAAGCAGTGTTTAATAGTAAAGCAGGATATCACCAATAGGCAGAAAAAAAAAAGAAAAAACCTAAATCTGCCAATGTGCACATTTGATTTCAGAGCATGTGAATATTGTGGATGCTCGCATATATGCCTTACGCGAGCATAGGAGGGTGTCTATAGCAGCAAGCACTGTCTTGTATGCTGCACCAAAGGCAAAGAATTTCAGCAGTTATTAGACTGACCTGCATGGAAGCTGCATACTCATTTGCAGATATCATGACTAACTGTCAACAGAAATACAGCTCAGCATGTATGTAAAACGATCTGGATCTGTTTTCTCCCACATCCCTTGGCAAGATAAGCCTAGATCCAATATCAGTCAAAAATGCCATTCAACAGCACCTAAAACTAAAAGACTAAAAAATAGTGCTGGGGTGAATTACAGTTCTGTTTAGCTTGATAAGAGACAAGTCGCTTTTGAAGATAGGTACTTTAGGAAGCATGCCCTCTAGCTCACCTGTAAACTTCAGTAACGTGACACACTTGGCAGCTTTCACGTTGTGCACTTTTGCTGATACCTGTGCCTTTAGTACATCTTTCTGGGTCTATTTAATTCATAAATCTATACCCTGAACCTGTTTATGCACAGTTTACTGGTGCCTATTGAGGAGTATCTGTTTAAACGTTGGTGTAGTGCCGATTCCGATGCACATGGCTTTATCATCTGCAGTGTTATGCTACTGGGGCCTCATTTGTGGCCAGTACTGTTATTTTAATTACTTAAATAAAATTGAGGGTCTTAAACGAGTATTCGTGGTATTAAAGGTGCACTGAAGAGGAATCTGAACTTGTCTTTTTGCCGCAGCAACTCGATCTGCACGTTCCGAGCGTTCTTAGAAACTGCGATTTATTGCCCTGTGTGGCCAATTTCCCTAATTAAATCGAATTAACGCCCGGCTCCCGCCTTTTTTTTTAAATTCTGCCTCATACGGTGGGCGGAGTCGACCAACGCGTGGAGCGCCTTTCACCCAGTCCCGTGGCGGCTTGCCGCTCTGCCATCGGCGGAGTAATACGTAGTAGTCCATGGTAGCAAATACTCCGCGCGTATTTTTATTTCTTCGGGCTTATTTTGCGGCTATATTATCTGCGAATGAAACTATTTATTCATGGAAATCTAAAAAACAAAATAAAGCGAAAGCAAAGCCTCCATGGGACTGGGTGAAAGGCGCTCCACGCGTTGGTCGACTCCGCCCACCGTACGAGGCAGAATTTAAAAAAAAGGCCGGGAGGCGGTCGTTAATTCAATTTAATTGGGGAAATCGGCCACACAGGGCAATAAGTCACTGTTTCTAAGAATGCTAGGAACGTGTAGATCGAGTTCCCGCGGCAAAAAGACAAGTTCAGAATCCTCTTCAGTGCACCTTTAATAACCTTTGTGAGACACAAAAAAATGGCTTTTGTGCCCTTTGTTTTTTGTTATATAATAGTAAGTGAAGTTTAATTCAACGTGCTCCCGTCTTCCGTCTTCGCGTGTAGCTGCAGGCAAATTCGCACGCATCTTTTTGACAAAATAGAGTAAAGTTAGGTTTCATGTGAAGTGATTATGGGCTCCTTCCTACTTGAAGCTAGGTTATCTTGTCTAGACCAGACAACTATATTTTTTTTTATGAGGAAGGCACCTCCTGTTACGAATGTCTGTTTTACGCTGTGAGACATTTTACGGAGCAAACTTTGAGACATCCCTATTGAAGCTCCGTTTTATGAATGTATTTCTGTTTCATGCTAATTAAGCAGCATTTAGTCGCATCAATTATATTTCTCCAATGCTATACTTTTGTTGGTGCTCCTCTCAGCTAGCTGAGGATGTCTCTGAAGTTATTGATGTCATGCTGTCCATGCTGTCTTGATTTCAGCTCGAAGATATTTCACACCTCTGCAGAGGGATGTCCGAGACAACCTCGCACACGTCTTGGGAGGCAGCGAATTTGTGCAGGGTCACGTCCTTTCTCCTTACAGCTACCTCCTTCGTGAGTTTGATTTTTGCTTTGTTGCATTTCAGTCTGGCTTTTAAAGGGAAGGTCACCTTTTGCACCAAAGAGGAGTATTATTTATATCAGGTCAGGTGTGGTTAGCGTAGCTCACTTCAAGGCACAGTAAAAATGTGCTATATTAGCTTTCTGTTTACAGCATTCACATACACCAGACTTACTGTAATATTCATAAACCTGGGGGGACACTGGTCTTGAAAAGAAAATTTTATTAATTTAGTCATAGCTATGAAATTTTCAGGGCACATGTATTTTTGTGCGCTAATTCTAGACATGTCATTTAATTTCATGTAAAACAATTCCTTGAGCACTTATGCACTTTTTATGCAAGTATTTTGCGGAGAGTTTTGAAGAAAATTTGCTGCAGGAAACTCGCTGAAATGTATGCCATTAGGTTCTCTTGACACCAAGGAATACAATAAGGGTAAAATTATCATCCTGGCTCGCATAGAACTTGAGTAATAGGGTACTGAAGCTGCCACTTCAGAAACAGGAATACACACTTTCCTTCTCATTTCTGAAGCGACAACTTCAAAACTCTATAACTTAAGTTCTATGATAGGCAGGAAGACAATTTCACCCTTATTGTTTTCCTTGGTGTCAAGAGAACCCAATGGATACATTTCAGCGAGTTTCCTGCTGCAAATTTTTTTCAAAACTCTCCGCAAAATACTAGCATAAAGAGTGCATAAGTGCTCAAGTAATTGTTTTACATGAAATTAAATGTCATATTTAGAATCAGCACACAAAAATACATATTCCCTGAAGATTTCGTAACTGTGACTTCATTAATAAAAATTTTTTTTTCAAGACCAGTGTCCCCCCTTTTAATGCTAAATCTACAGGAGTGTCACTTGCCCTGATTTTTTTCTGTAGCAAATTAGGGATATGAAAAGAACATTTCCTTATATGCTGGTCAGGTTTTAAACATAGTGGCAACAGGCTCCCCATTAATTCAAACTCCCCATAATTGATACAAATTTTTGGTTCCCTTCAAGTTCAAATTCGAGTTCAAGATGCCCTGCCCATACATTGCCGATGCTGCGATTGCCGTTTGCACAGTACGCACCACGAACAATCGAGTAGTGATGCATGGCCCGCACTTCGCCAACACCGCGATCGGCAGTCGCACAGTACACACTGCAAGCACTGAGCAATGGCACACTGCTTTAAATACAGTCTTGCCTCGTTAATACAATCCTCACTAATAGGGATGAATCGAATTATGGACAGTTTATTTGAGGACCAAACTTTTTTAATGTATTCACACCTTGTTAATGTGGAAACTCGCTGTTTGGACAATGGACAGTGTGAAAATGTATCAAGCCCTTTGGGACCCTTGTATTTTTTTTCATTAATATGGACGGTGATCAGGATCAGGACAAAATCCAAAGTGCTGCTGCCAGATGTTCCGTCCCTTGTAGTATTTTGATTGCAGAACACCAGCAAAGACACTGCGGAAGTGAAAATGTCTTAGTAATGGCGTTTTTGTTTGCGTGTGGTTTCGTGCTTCAGAGCGGTATGGTTCTTGGTCAACACAGTTACATTTGCCGCATTGTATGAATGGCTGAGAAAAGAATTCTTTCTGTGCGCTGCGTTGCAGGCCACATTCAACAGTGGTCAGCTGAGCGAGTGCAGAGTTTCGCGGGATCAAGCAGTCGTAATAGAAGATATACTTCATAACGCCAAGCGACGCCATACATGGATCACTAGGTTACTAGGCACTGCAAACATGCTAATACCTACACCACATGATTTTATCACTTGTAGCTTCCAAAATTGCCCAATATCCACTTCATTGCGTGCCACTATACAGAAAAGCAGTCCGTAATCGTAGACTTTCTTTAGAACATTTTTTTCTTCGTGATTTGTTATTATGGAAAATTCGCTTTTTGTAGATTCGCTTTACTTACACTTTTGCTCGGGAATCAAAATGTCCGTATTAACGAGGCACGACTGCACTTCAGCCATGAACTTGAGTAATTTACTATCGCTTCAGCATGCAGATTTCACTCGTGTTTTGTATAAATTTCAGGTAATACTCATCATTGTCATATTATAGTCATCGACTGCTCATATTATGCACACTGTAATTAAAAATTAAGTTTCTTAGTTGGTATTCAATAAAGCAAAAAAAAATTGTTGCAGCTAAAAAAAAGGTATGTTCATTGTAAGGGTCTTTAGCTTACGATAATGCTGAAGACCCCAACAGTAAGCACATTTCTGGGGTCTAGCATATGTTAGTGCCGAAGAATGTTGATAACAGGGGTGCCCAACTAAAGCCATGCAGAATAGAAATGTGCTAGCGTAATGGCTGGAGTGATCTTTATGCATATATGCACTCTTGCTGAAGATAGAAGTCTAGCTCCTTTTACTTACTTAGTTTTGTGAGGCAACACATCCAAAAGTATCATTTATACATGACATAAGCTGGCAAGCTGCATAACTTAGAATGATGCGGAAAACACTAGGTCAGGATAGCTACTAGTCTCTTATGTTTTCGTAGTCTTTTTGTGTTATGTAGACACGTGGTCAGCGCTTAAAGTTCTTGTATGTATGTATACCTGTTCTTGAATTTTTTGTGTTTGCTTCTGTAGATCACCAAAAGTGTCATTTGTGAAAAGTTCACCATGTGTGGTGTTGTGTGCCGTTGGTCTCATTTGTGAGAGCTGCAAATGAAGTTTGCTACAGTTCCTTGCTTGCAATTAGACAAGACAGCTGCTCAAAACTTGTGGGACCTGGAGTGTTGAGCTTGTTTCTGTGGAGGCCATGACAATGTCTGCCATCTTTTTGCAGAGCTGTCTTGCGTGCTGGATGCCTCGAAGAAGCCTGTTGCAGTGAACAGCAGCAGTGGAGACTTTCACAAGACATCACAGAGCAAAGTGCCTGTGGTGTTCTCTGCAAGCCACAAAAGGTACGCAACCCCTGCAAAACTTATTTGGTAGTCGTCGTCACTGACGCAGTGTTTACAGCCTTGCTCCTGTATGTATAAGTAGATGAGTATGCCAGCTAGACATCCATATTTTGAGCTTTAATTCATCAGTGAAAAATCAGAGTATTCTGCTTGTCATATGTTCGGTGTAACCGAAATTCATGAAATCTTTTCAGAAATGCACTCCAGAGCAGCACAATTTAGTCTGTGAAGGGACCGCAACTCAGGCGACATTTTCTGGAGAGTAGGAAAACAACTTTTCTGAATCTGTAGTAATGTTTCGAAGGTGCTCGCGGTGATTCCATAGTCCGTGAAAAACAAATAACCAAATGCCAGTTATGTTGGCTTCTCCGCGCAGCACCGCCAGCACGCAGCGGTGGCAGGAAAGGCTAGCTAGGGTAGCTTTCCCGCATTACGGCCATGTTGCGTGGAAACAATTACGCCAGAGCAAACGCAGTTGCTGTTTCACCACCTTCTTGACGGCCGACACGAGTTAGACAACTACACCACAGGGTGATTACTGCAAAGCTGCGCCACCCACGCCACTGCTTCTGGGGGGCTCTCAATAGGTGTGAGGTGTGCGAACGCGCGCCTACCTTTCACGCTGTTGTATCTTCCAAGTCGCTGTTGGCGAGTGCGAGAGAAGGCGCACACCTTGGCCCGAATGCCTGCCACACCACCAGCTGACACTTGTGTAGTGCAGCAAAGCCTGCCACCTGAGTGAGCACCGCTTAGTGCTGAGGAGAGAGATATGCGTTTGGTATGTGAAGTAAAAATTGCATATATTTCTTAAAGAAATATTTACAAAGAGTGCGATAGAGTGAATAATTCGTAATATTCGTGTTTGTTATATCAAGGTCTGACTGCATTCAGCACACGTTGTTTGACTGCGTGGCAAATACGGTTCACAATAGAATGAATGCTTCCTTGAATGACAAACCTGCATGACAAAGGAGAATTGTCAGGGTGTGTTCAGAGCAATAAAAATGTATATATGTGCTTCTCAAATGGGGAAAAAAAAAAAAATGCCACCGTGGTGGCTCAGTGGTTATGGTGCTCGGCTGCTGACCCGAAAGACGCGGGTTCGATCCCGGCAGCGGTGGTTGAATTTCTTTGGAGGAGAAATTCTAGAGGCCCATGTACTGTGCGATGTCAGTGCACGTTAAAGACCCCCAGGTGGTCGAAATTTCCGGAGCCCTCCACTACGGCATCTCTCATAGCCTTAGTCGCATTGGGACGTTAAGCCCCATAAACGAAACCAAACCAAATGGAAAAATCGAAGCTGGGAAGTTTGCAGTATGCAAAATGTTGCATATAAAAGGGCTGCAAAAGGAACAGCACTTGAAGTGACTGCCTCATTTTTTTACTGCCAAGTGTTGTTTCTTAGAGGTATGTTATCCTCACAGAAATGAACGAAATTGAGACACTGCAGCGCTGGACTTGTCTTCACGTAGTCTCAGCTGAGTTTAAAGATGTTTTAGAAGCAGAAGACATGGGGCTCATCAAGCATGTATGAAGTGCCTATCCCTTTCATACCAAAGTCCAGATACCAACCCAAGACATCCACAGTTCTAAGGCACAATTATGTTGCTGTACTGTTTTGTTGGAGTGCAAGCAACAGATGGAGATTTAATATCTCAGGTAAACTGTTACCGACTCTGGTGTATGCTGTAACTAAATCTACTATATTTTAGTCCTCACCTTAAAAAAATTGGAGGGGAACACTTAAGCTCCGCCATAAGCGTATGACGCGATAGCTTTAGTGGGTTAATTCCCATATGTGCGGAAGGTCATTGTCTGCTTTACATTCATAGATCCCTGGGAGTCCTCATTCCCCTCCTGGTACAGTGATGCAGCGGTTAAGCGTTGCGGCTCTGCCCCCTGCGATGGCAGGTGCTCCCAACAGTGGTCCTTGTGTAGACCAGGTAGCTCTTCCCGAGCAACCAATCATTAATTTAACTGCCACCTGCCACGCTGGACAGTTTGCTCGCTATCCGTTGGGCAGGTAGTGATGACTCCGCAAGGTCACATGACCGAGATGGCCCACCTGCCAGAGAGCCATGCTCGTGATTTTTCGCTCACAATGCCAACACTGGCACCGGATTTTCTGGAGAACGGGGCCTGTAACGCTGTCGCTTTAAAACTGCTGATCCACCAAGGAGTGCTATTTGTAAAAAGCACAGCTTCCCCCATGAGCACTTCTTTTCCAGGCATGTTAACACGAAATTGCTTACACATGATGTTTGTAATGCTGGCTTGTTTGTAATGCTGGCTTGCAGTGCTTGTGTGAGGGCTCTTTGAAGGCATTGTTGGCAAAGCAGCTGTGCTTAATATGCTGAGTAAAAGAACGAGAGTTATTTTTTAGCAAAACACTGATGTGTTTTGAGATTTTTTTTTTTTCAATGAAACAGGTCTGCTGCACAGCCTGTCCCGTAGTTTCTTTGTGTTAGCCGCACCCTTGCTGAAGCAACACTGATGGCATTCAATGCAGAATTGCTGTCTTGGTGCTGGGAGAGAGTTGCTACTGCGAAAACTACCCACAGCTCACAGGCTATCAGCAGCTGAAGATCAGACATCTTGAGATACTTGGGTACCAGCTGGTCCTGGTGAGTGGGATTTTTTTTCTTGTTTTTTACTTATTTCAGGAAGAGAAAGCTTAAGGGCTTAGCACTATGTACTACGTACTAAGCCTACTACCACTTACAATGCTCTTAAAGGGACACTGAGGAGAAATTGAAGTTGGCTTGCATCGACAGAATACCAGCTCCTGATTACAAAAACGCCATTCATACTGACAACAAAGCTCCTGTAACATAGAAAAGAGCAAGAACCAAAATACAGGTATCGCTGCCACAGGCCAAACTCGCAAGTACAAGCTTCATGGCGTCATAGAACAAAACAGTGTTGCTAGAACCAATAGTTCTAGCAACACTAGGACACGAGAAGCTACGAATCACTGAGGCGCAGCAAATGCTTGCGCAAATCTCCTTGACGTCGCCAGATGGCGCCACGTACCCGATAGCTACGCGCGCTCCTGCAGCGCCGGGACCAATCAGCGCTTGCTCTCAGCGGTATGGGGGCTCCTGGTATTCCGCTAACGGTAACAAGGTACACGGTATGCTAAAGGCGTCTATTTGCGAGAACTTCGTTGACGACTTCGAGAACGGGATCCATTGTAACGCTGGCAAAACGCCGGTGCAAATGTAAACGAAGCGACGGCCGCAATAGCCGATAGATGCCTTCAACGTGCGGCCGGCGGTAGCTTTCTTTTCGGCTGCTGCTGGGCCGCACTGCTGGCTGCCAGAAATCACGGAGTCTGCGTTACGTCATGTGAATGTCATGTTTCACGTCACTTAGTTCTGCGTCGTCATAGCAGAATCCCAAGTTTGAATCAGAGCGGCGGGAAAAACTATTTCAACTTCGAATCCAAATTTCTTAGAAATAAATGCATCTTTCGCTGCCGGCCAAGTGGCAACAAAGCCATGAAATGCCGAACTATCGGATTTTGCTATAAAAAAAATATTAATAGAGCTCTCCTCAGTGTCCCTTTAACATCACAGGCTTTAGTGTGGTACACAGAAGCAGTGGAAAGATTATAAGCACGTGAGATTTAACAGTAAGTCACAGAACATGCAGTGTTGGCTGCCTTGATCAGGGTTAGTACTGGTTAAAAGTCTGGAAGTGGAAACCAGTGTAGAAATGCAGGGCACAAGACACCAAGTAGGGCATATGTCTTCACTGTTTAACCCTCCGTGACTGTTTTTTAATCAGTCCAAGTTAACACCATTCTGGTTGATGCACTGAAGGGGTGCGTACCCCCATGGTCATGAATTGGCGCGAACTGAAACGATGAATTGCCGCCACCATTGCTCATCTGGTAGGAGCGCTGTGCACAACATGCAAAGGTTGCAAGTTTGAACTTTCAAGTGGTGTGCTGTCTCTTCATCTGGAGTCTTAAAAATTTACAGAACATTTCCTCCCCAGCACAAGTAAAAATATTAACTGCCTGTGCCTCCCTGGCTTCAGTGGCTGTTTCCTTTTGATTGTCTGCTAATTAGGTATCACGTCAATTGCCTTCATTGTCATGAAAGGTTGCTACAAAAGTAGCCGTAACTCTTTTTAATTTTTTATGCAGGTGAAATTTGTGCTTCATTTCCTTGGCGCGCGCGGCCCAGATATATTTGAATTGAGGGCTGCAATGTAGTATTCAGATTATTTTTAATCAAGGGGCACGCACTTCACCTGTCAAAATAATCTAGCCGCTGTGTGAAACAGTTGTAGGGCACTGTGTCTTCTCAATGGTGTCCCTTTCCTTCATGCCATGGTGCTTATTTCGAATACGATTTTTCATCCAGAGGATTTGCTCGATCATTTAGGAGTGAAACAATGCAAGAGACTGTCAATTTATGTGTGACCAAGGCTGTCAATAGAGAGATATACTACAGTCAAACCCACTTATAACAATACCGGTTATAACAATATATCGGATATAACAATGATCAGTTGCAGCACCGTCAGCTTTTGCATGTGTTCTATGGTATTTTCGGCACAACCCTGTTATAACAATTATTGGTTATAACAATGGTATTTCCATGGCACTTCAGTATTGTTATAAGTGGATTTGACTGTATATAGTAGAACCCCTCTATAGTAAAGTCACTCGGACCAGCATAATTCTTTGCTACATATCAGTTGTTGGTGGTGGCATAGCTCTGAGGATGCTGCCTAGTAAATAATTGGCTACTTCCTGAATACATAGTGCTTGTTTATCAAAGAAACACCCAGAAATACCTTCCAGCCTGCTCTTATGGCACCTTTGTGTGATAATTATTTATTTTATATTATCACATTTTTGATTTCATTGACACCTTGGGGATGTACCGCATTTAAACGAATACAACATGGCTACGAATATAAAGAAAGTTGGATTCCATAAAAAAACCAAAGCTTTACTTGAACCCGTCATCATGTACCGTGGCCTCAGGTCATTTAAGGGGAGATGCAGGTCTTGAAAGGAACCATTTTATGATTAAAGAATTCATAAAGAATTTAGCTGTGCAGATGTGTTTCTTATTTAAAAACACGATTCGTTTCAGTATATGTCAGTTAGTTCCCATGCTGTAAAAAAATATCTGAAGCTTAATTACTTCAATTCTTACGGGTCGTTAACCCGTGCGGGTGGTCGCAGCTGGCAAGGAACAGGGTTAATTGGAGAGACATGGGAGTGGCCTGTGCTCTGCAGTGGGTGTAGTCAGGCTGGTGATAAGTCGTTAAGATACTTTCTTTCAACATTATTTGGTTTCGATTGAAATGGGGCTGTAGCAAAAGACCTGGGATTTGGAGCTATGGTAATTATATTGGTGTTGAAGTACATCATCATGTAAAAAATGTTAAATTTTGTCCGAGCACCGTAATTATGAAGTGTAGTTAGGTGACATTATGGTTCACAAAATTTGAAATGTTTGACTCAGCCAAACAAAAAAAAACATAGCTCCGCAGTTTCATTCTTTCTGAATTCAACGGTACTATAAGATTTATTGAAATTGCCCTACAAAACATAATAAAATCTTCTGTAAGGCTAGTCATGTTGACCAAAAACACGGAGCTGAGAAAATCGCATTTGAAGTGCACTCGCCATCCATTCTGAGTTTGTTGTAAAGGCCTAAAAAAACAGCAGAATGCGGGCATTCCAAAAATGTATCATAATGGTGAGTAATAGCACGTAGTGGGGAAAGGGCACAGCTTTCAAATAAAACTAAAATGGCGGCCATCAAGGGCGCAGCCATGGCTAGTGACGGGCGCAAAGTCCTGCCTCATTTCACTCTGAAATCACCGTTTCCGGTCTTCGTAAGTGTGAAATATGTGGATATCTTAGCAGTTGGAAGTCGAATTCGGATCTCGAAACTATTTAGGCAGGAACTTTGGAGTGTATTGATCCCGAATAAGCCAATTTTTCAAAATCAAAATTTTCGCATTTTTTTATCATTTCAAGACCCGCATCTCCCTTTAAAGGTGCACTGAAGAGGAATCTGAGCTTGTATTTTTACCACTGGAACTCGACCTACACGTTCCAAGCGTTCTTGGAAACTTCGAATTATTGCCCTGTGTGGCCAATTTCCCTAATTTAAACCGGATTAACTTCGTGTTCCCGCCTTTTTTTTTAATTCCCCGCAAGCAGTGGGAGGAGTCGACCAACCTTTCACCCAGTCCCGTGGCAGCTTGCCGCTCTGTCATCGGCGGAGTGATACGTAGTGATCGGGGAAAGCAAAGAGTCCACGCGTATTTTTATTTCCGTGGAAATAATTTGCAGCTATGTGTTCTCCGACTAGACCTGTTTATTCACGGAAACCTAAAAGAAACAAAATAAAAGCAAAGTCACCACGCGACTGCCTGGAAGGCACTCCATGCTTTGGTCGACTCTTCCCGTCGTATGCGGAATTAAAAAAAAGGCGGGGGCTGGATGTTGATCCGATTTAATTAGGGAAATCAGCCGCACAGGGCAATAAAATCGAAATTTCTAAGAATGCTGGGAACGTGTAGATAGAGTTCCCTCGGAAAAAATACGAGTTCAGATTCCTCTTCAGTGCACCTTTAAATGTCACCCTGGTAAAGAAGTTGGATCAGACGCCAGTAATACGCCACTGAAGTACGGGCGTCCTGATGAGCTTGGTAGATGAGGACCTAACGATGTAGCTTACAGCTTTTTCGCAGCGCTCTACTAGGTGTTCAGACAAGCTGCTTAAGACCACCCAGCAGAATCCCCAAGGGACTTGCAGTTCATTGGTGACCCATAGATCGACTTCCAAATTGCTGGTCCTAGTGGGAAACAAAGTTGCCAGAAGGATTCATGCACTGTTAAGGGACCTGCATAATTGCCAAACGGAGAATGCGGCCTGAAGGAGCACCAGCCAGAGGTCGAAACTAGCTGCTGTATAGGGTCAGTGCTGTCGTCGTCACTCCGCTGTTTTGGACACTTCATGCGTGTGACCATCTCATATTCTCCCAAGCATCATTTAATATCTCGGGTACTAATGTTGAAAGGCCATTTTCAGATTTGGCTGCCTTTAGCACAAATACGGTAACAAAATAGAGTCCTATTACTACAATGAGCTATGCATAGCATGTGTACCAGTGAAAAAAGTTGCTGCTCTTTGCTTCTGTCATGTCTTTTGTAAACTGGAAGAATTTTGTTCGCCGATAATCAGTGCTTTGCTAATCACGTTTTAATCACTTTTTTGTAATTGTCCCCATCTGCACCTGTAATTTAATGTGCACTGATGCAACGATTACTTTAGAGTCTAGCCACAGTGGCGCCGTGTGGTTTTTATGGAACCATTTTGTCAACAAACCAATGTTTCTCGTTAGGCCTAGGCTAGGAGCTGCAGAATCGTAAGCAAAGAAATAAAGGAAATTTTTAGCTTATTCATTTTGTATAGATCAGATGAGGCAAAACAAAATCCCAATTTCTCGTTTATAGACATACTGAAAAATGCTGTAGCTATGTCAAATTGAGACTGTTTACCGTGCCTTTCTTTTGCATACGAAAGCGGGAGCCTTGCTTTCCTATGCAAAGGAAAGGCACAGTAAATTCTTAAAATAGTGCAAACAACTTAAGAATACGCTACAGCTTGATTTGAAATAGTGTTAGCTACAGGTGCAGTATGAAACATTGGATTTCTTTGCGTATGCCTGCTTACGCTGTACTAAAACTCTCATTTGTATATTTTGAGTATGAGCAGGTATAACATGGTTTATGGGGGTTTAACGTCCCAAAGCGACTCAGGCTATGAGGGACGCCGTAGTGAAGGGCTCCGGAAGTTTCGACCACCTGGGTTCTTCAACCGGGCCTCTAGAATTTTGTCGCCATCAAAATTCGACCGCCACAGCCGGGATCAAACCCGCGTCTTTTGCATCAGCAGGTATAACATGGTATAACGGCCAGGTATAACATGGTAGCACATGGGCGCATGTAGTCGTTCAAGTGCAGAGGTGCAGAGTGGGCCGCACATAGCGAATGCAGTCATGAGACGGCTCCGTATGGCATCATGGGCTGTCAGCGTTAAACTGCATGTTGGACTACTGCATCATCTGTCTGCATTTGAAGTGCTGTAGTTATCCGACGTGGCAAAGCTGCTGCATTGCCGGTGCAAGCTGAGCATGTGCCCTGTAAGGAAGAGGATGTGCACTTCTCTATGTTTGGAGTAAGAAGCAAGAGTTTGCGGTGGTCACCATCTTCATGAGCGCTTCTCTTTTAACGCTTCTCACTTTTTGCAGGTGCCGTTCTACGAGTGGAATTCGATGAAGTTGGCCGAGCCAGGCGCCAAGCAAGATTACCTCCATGCCAAGATCTTTGGTGTCAGCTAGCACATAGCAAGATGTATATAGGTGTACAAGTTTAGTAATTATGTAAATTATTTTTGTTGGCCAAGTAGCAAAAGAAAAAAAAATGAGATGAACAACGTCCTTGTGCACATGGTTGTCTGTCACCAACTTGATGTATAGCAAGAAATGAAATGCGAACAAAACAATTGAGCACCGGCAAGCAAAATGAGAGGCTCTTATCCAGGGTAAGCTTAGTACTAGCTCGGGTTATTGTAAGGTCGAAGGCACGAAGACTCTCGTTCAGAAGTGTTAATCAACCTCACTTGTATTTCCACTCCACGAGCTAATAGTATGTTGGTGTTTTTGTGTTACCACCTCAGTTTTCTTGTTCGCTTTTCATCTGTTGCTGGTAGTACGTACAACCAGCCATGCTGGTGCCACTCCCTTATCACAGAGTAAGTACAGGGATGAAAAGTTTCCAATGGGCAGACCACTGTTGTCTTGCATTATTGGTAAGAAGCTGGGTATGCTGTCCCTGCCATAACAGTGGTGTTATACGGTGATCTGTTGCTCAGCTGGCTGACTGTAAGTAAGTACATAACTCAAAAGGCTACTCATTTAACACCACTACTCTCTTCATGCAACTCTGATGGCCCTGTGACAAGGTATTGTGCCTTCAAGCCACTGCGAAGGTTGCTTCAGTCACATTACTAGCGTTCCTTAGAATGCTACCTCCAGGCATTTTATTATCAAAACATGCGATGAGACTGTTGAGATATATGTGGCTATAGCCGGACATCTGTTTAAATCTGTGAATTCAAGCATGAGCAGAACAGATAGTCCAGAATAAACTACGTCCCTTGTCAACTTTATTGGAGAAGAAAGGAAAAAAAAAGAAG
The DNA here is from genome assembly GCF_055824585.1 of Amblyomma mixtum. Lineage (NCBI taxonomy): Eukaryota > Metazoa > Arthropoda > Arachnida > Ixodida > Ixodidae > Amblyomma > Amblyomma mixtum. The sequence continues at coordinate 92,613,970 of NC_143017.1, read as the reverse complement.
CGTGCTGCAGAATGAAGTCCCTGTCGGTGGCCACGTGGAAGGGTGCGAGAAGTAATCCAGTCTCCTCTTGAAGTGCCGGGGGCCAGCCTTGAGCAGCTCAGTTGTTTTCGTACTGTTCAGGTTGCGATGGAGTGATCACCTGCACGGAAACAGAGAGAAGTGGGGAAAAGAATTCATTACATAACTTGGTATGAGGCCTAATGGCGATAGAAGTGGGGTAGGGTTATCTCTGACCCACTATGGAGGTGCAAAGGTCCACAGTACGCTTAGTGACAGGCTGCATTACTGCAATGTGTATTCCCCTTATTTGGGAATGAAAGCTGAGGTTATATGCTGCTTCAAATTTGTATGCCCAGCCCATCACACACAGCAGTTGCAAGTGAGTGAGAGGTTCTAATTAGGAGTGTGCAAATATTCGAAATTTTGGATACCAATCGAATAACTTCGATATTGGGCTCATATTGGTATTCCGGGAACTGATATTCGCAATTGATCGCATACCGCATGAAGACTTTCATAAATTCGAATGTGGCAAAACCACAACATCTGGACAAATTCTATGATTGAATTTAAAGTGCCAAGAATACAACACAAAGGTCCGGTTCACTTTCTTCTCCGCGGACTGGTCACATTCTAACTCTGCTAGGCTTGGACCTTGCGCGAAATTCCGCAAGTGGGCTTTCCCGCATAACACGCGTGACGAGCCCAAGATGGCCGACCATGCACTTAGAACCAAGAGGAAGCGAGCAGTTTTTTTTTTGTTTTTTTTTTATCCTTCCATAATATGTTACATACTTAACTCCCACGCCCATAGCATTCGATGTACAGCGTTACAATTCTTGCAGCGTGAGCTCCGCCGTCTGGTTTTGCTCAACTATGACATGCGGGAAAGCCCACTTGCGGAACTTTGCATGAGGCTCCTGTAGAGGCAAGTTGAGGTGTCGCAGCAGGGCAAGTGATCGCGTAAATATCCCGCTATTGCATGGTGCATTGTAACTCGCGCACCTTTTAAGTGGGCTTAACGGCAGACGTGACAACGATCGAAGGGCTCCTGTTGTTAGGCCAAAAAACTGCCTTGTTGCATAGTTTCGATTTCTGAGCTTCGCCTTTTGCCCGCTACGATGGCAGCTGTCGGCACACGCATTGGCCGCTCGTCTGAACTCGGCTCAGCGCTGCTTTCGAATGCCGACTGGCACGTCGCTGGTCATTTCCCTTCCGACGCCGATGTACATTCCCCTTGCTTAAGTCCACGTTGTTCTTCCAGCACGCCAAAACTGCGCTCAACAATGTGATGGAGCTCCCTCATTAGGTTTCACAGCATTTTTGGATTTTCGTGCTTTCTTTCTTCGGGGGGCGTGGGGCATTTTATAAATCAACCTTCATATAATCCGAGCATTTCTTCCAGTCCCTTGAACTCCAAATTAATGAGATTTTACTAGTCATTATGTTATTTTTAGTCGCCAGTCGTGTGTCACTTTATGGATTTCATTTTGCATGACCATATTACAGGCTGGATACTGTTATGTTGTCTAATCAAGTAGTATACATTATTGTGCACGTCATATTTCTTTATATGGTGCTGAGCCAATCTGGTTTTGTTTATTTCAGTTGCAAAGGCCATAAACTATTTAGAAAAACATAAGTGCAACAATATTCGCCTGTTAATCATTTTCTGAAATATTTTTTCATACTGAACAGATACTCTATTCGACATTCGAAGCTATTTTTTCTGAAATACACGTATTCTATTCGTATTCGAGAATTTGAATATTCGCACACTCCTATTTGTTATTCCTTTTTACTCGGGGCACGCATTTGTCAATGCCACAGAAAATGTGCAAAAGAAATAAATTGTACAGCGCGTAACCCTACCCTTAACGGGAGGGACTACCCTAAAGAGAACTTTTGAACCACTTGCTCGATTTCATTGAAACTGACTAGTTTATATCACTGCTGGGACCATCTCTGCCAAATTTCATTATTCTGAAATAAGTATGAAGCACGTTGTGCTACCTTTATGACAAGGATGACTATGCTTGCTTAGGAAAGCTATCATTCAGAAAATAAGGGTAATTTTCACAACTGTTCATGTTTTGTGATGTTCGGAATGTCCAGAGCACACAACTGTGGAATTATTTTTGCTTAGTTTCCCCATATTTTAGCAGAATGCTACCATGTAAAAGATGACACTGGTTTTTCATTAAAAAAAGACAAACTGTGTGCACAGTTGTGTCCCTCACAAAATTTAGCTCCAGAAAGGCTGCTACAATATTAATATCATCAAGTAATACTGGAACGATAGTTTTCCTAAGCTGACAGCTTACTGAAAAAAAACAAACAAACAGGAAATAAGAAGAATGAACTCACAAGGTTACAAATCACCCTACTTTATTTTCAGCGCACCAACGCTCAAGAAAGCAGTCTAACCGAATAATTCAATCTGGCAGAGATGGTCTCAGCAGTGATATAAACCAGCCCCGCATGTTTCAATGAAACCGAGCAAGCGGTTCAAAAGTTCACTGTTTAGGGTACACTGCGATAGCAGTAGGAATCCCTCCCGTGCAAGTAAGTACTCATCTTTCGTAGATTCATAAATTGCGTCGAATGCTCATAACACTATTGGCGCAGTTGTGCAGCAATTAAGCAATTGCCCTGGCAGGTGGCTGTTTTAAACATAACCGGTGGGGCTTACGAAACCCAGGTTGCTTTCAGAGCTCCCATGAGACTCAGTTTGGCATAAATAGTTTTTCAGGAGGCTGTGTATCTCTTGACAAATGAACTGATGCAAAGAGCCATGGTGGGCAGGGCAGGTTGTTGTTGTTGTGTCTGAACACTGTCTTGTTCTGTTATTTGTGTTGTATCCCAGTCAAATTGCTTGAGCCAAGCCATTCTGCTAGTCATGCTGAACATCAGTGCATCTGCCTTTGCCGGTTGTGGTCAACTGTTGTAGCAGTTGTCATTATGCGCAATAGATGGCACCACTTCCATCTTCACCATCTCCAGCCTTCTAACCTGCCATTCAGCATGCAATGCAAATTGCTACCGAGCAGCTTGTGTATGTATTTTATTTAGTTATTTTTATTTATTTACAAATAAATACCTTACAGGCCACCAAGCAGGAATCGTGTAAGGAGGGTGCAATACAAAAATATAAATACATAAAAGTGCTTAGCCAAACAACATGAAAATCTGAAAGTACAAGCACTGTTAAGTTCAAATAACTGATTGCAATTGTCAGGACTGAAACAAAAAGCCTACAGAAAAATACAATGGATCATGAAATAAAATAGACTAGCATAAAAGTAACCTGGCACAAAAACACTAGCATATCTACAGAAAAAGCAAAGAAGCTAATAACCACACAGGAGATTCAAGAAAAATAAGAAAAGGCATGACTCGTAGGCACTTGAAGTAAGTGCACCAGGTGTTGTCTATAAAATGTTTGACTAGACGATCATGAAATGTACTGTGGTTGCTGCAAGACGAAAGATCATACCACAGGTGTATAACACATAGGAGCGGCAAAAAGCTCGAGGCATGAGTACTGCCGTAAACATATGTGTAGCTGAAGTTACTGTGCAGTCTCGTTGATGAAAAAAAAGAGCCATTGTAGGTGCAGTGATGGTGATCAAGTGGCATAGATTTGAAGCGAAGATAAAAGGGTAATGCCTTGATGGATTCATAATGGATGGAGTGAAAGGTCCAGCTTCACTGCATGGAAATGAAGTAATGTGATAGAAGATGGATGTGAAAAAGACGACTGCAATAAGAATAACAAAATGAGATGATCTTAGTTCATTGAGACTGAATATTAGTGCACTTGACTTTCACTTGTATGGTCCTAAGGCTGCCACATAAAAGTGTTAACAGAACCCTTTCGTATTTTTTTCTAGTAGGTATTATTTTTTAATTCATATTTTCACAGTCCACTTAGCTTATTCACGATTCACTTTATGCTGGTAGGACATTCATGCATGCGTGTTGCACGTAAGACCTACCTGATTTTCTCATTTTATGTGTTATGTGTACTAATATAAGGGAGAAAAGGAAAGGGCAATGCACCTTTCATACCAGATATGACTACTTAAATTTTTCTGCGGCTTTGGACGAAGCAAAGGTCGGACAGCACCTCAAAGCTTGTACAGTGTAGTTTGCACAAAAACTATGTGAAGTCTAGTGTAAAATTGAACTGTGATAAGATGTGCACTACAGATGAGATAATGTGGATAATGTATGAAGATGTAATGTAATGAAGATTTAAATGTAAACCAAGACGTGTTGTATGAACGGCAGTTCAAACAATTGGGGCAAGTGGACTGCACAAGAAGGTCTCGAGGTCCTCGTCTTTGAAACCTCCATCCTAAATCATTGCAGCATACACGTGCATCATCATTCGTCGCATCAGTAGTCATCAGATGTCATGCTTACAAATGGCGTGCGCTGCCCATATTTGCTCCAGAAGGTGACCTTGCTCTTGGAACGGTGTCCTGTGCGCTGGTCAAACATGGAGCACTCATCGAAGGGAGGGCAATACAGGTGCAGGCTCACGGCCGGCTCACAGTGGCTTGGATTTTCAACCCTGTGCAGGCCCAGTGAATCTGCAGCACAAAAGTTCGCATAAATTAACGTTTCTGCAAATCTCTCTAACTACAATAGGTTGTCTAAGCTTAGCATGTACTGTAGTCTAGGCCACATATGCAGCAGTTTGCAGCTGCTGACACATCTACGGTCACCAAGAAGTGAAAAAAGGAATCACAACTGCCTCCTGAAGAAAAATTTTGAGGCAAGCTGCAACAAACTTGTCATTTGTAATTCTCTGTCATTTTGACAGACATAATGAGTTGTCTGCTGGTTCATGTGTTTAATTAACTAGGGCAGCAGTGTATTTTATGCCAAAGTCTCCAGTTACAAACTCTGCTGTTCGAGATGTGGACGTAAATGAGCTGGTGGCTAAGACAAGAGACGTATTTGCCGGTTAGTGTGAACGTCCCTTGTCAATTTTACTGAGAGAATAATAGCAGTGTTACGAACCATGCGAATATTTCTGATAACGTGACCTGATGCTAATATGTGTAATAAGTCTGGACATGGTTAGCAGTATCCTCGAAATAGTCAACGGTAGACAGAGGGAAGAGGTGGGATTCTTGACTACGCAAAATAAAATGAACAAAGATTGAGAGGGAGCCTCAACCTGCCAGCAGATTGAGCTCCCTCATCCCTTGTTTATTTTGTCTAGAGATAATCAAGTTATTCACATGCGCAAGGCCAATTGGAACCATCAAAAACTACTGAAACCAAGTGGGAATCAAATGGTTCTGATATATTTGACAGTTCCAAATGGTGGCTTTTGACTGGGACATCATGCGCACAATAAGCACAGCTTGCCTTGAACCTGTTTTGAGTATTAAAAAATAATATGAGAAATAACTCGGCCCTGTGGATAGCCTTAAGCCAACTGAACATCAAAGCTACAGTTCGCGGACCATGGCCTAGCTGTTCTGTATATTCTAAATAGAACGGAGTAAGTTCTCCTCTAGCGCACTTCATTTTATAAAAGGGAGTGCGCTAGAGGAGAGCTTACTCCCATGTAGGCATAGTCGTGTTTAGAGTGTATGCTGCATAGCTGCTGTAGCGGGCTATGAATTCGGAGACCTCAGCTGATAGGCTACCAGTCATTAAAAGAAAACGTTTATGTTGGTGCTGGCACAGTTTTTAATAAGACGAGAGAACGGCAGCTGTCCTCGCTGGAGCAAAGCCCACTGCAGCAACTCCATGCAGCAGCGCATTTACGCAGAATTCAAGCTGGTACGCGGCCGTCGCCTTTGTCGTCGTTTATACGGCGGACGTATAGCACTACATCTGTGCGTCCTACTATGGTGAGTAGACATAATCGTACAGTATGCACAGGGTATTATCTTCCCACCTTTCAATTTTCAGCTCCTTTGAGATCGTTTTCACCGACCGGCTTGAGGCACAACGATCTCAACTGTTTCACGATGCGACAGTCGCAACAGCGGAGGCATACACCAGAAATCAAACGTTTATGAAAGGCAATAGCAGGAAAAAAATTCCTTCGCCGTTGTCTCGTGCATCCTAGAAAAGACTTACGCAGCATAATTGCCACTGTGCGCACTACATAGTACACCATTAAAACCCAGTCGTCGCCCTTTGGATGTAAAGAAATTAAACTCTTCGTCTGAGTCGCCTTGCATACATTTTTAATGGCGAGTGTACAGGGCAAGTAGCAAGGTGAAAGCCAGACGACAGTCCACTAAGTGGCGTTGCGTGCATAACGCTCACGCTACGTTAGCTTCATTCTTGCCGCCATAGGTCTTCACGACAATCCAGAGATCGATACACGGCGAAGGAGCGTTTGTTGCGAATGCATGTATGTGTAACACTGCGCCGAGCGTACGCGGAAAGGCGCCTGCCTGTCGCTCTCCAGCCGTTTTACAGCATTTTTACGCGCGCTTGTGCGGATATGACATGTTACACAGGTGTTTCGCGTACGCGCCGGTGCAACGACCGTGACAGGAACAGGGGAGAGATAGCAGGCGATGTGAGCGCGGGTTGAACGCGACGCGCGGCCTCCAGTGTGCGCTTTATTCTCTACGTCTGCTCCGAGTTGTTTACCGGGCTGTGTTTGGTTTATGTATACATATCCAAACACGCAAATACATATATTGTCTAAGTGTTCGCGACAGCGCACGGCTATCTCACGGCTACATTTCGAATAACGCCGGCCGCATGGAGTTCTCAACTTGATTTTACACTAGTGCAAAATAAGCGCATAAATTTATTACGCACATATTCATGTACGCAAGCGTACACACACGTTATATCGGTATTCTAAGAAGTAATGGGACTCTACGAGTTCCTTTTGAGGGAGTAAACGCTTGCCCGGTATTTCACTCCTTTTTCGGGAGTTGCCGCACTCCTCCCAAGTCAGGGTTCTAGTTCACTTTAGCCAGGAGGGCTAAGGTGAGTCAGGGTTACTCCTTGGCTCGCCCTTAGGAGGAGCTCTTTGCAACCGCAGAAGTACTCTCCGAATATGGAACTTTGGAGAAAAAAAATGTAGCCGAACGGGAAATTGAACCATAAGTCGGGAGCCGAAGAATAAACGGATGCTTCGGCTTTTAAATATGCACGCTGCGGTTTGACTCCCGCAGCTCGTTCCTGCCCGCTTTTCCAGAAGTCAAGCAGCCGGACTTGCTGGTAAATTACAGATCGCTGTCGAGTTAGAATTTGCATAGCTCGATAAATGAAGCCGCAATCAGCGACGCACCGCAGAAACTCTGAATTCCGAAACTACTCTGACATTTTGACAATCTCTTTAAGCTCAAAAAAAAAAAAAAGACGGGGACGTGATGTATATTGAAGGCCACCCTTAAGCGAATAGAGAGCACTGGAGTTTTTTTTTTACGCGATTCATGCCGCAAAAAAAAAAAAAAGCCAACGCAGCTTTGCTTGCTATCAGGCCGCGCATGCACACAGTAATTGCACTTTTTTTTTTCACGGCAAGTCGTGACAGTTTACGAGCATTTAGCAGAATCATTTCGCTTGGTCAGCAGGCTGCTTAGCTCCTGCCGAGTTCCGCGACTCACTGGGAAATCAGCAATCATTTTTACAAAAACGCGCAAAGACAACTGGTTGCGTAACAGTTTAATTATTCGCGCCGCCTCGCGGCTAAACATTGTCTGCAGCGGCCTCGCACATTAAGTGGACGCGGCAAAATATTCAGAGGACGAAGACAAAGGAACAGTGAGGCTTCAAAAAGATTAAGAATAAAAGGGCCTCAGTGGGAGCGCGATCTCGAGCTGTGAAAGAGCTGTGAAAAAACGCTCTCGCTGTGAAAGAGCCTGCATGTCCCTAAATGAGCAAGCTAGCTGTGCCTTGTTGTACGCGCTGTTGCAGGAGGCATACTTTAATGACTACTGAACGTGTTTGCCTGGTTGTCCACCTGACAGGCAGATTAGGGTGAAAGCAAAACGAGACGAAACACGTGCACTCAAAGCACTCGCGCGCTCACACATGTAAAACACTGGCGTGCACACACGCCCAAACACTAAATACACACACAGGACTTTCAGAGGAACAAGGCTTTCGTTCCACGTGACGTCGAAGCTGCGTCATATGCCAGGAACCAAATACGTGCACCAGATACTAGCTGTGCCTATCGGAAACCCAGAGCAGCAAACTGCAATGATGCAGGCGTACCATTGATGTAGGCAACAGTGTTCAGGTGCAGCTCGGTCTCGCCTTTCTTGACCATGGGTGCCTCCACGCCGTCCTGCGGCCGTGGCCAGTCGAAGCGAACTTCCTTCAGCGTGCCGGCCAGAACCTGCGCATGCGGTCGTGGGCAAGACACTGTATTCTTTACTTTTCTTGCGCACCGTAACGGGACTACGTCGCTAATGACGGAAGTACAAAAAATTCGGCAGAGACACATAAGATTGCTTGTGTATGAGAACGCGAAAACATGCATGTCCATGTCGCATGTGTGAGCACTGTGTCTAAGATGTCCGTCTGCGATTGTACTATAGCTGTGTTTCTGCGTCTCGGCAACCGGAATTATGATTACTCATGACTGACTAAGCGTCACGACCACGCATACTTTGTACAAACTCCATACAGCTTACACTACATATTACTTGTAAAGTGCTGATACATTCAGAATGACTGAGTCATGACTACGTGTTATGACTTTCATAGTTCATAGTACGTCATGTTTCATCATTCGTGAATGTTCGCTTACATGTGTTGGGACATAGTACAGCGGCGTACTGCATCATCTAATTTCATGCCATAGATGGCTGCGGACAGCAGCACGGACAGCAGCCGTCAGTGGCTGCGGACGCTTTGGCATTAATAAGTTTTCTTATGTGCGCACTTAGGGCCGAAATTTCAAACGCCACTGCTGGATCAGGCAATATAGCAAGAAGAACGATGCCAGCATACAGTCGTATGCTGGCGCATTCAACTGTACATAGCAGGTGACAGTGTCTGTCAGATGTGATGAGCAAACTGCTTCCTTTTGTAATGTGCAATGCTATAGCTGGCCCAGTTTATATATAAGCCTTATTTGCCGAACGGTACATTGGATGAGCGTCATTCGGGTATACAGACGTCACGCGTGTGGTTGTATAATGCCGATATAGCAGGCGTTCCAGGAAAGCCCGACATTAAATTTTGAAAAATGTGATTTTGAGGTTAAAACGTTTTTTAGGGCATAGTAATACCAGTGTACTACTATGAAAAAAAAAAATTCAAGCTCCTAAAGGGACCTTAGAGAGGCCTCGTTAATCTCTCCGGAGCAGGCATTCTTCGACATGCCCAACCGTATCTGCAGCACATTGAGAAAATGATTTGTCCCATTCAATTAATATATCATTAGGGTATTCAAAATTCTCAAATAGCGAGTCGAATAGCCTCCAGTTCGGTTCGCTGAACGAATCAAATACCGCACGTCCAAATTTATTTGAAACCAGTCGAACATGTCGTCATGTATAGACATAATATGTTGTATGGCACCCGCTATTAATTGTCGACCCAAGCGCCGTACCTTCATGAAGCAGTGGGAGTCAGCGTGGTCGTGTATGCTGCTACCTTGTCCTTCGGACCAGCAAAGGATCATCAGGTTGAATTTGCCATTGCCTCCGTCCACCAGGTTCCTCGTGTACCTGCACCATGCAAGCACCCAACGTTGAGATGAAAGGCACTATAGTACACTAGCGAGTGCTCTCGAATCGAGTGAAGTTTATTAAGCCTGGCATGAAAAAGGAGCACTTACAGAGCGATGTCACTACAAGCACTGCCTTATACGGGACATACGCCAAAAGAAAATTTCTCACTGCAGAGGTTCTATGGAGATGCCATGGCTTGTTCATGGTAATGGTCGATAGATCTTAGCAGATACTACACTAACACGTCTCCGTAAGCGCTGCATATTATATCGATAAGCGAGACAACATTCCAGCAAGTCAATCATGGTAGGATAAATCCTTTCAAATTATTCTACTTGAGTAACGTGTGCAAACGCTAAGTAGTTTGTCATGCAGCTTAACGCCGCGGAATATTGACGATGTGGTATGTGGGGTTTAACGTCCCGAAGAGACGCATATATAAAAGCTCGTTACCACACTCATAATATACGCGCTGCGAACGGCGGACTCAAAGGGCCGTTCATTGAAATGCGCGCTTGATGTGGGGGACAGCAAGATATAACATCATATTCCTCGGAGATTACACGAGCACACATGTACAGATGCCGATGTGCTTACAAGCACGCAGAAAGCAGTGACTAATACGTGACTATCAAAAATGGCTTTCTTGATTAATTATTTCTTCTACGCGTCAAACATTGCGGCAGGCAGTACTGACATTTATACCGGAGTCTATAAAGCGAAACCCAATGTTGCGGGCCTTGGTAACAGGCTCTGGAATTGCAGTGTTGACAATGACCGCTGAGCGAGATTTATTGGTGAAATAAAAAAAGAAAACAGGAACAGCGCAGCCTTTCGCAAGCCCACACGGTATTGTGGTGCCATTCGCAACAGCAGTTGACGCTCCACAATCCTGCTGCGCACATGAGCGGAGCGGCGACAAGACACCGCATAGCGCACCCACACACAAACAGCTCAATCGACACGCCGCGTGATTCGCATCATAGAAGGGCTCGCCCAAGAGAGCCCGGCCTTTCCCGATTGAGACCGCCGAAGCGCCAGCTGCGACTCTGAATAGATGGGCCTCTTTATGCCACTGATTTTTTTTTTTTCGCGTCTTTCGCGGGCTGCTGTCAGCGGCAAAGGGTAAGACAGATGCCTCACGTGCCACCTCGATTCCCACTCAAGGCCCCCATGCGCGAAGAGAGTCGCTTAGCTGCCTTCGCCGCCAGCGTCAGCGCGGTGGTGCAGACCAAAGGTTTAAGCTTGCACGAAAAAATATGAAATATAATCGCTCATTTCTCCAGCAAACGTAAAGGCTTGTTTAAATGATTATGGTATTTAAATCTAAGCACGCTGATATTTTTAAAAAAAGTTGCAGGAATGCCCTGTAAGATTCACTTTCGAGGCGATAGCGGCCATCGCCGTATCGGTTAGAATCACGTGGTCTGGAAAGCTAGTCGTTGCCAAATTATTAAGACTTGCATTTTGTCCACAAAGTATTGGCTGGCTATCACGAGGCGTTACCATAATGGCTGCTGCAACAACGGTTAACGAGAATACGAAGATGGTGAGCATTGGATTGAATTCCGCCACCTCATTCGCTCCGGAAGTCGTTACCCTAAACTCTAGGGCACAGAAGACGCGGCGCAGACAGGGCCCCGGGATATATGCACAAAGGCGAAAGGAAGGGACGTGTTTACAAAACACGGGCAGCCTTCAGAGCCGATAAGATTAACGAGACTAAGAAGTGACCGCGCAGCGGGATAGGACTTAGGTTGGGGGCAGCCGGAGCAAAGTCTAACAGCGACGGAGTTTGGAAACGTCCGCCCTTTGTGTGTCGCTCATCGTTTAAGATAGGGCTGTATACGCTGACCTGCGAACATCCGGTGCAAATGACGCTTCTGAATTGAAAGTACAGACTATTACATGCAGATGTCCTATTCATCCAGTGACCAGATGGAAGATGGAAGATGGATGCCGCTGTGTGTTAATTAGGAGAAAGCTTTGTATGGCACATCAGCAACGAAACCCAGCTTTGTGGTTGCTTGACCGCAAAAGTGGCTACGAAACTTCAATGTAACGTCAATCAAACCGGGAATGACGCTAGCAGAAGTGAAGCCAGCTAAACCGAAAGTGAAGCCTAAACTGACGTGGTTTTACTAAAGCGGCGTTTTATACAGCTAAACCGAAAGTGAAGCCTAAACTGACCTGGTTTTACTAAAGCGGCGTTTTATACATGGGCGTCCAGAAGGGGGGGGGGGGGGGGGGGGGCGTTGCCCTCCCCCCCCCCTCTCCTGGAATTACGGATATTATTTATGCACTAGTTCCTTTTTGGCGCTAACCTACCGCCGCCCCCATCCACGGACATCGGGTGCCTCCCCCTGGAAAAAGTTCTGCGGACGCCCTTGGCTTTATATGTACGCGTATATCGTGTGGGCTTTCCTAAAGGCCTTCACGCTAAGACCTTGAACCTTAAGGCCTTTATATGAAATGCCTTAAAGTCATTAGTGCTAGTTACCAACTACTAAAAAATAGTTAACTAGCAGCCCACGATGACACAAAAATGCTCCGGCATTTTAGGCGAACAGTAATTTCAGTGTGGAATACGAAAACTAATGATTAATTGAACCTCTTAGTCATCACCTCAACTCCTGCGCCATGTGCATATACATGAAGGCAGTACAGAGGCCAGGCACGGACGAAACACTAATTATCAACCGTTTAAAGGAAGAAGGCACAAATGTGTTCAACAAAGCCAATTTTTATAGCCCTGCCTTGACTGCCTGATTGAGAGGTTAACTGTCAAACGGCGGAACTGCCAGGGAAGTATGCGCAGCGTTATTCGATTATCTGACAAATGCGTCAGCGCTGCATTATTTAAAACTGCGATCAGGAGAAGAAAATAAATATGTCGGACCCACCCAGCCGCCTTCCACATAACACGCGGCCGTAGACAAGACAAGCACAATTTATTTTGTGGTGATCAAATATATGTACCGTTTTTTTTTTCTCTCGTAAATGCAGTCGATAGATTTCGCTTTGTCCGTGCCCTGACAAATATGATTTATCGCGTTTACACTGAAAGCCTTCGGCCGCTATCTGACGCACAAAGATATCCTCATATCGTAAAATACTGCCGGATAGAATGTCAGCCTGAAATGCGAAAAATATGCCGGCTTTCCCCATAACTACGAAAACAAGTTCCATGTTTTCCCTCTGTGGCGAATGCAGGCGTCTAGTTTCGTTTTAATTTTTTTTTTATCCTGCAGATGTCATTGTTCGTGCTTCTGAAATGTCAACAGGAGACTATACAGGGATCGCACTGCTGCCAGTCGCCGCACAATAACAGGAGATTAATGTTCCTTCAACAAGGCAACTATAGTGCTGAACGCAAAGATGCCAGGGATCTGGCACCGCCAAGCTTTGTTGACACGATACGTCATTACCAGGAATTCGTGACAGAGTCCAGCCAGTGCCGCTAAGCCTAGCGGCCTATCACATTCTTTTCTCAATCGGTCGCTGTCTTCTTCTCTGACGTCACAGGTAATCTCAACGCGCTATTTTTTAATGTTCAAAACCATACGGCACTTAGTGGCAGTCGAGGGAACTAGAAACGCTTGTCGTCCCGGTAGTCATTACCGGGACGACATCAGCACGAGCAGACTGCACAGAACTCGAACGTACCGCCACCCGCAAAATTAACGCGAATGCTCCAGCGAATAGCTTGGACTGACGCCAGCGCCAAAGAAGCGTTGGTCGCGGCGCGTTTGCGGGCTGACAATAGCGATGCGTGCACCGTAGCATCGTCTCGAACCCGGTAGCCAACGCACAGTGGCGATGATGTCACTCCAAACCATGCGCTTCCCTTAGGGCGAACGCAGAAACACGCAAGAGAAGTTATTTCGTTCCGCCGTGTTGATTTTTTTTTGTTCATTCAGCCTGACCTTGAATCTTGTCCCATCATCCTCATCCACTGCACCAAGCCCAGCAAGTGCATCACGACTGACCTCCTCCACGGCGTCTAGGACAGACCTCTCTGCCTTGCATCCTTGGTCTGTTTCTTTTTAGAGAAAAGCGAAATCAACCATCCCACTGCTCTACTCTGACCTGTCGCGCAAGCCTGTTTTTTTTTTTTTTTTTTTTACGGCGAGAGCCGTTACTGGGAGCCCACCCTGAGCCGTCGGATGTTGTAGTTTCTGGTACCGATCCAAGCGGCCAGCTAAGATGGAAAGAAGGGACGAACAAAAGGAGGAGGAGGATAAAGTGGAGGGGCGCTGCTTTGGCTGTGGTGCGTGGGTGATGTTGATGTGGGTGCTTAATTGTTTTTACTCTGAAGTCAGTCTGATCTTGATCACCCAATGACTAAGCAGCCATAGCGGCGGCTACCGCCGAATGGTCTAACTGCAGTCTGCAAATGCAGTTCAGCAATTTTAATTTTTTTTTTCACATATCGCTTGAATTTCCGAGGTTGTAGCGCCTTTCTTCTCTGCAGCTTGTCTCGCAGTACTCAGAGCGAAGGAAACCGGGCACTCATCTGGCTACAGCAAGGGGAGGGGAGGAAGAGAAACTTGCAAGGCGAAAGCACTCAGTCTGCGGTACACAACCGCGCACGCTCCGCCTAATTCGATACACCATTGTTGGAACACACCCATCCGCTTTCCCGCTGTTTGTGTAGCGGGCTATCGCCGCCGTGCCGGAGCAGCCTTGGACGCGGCGCCGAAATCACAAGTGCATGATGCGCCCCACTCGGACGTTGGCCTTGAGGTGGAAACAAATACTGTTTGCTCTCGTGCTTTTTACTTCCCCTGCTGCTGCTGCCAGATATTGTTGTGGCGAGTGTTCCTCTCCTCCACACGTGCGCATTTTCTCATGACCCTCTCCTATACTCAGTCACTAGCGCACGAGTGCAACTGGGCATTGTTCTGTGCATACGATGCACTGACATTTACTGAAAGGCCAAGATTAAATGGTCTTTCAGTATGGAGGTCATGGGACTGAAGGGACTTTGTTATGTGCTACCGCAAAATAAAAAAAAACAATGTCTTGTTTTTAAATGTGCGTATGTATTTGTACTCTCACGTAGCTGTGATGGCAAGCACCGAAGATGACGTGGACGACTGATAGGCAGGTTGCCGCAGCATTTGAACTGTATGTGGGCGAACCCTGCTGCAAACAGATAACCCTGGACCGCGCTGTATTTAAAGATCACCAGTAATATTCCAGGTAACGTGCCTAAGCACCGAGAATAACCGCGTACATCGCGGAAGCTGTCGCGTGGGATCGTGATCGTTCCAGTGCGATCCGGTCGTATCTGGCGTAAAAAAACATAACGAAGAAGTACGCGTCGAAGCCCATGCACATAAAACATGAAAAACGAAACAAACGTTCGTCACCGTGCAAACAGAATGAAATGGGGCCCGAAAACAAATTACTAACGGCATTGTATCTGAAAGGCTTCATTATTATTGATTCAAGCGTCAGCGGCAGGCGAACCACCAAAGAAGAATGCAATTACGAGAGAACTAAGATGCCACAGCGCTTTAACAATGCACTAAACAAAGAGTTAAAATATGTTGCTTTCTGTCGTCGCCGCTTCTTCCACGAAATGCCACGCCTTACAGGTGCTGACAGATGCGTCGGTTTCAATTTCGACCCACTCGTGAGGTCGGGGAAAAATTTCACCCTGCTTTGCGTTCAAGATGGAGTGTGAAATGTGCACATAGTTCACAGCCACCTCATGGTAACGTAAAATACGCGAGAGATCGATTCCTCGGCAGGCAGGAGACTTGCCGCCCCGGTGGACAACAGCGCAATGCTTATTCGAGACGTAGACAGCCCAGAGTCTGAGATCGAGACTGCTTCCCCTACTGAAGCGTTCCATATGACGAGTTCCATAATTACGTTTTCCAGATGGCTCGTATGTAGTCTATATGGAACTTAGAGTCGATATCGACTATCTGAACAGCGCATATATGGCATCATACGAAAACCATATGGCGTCATGCACACCGTATGGAAATGATATGAGAACTATACGGAAAGCGTATTAAGCCCTGTTGTGACCGTACTTCAGACCACGTGGGCCCGATCAAGCAGCTACCGTGAACATTCATCGAGGCCGACAACCCCGCGACGGCGGTGGGAAGTGGGATGCTTGGAATGCCCCTCCGAGCCTCAGCGGATTAGTGTAGCAAGAATGTCAAGGGCCATTGTCAGCAGTAACCCCAGCGAAATTCCTTGAGCGGAGGTGACCACTATAGCGGCGAAGGCCGGGGACGCGCCGGAGGTATTGTCCAAGCGACCACAGCAGAGGCGACGTGCCGGCGCCGGTCACGCTGGCGGATAATTGAAGAATTCTGTGTCCCCGACTCGCGTTCTGGGCAATCGGCGGGGAAGCAAGTTCATTCACCTGCTGGAAGACTTCGGGAGATTCCTTTCCCGCAGGGCTGGATGAGTCAGCATCTCCCCCTCTCATCGACCCAGCTGCGAGAGAGTGGAAAAACCCGCACTTGCCCAGCCGTGGGTGGTAACAAGAACGTCCCCTTCGGTCCATCCGATTGGACAGTGCTCGTCGACCATTATTCCCCAGCCAGGGATCTGCGGAAACCGAATGATATTTAACTCGGCCGTGAGTGTGGCCGAGGGAAGCCTGCTAGCTCCAGTCGACTACGGTTGACGAAGACGTTCCCCTTCCACTGAGAGCCAATCTCAGTCCCGCTCTATGTAAATAATGTAAATATTCATGTAACCATGTAAATACAGTTTTTTTCCTTCACTTCCCTACTCCCCGTCTCCGGCCCACGTTTCCTTCCTCCTTCGGCTCGGCGGCGGTGATCCTGGACCCGATGCCTGGTGGGACACGCTACTAGCACGGCAAAATATATCAACTGGTTGGCAGCGGCGGGATCTTCCACGCTTGGTCCTGGCTTCAGCAGTGGTGAGCGCTTGACTTTCTTTAAGAATCTGCCAGGCTTGATAACTCTGGAAATTTATCACTACCTGTAGATTGTTTTTCTGCACGTGCTCGCTTAAGCATTTCACGTAGCAGCTTATTTTATGAAAGTCCTCGTTCGGAAGTTGCCATGGATTTGAGCAAACTAAAGAAGCCAGAGTTGATGTTGCTGTGTGAAAAACTGGGTATTGAGGCCAGGAAAAGTCACAGAAAGCCGCAGCTGATTGAGGCTATTAGGGAATGTGGTGCTAAGGAGGAGGGTGACAAAATTTGGGAGACCTGGGAAGTCATTCAGGAGGAAACGCGAAGGCTTCGTCAGGAGGAGGAGATAGAATGGCAGGAGCAATGCCGTAAGAGACGCGCTGAGCTCGAGGAACTACGTAAACGAGAGCAGCAGGAGCTCATACGTACGACTCAATTTCTCAGACGGAAAAGGGCCCGAGATCGGTTGAGGACTTTTCAGAGAGGCGAGAGCTTCAGAACTTTCCTCGCGAATTTTGAACAGATATGTACGGAAGAGGAGCTAGATCAGGGCGAATGGTCAATGATGTTGCTGGCCATCCTTCCTTGCGATGTCAGCGCCGTATTAGCGCGACTGTCCGATGAGGATGCCAGCAACTACGACAAAGCGAAAAGTGCCCTCTTCCGATACTTCGGAATTCGTGTACAGACCGTATCTAAAAGCCGAAGTGATAGCAGCGGGCAGCGCTCCCATCAGTGCGTCAGCGACCAGCCAAAGAGCCCCGCTTGGTCAGCTACGCACATTGTAGTTGCTCAGAAGAACAGTGGCAGTCGGGAAGCTGATGTAATAATCTGCGGCACGGAGCGTCGTTGTCAGTCACCTGACAGCGACTATGGCGCTCCAAGCCAAAGCGCAGCGTTGGCTGAAAAGCGGATGCCGCAGAGATTGCCCTTGCAACTCAGAAAGGTGTAGGCGCAGCGCCGAGATGTAGTCCTCCAGAAAGTAGTCGCGCGCTGAAATCGACAGATGAAAGTTCTACTGTAAGCGAGGAACGCGCCTCATCGCTGCCTGGAAACAAAGATCAGTTCAGCGATAACGGAACGACAGCCGCTCGCGACCGAACACCCGAAAATGAGTTATGCTCCACTGAAACTAGTGTGTCTTTGCCCATTGCCCGCGTCACGATCGAGAGCCTGCTCGAGGTGCGTCTGACCGAGGCAGCCGTCTCCCAAAACCTGCCTAAGCAGCAACCCTCGATTTTCTCAAATCGCTTGGATATGCTGCCCAAAGAAAAGGGCCTTTGTTTTGGAGATAATGCTGCGCAGGTCCTTACCATTTCGAAGGCTCGTGAGGTCGCGGCGCCAGCAGAGCACGTGGTTGAAGAGGGCAAACCTCAACCTGTAAGCCCGAAGCCTGTAAATTCTCACGGTGATGAGCTAGAGCAGGCTTTGTCACAAACAGACGATGAGACGAACGCCGGCGACTTAAGCTGTGACGGCTCCGCGCTACCTAATGACGAGCCAGCCCAGGACTTACTCACTACTAGCACAGGGGTAAAGAGTACCGACAGTAGTGCAGGCTATAGTGAGTCTTCCGAAGCAGGCGCAAGTGATGAGCTGGGGCTAGGTGAGGAACTTAAAACGAATCTAGTGTTGCCCCACTCAGATGGCTTTCTCGAACTCCTTCGTGTGGACAGAGAAACGTTCACCGCTGAGCAAGAGAAAGACCAATCTCTACGCAAGTTGAGTCCCCAAAGTGACATAGGTGTGTCACGGAAGAAAATACCTTTCCAGCTCCGTTCTGGCCTGCTGTACCGCCAGTATAAGGATAGGAAAGGTATCCAACACGACCAACTTACTGCCCGCGTCGCGATCGAGAGCCCGCTCGAGCTGCGTCTGACCGAGGCAGCCGTCTCCCAAGACCTGCCTATGCAGCATCCCTCGATTTTCCCAAATCGCTTGGATATGCTGCCCAAAGAAAAGGGCCTTAGTCTTGGAGATAACGCTGCGCAGGTCCTCACCAGTTCGAAGGCTCCAGACTTCGCAGCGCCAGCAGAGCACGCGGGTGACGAGGGCAAACATGACCCAGGAAGCCTGATAAATTATCACGGTGGTGAGCTAGAGCAGGCAATTTTACAAACTGATGATGAGGCGAACGCCAGCGACTTTGCCTGTGACGGTTCAGCGATTGCTAGTGACGCGCGACGCAAACCAACTGCGAAGGTTTCCACGGAGCGGCAGCGCACAGAGGTGGCCAAACGGGAAGAGTTAATTAAGGGGAAAGTGCGGCTCTTGTTGACTGCTCGGCTGAAATCCGAACCGCGTGGCCGCCCCAATTTGGCACCTCGGTGCTCAAGAGTTCGCACCCGCCCCGTGGGAACACAAGCCAAGAGAACGCAATGCGCGAACCCGATCCGAGAGAGACGGATACGCTGGCACGGCATTCGCACTCGTCCGTTCCCTTCTCGCGTTCTGCTTTCTGAGGGTCAGCCAAACTTCAGAACCACGAGACTTGGACGAGGAACAGTTAAGGGTCCTAAGCTGAAATTCCTAGCCTTGTGTCCTGTTGCACCTGCTAGAGCAGCTATCGGACCGCGGCCGCGAAGGGGGCGGCTGAAGAATAGGAACCAGTAAATTCCTCTGATCGCAACGCTGTTTGTAGACGGATTCGAGGAATAATCCCGTCTTGAGTTGAATGCTTGTTTCTTTTGTTCATTTAACTCTCCTGTACAGAAATGCAAGCTGAAATTCCTAGCATTATGTAATGTCTCATCTGCTAAAGCAGCTGTCGGACCACGGCCGCGCAAGGGGCGGATATGACGCATAATCTCATATTGAGTTTAATGCTTGTTTTTTGTCTTTTGTTCATATCACTCTCCTATGCGAAATGAGAGCGAAATTTCGGAGCTTGGCATTGCGGGACTCAGTTCACATGCGTTGCCGAAAGGTGCGAGTAATGGCAACGCTGATGGCCTCAGCCGAAGCTTTCCCGTGTAATGCCCTTTCCTGACTCCCCGGACGTTAATCCGCTATGCAAATTTGTATTTTGTTTTTTGCTTTAGCGGGAATCATTTTTGTCTGTTTTGTATGTGTGTTCAGCAGCTCCACCTTCCCTTTGTGCTCTCACGGGCGGTGGCCTTCTGTGACATAACCGTGCTACGGCACCCCCCCAAAATTTTAGGAAATTTTTCCCTTTTGGCTAAACAAGCTCTGTGTATTCTGGTTTGGTCAAACTTGGAAACTTTCGGAGGAGGACGTAAATTTCACGCGACAGCTCATTTTTTCTAAACAGACTTTGTCGACCGAAAACAGCTTGGCAGTTCTTAAAGTCGGTTTGGCGCTTTCTGCTTGTTGGGCTGTGTACCTTGCTGGTTGAGACCGTTACAGTTGTCAACGAAGCAAGAAGAACCTTTGGGCCCAGCTGTGACCAAAAGCCGAACGGACACAACTCCAGGTCTCTGCGCGCAGCAGCGTTGGCTGCAACCACTACGAGACCTCTTCGGGCGGCGGACGTGCTGTTGCGACCGTACTTCGGACCACGTGGGCCCGATCAAGCAGCTACCGTGAACATTCATCGAGGCCGACAACCCCGCGACGGCGGTGGGAAGTGGGATGCTTGGAATGCCCCTCCGAGCCTCAGCGGATTAGTGTAGCAAGAATGTCAAGGGCCATTGTCAGCAGTAACCCCAGCGAAATTCCTTGAGCGGAGGTGACCACTATAGCGGCGAAGGCCGGGGACGCGCCGGAGGTATTGTCCGAGCGACCACAGCAGAGGCGACGTGCCGGCGCCGGTCACGCTGGCGGATAATTGAAGAATTCTGTGTCCCCGACTCGCGTTCTGGGCAATCGGCGGGGAAACAAGTTCATTCACCTGCTGGAAGACTTCGGCAGATTCATTTCCCGCAGGGCTGGATGAGTCAGCATCTCCCCTCTCATCGACCCAGCTGCGAGAGAGTGGAAAAACCCGCACCTGCCCAGCCGTGGGTGGTAACAAGAACGTCCCCTTCGGTCCATCCGATTGGACAGTGCTCGTCGACCATTATTCCCCAGCCAGGGATCTGGGGAAACCGAACGATATTTAACTCGGCCGTGAGTGTGGCCGAGGGAAGCCTGCTAGCTCCAGTCGACTACGGTTGACGAAGACGTTCCCCTTCCACTGAGAGCCATTCTCAGTCCCGCTCTATGTAAATAATGTAAATATTCATGTAACCATGTAAATACAGTTTTTTTCCTTCACTTCCCCTACTCCCCGTCTCCGGCCCACGTTTCCTTCCTCCTTCGGCTCGGCGGCGGTGATCCTGGACCCGATGCCTGGTGGGACACGCTACTAATACGGCAAAACATATCAAGCCCATAAGGAAAACATATGGAGAGATACGGATTTCGACATGTTTTCCCATATCATATGGACTGCATACTCCCATAACTGCATATGAGCCGCTCATATAGAACTTCTCAGTTGGATCGAGCGTAGGCACCCCAGGTTTGCATATAGCTTCAACTCAGTCGAAAGCGGTTGCTGAGCCATTGCGGAGTTACGTCAAGCAGCAGCGGAGCATGAGATGACAGCTTAACATCATTCACTGTGAAAAGCAGCGCGAAAAGACGGAACATACAGAAGACATCGCACATGCTCGACAACCACATAGGCGAGGGGGCGTAGACCTCCTCAATCCCTTATACCCTTCTTTGACGCTCTGGCCTCGTGCCTTTTGTGACAATTATTTCTCACGTCACAGCTAAATTCGACCGCCGGGAATTCTACAACGAGCATGCACAGTAATCTCGGTGTACGAACGTCATTTTTCACCTCCGCCAAAAATTCGTCCGTTGCTGCCGGGAAACGAAACGGCGAAAACCACCGCGGGCGGGTAACCTAAGTTCCAACTGTCGAAATACGACACTAGTTCCTCGACAAAAACTAAGAGACAACTGTGTCAGCTTGTCTCGTTAAAGAGAGAAAAAAAAGTACGGTTATAGTTTAACTAAAAACTAGAACTCTTTCCCTTAGCAGCGGCTCCGAGCTGCGCGGCGCGCAACGGCCTCTTCCACGTATGTCGCGATTCGCAGCTGCGGTGCGAGCACGACAGATGGAGGGCGCCGGAGATGTTTTCTTGATTTTGTTTTCAGCATCTGGATGCCGCAGCAACAAGTTTTGACGCCGCCATGGCTACACCCGAACGAAGCTGAACTGCATAGTAACAGAATAACGGTGTCTGTACAAGCAAAAAAAAAATGGCTGTGGTTCAACTCGGCTCAGCCAGGTCATACGAAGCGAACGGCAACCAAACCAGTGGCCGATGTCGACGCGGAGACGTTGACAGCATCCGCTGCCCTTTCCCACTTGAGATACTCTTGTTGCCTGCGCCGTTGCTCCTCCAGACGTGCAGCCTTTTTCAAAAGTAACCAGGCTGCATGGTTTGCTTCTAGCTTGTACAGTGGAGCCCTTACAGCTTCCCTGAAGATTAAAAGGTGTTGGAAGGTAAGAAGACCCCATTTCAGCTTCAGGGATGCTGTAAGGGCTCCCCTGTACGGGCTAGAAGCAAAGCATGCAGCCCGGTTACTTTTTACAAAGACTGTACCTCCCGTTCTTCATCGGTTTCATCAACTCGACGAGCTGGCTTTCGCGACTTATCTCTAGCCAACGCGGCTTCGTGACGCTCTCTGTCGCAGGGATCGCTAGAAGCAGTCTGGCGCCTCCAATACTCAGTCGAACAGCTCGTCCCGGTGACCGGTCTCGAGGTCTCTGCGGTGTCTAGGCGATGAGCGCTGGCCTTTATTTAGCAAAAGCTAATCACGTGGATAGTCACGTGACAACTGGCGACAGCGAGCGGTCGGAGCGGCTAACAGCTGCTACAGATCACGTGGTATGACGTCACAGACACGTCACCGGTTAGCCTCCAATTAGAGGTCATATCCAGGCGTGATTTGACCTTGAGCTTCGTACGCGAGCAGTGGAGCTTTTCTCTCCAAAAAAAGAACGGCACAGGCTACTGGAGCCTTGAACTGAGGGCCCCACTCTTCAGCGGCACCACAGCCACCTTTTGAAGTCAATTTTCTTCCTCCTCTTTCTCCTGTTTCCTTTGCAGTCGATGACGGCATCTATCCGGATGCTAATCAGTTATTACTCCCTAACCCACACAACAGATTGTGATGAGCCTACGGCATTGATAACGAACAACTGCCATTAGGACTACTGCGTCATCATCGTGCGCACGGGCGTCTATAAATAGAAAATAAAAGCAGCAAACAAAACCCCGAGAAAAGCATGTATGCGTCCGAAGAGTCGTCGGTAAAGATATTAAGTCTGACATTATCTCCAAACAAAGCGCTTAATTATCGACCAAAGCATGCAACGTAAACGAACCGCAGGGGCAGCGACACATGCTATTTGAAGGACGCCACGGAACGCGGCGGATTTATTTCAACGGGCCGCTGTGGCCGTTTCACTACTCAGAAATGATGGCCTGCCAGGCAGTATATATGAACTGGAAATCAAAATGCATGTGCCCTAACGCTAAACTTTTCAAGTGGTGCGGTCACATCAACCGTTCTAAATGAAGTTCACCTGCACTCATTTTCTCCCAGTCTCACAAGCGTCACTTCAAGTATGCCGATGTCGAAGCTTGTGCGAGTTGGTGGAAGATCATTCATAAAACTGAAATTTTACTTACACTCTTAAAACAGCGTTCGTGAGTGCGTCTCTTCTCTGCTTCCTTTTCTTGTCCGCGCTGTTTTAAGAATGTTCCAGTATGATTATTCTCAGAACGTCTGGTCAAGCGCATTTCTTCAACCGGAAGTTGCGTATAAACGCCATTTTTTCGCAATACATTCGCAGATATCTCCTTGGGACACTTGTAATATTCTGCGTCTCGTTGATTTCTTTTGGCAGTCTTAACTACTCGGTGCGACGAGCGCAGGACAAACTTTTAAAGCAAGATTTCATTACGCATCGTACGCCTCAGTATGTTTACAGCAATATGTTACAATATTTCACAGGAGGTCTCGCACGAGGTCGTCGCTGTCTTGGGTTTTAGGTTTTCGAGCGGAAGCTCTACTCCTCCATGCAAAACCTCAAGGTCATGTCGCTCCGAAGAATGTATACAAGCGGCGGAGCGGGGGTGTGGCTGTTACGTCATACCATGCGACTCGCCGCGCCTCGGCGCAGCCCGCCTTCGCAACTGCGTTGAACAACGTGATTCAACGTTCACCTCACAGTTGTGCAGAACCACGTGACTCGTCGTTCATCTGATGATAATAAAAAGCGCGAGGCGTTACTTGACGTTCGCAGGTAGCCATGGAGGAGTTGCGCGCTGGACCCAGTGCTTCGGCTGTGTGTCGTATACAGCTGATTGAATGATGATTATTATGATCAAGCAACCAAGACACCGATACGAAATAAAGTTAAACCACAGCAAACCTTGCCTGACCATGCTTAATCGAGCTTCCGCTCTGTAAACTATAGGTCAGCAGGGTTGAACCCCATCCAATTTTTTTGGTTTCGAGATCCCGCTGCTGCTTCCCACCCCTGAAGCTTCTAATGTCTTGAATTCGGACATCAACAAGGAAAGCTTCAGGCGGTGGCGCGGAGAAGGTTAGATCCGGGCTTGCGACTTTTGGGTTCTTAATGCGTTGTCGATAGTTGTGGTGGTCGAGTGTAGCTTCGGCGTATCGGCGTTCACCATCGCCGTTTGCGAAAAAAAAATGCGAATCCAACACTAATTGTTCTTGAGGGAACGAAGGCGTAGTAATTGCCACACTTCCCTCACGGAAAGTGATGGAGGGTGTGGAAGGAGACAGACGAAGAAGCGCCCTATAGTGGAGAGCTCCGGATCGACTTTCGCTGGAGGCGAAAAGCAAAAGACGCCCGTGTGCGGTGCGATGTCAGTGCACGTTAGAGATTCCCAGGTGGTCGAAATTATTCCGGAGCCCTCCACTAAGGCACTTCTTTCTCTCTTTCCTCTTTCAGTCCCACCTTCTTCCCTTCCCTAACAGCACGGTTGAGGTGTCCAAAGAGAAGCGAGAGAGTTACTGCATCATTTTCTTTTTTTCGAAAATCGCTGATCGACTTCCGTGGAGTGTTCGCCTTCAAGCAGCGTTCTCCCGTGGCGTATTGCTGGCTGTCGCTGCTCGCATGTTTGAGATCTCTGTGCATACAGCGTCAAACTGCGGACGGGAACAGCTTGGTCATTCCTCTGAGCAGTGTTCACGGAGTTTACGGACAGTTAGAAAACACCGCACGTTTCACCGGATTCTTTTCTCGACTTCGATGGGGTCAGAAAAAAAAAAGTGAAGTGGCGTGGTACCTCAAGTACCCTGGGAGAGAGCGAGAGAGAGAAAATGAGGCTTGGTGTCCGGTGACAAAAAGTCCGGGACAAGAGGCAACTACTCGTGGGTGCCCTTATGAAAAACGAAGAAACGGCAGAGCAGGCCACGCGTTATCTCGAGAGCTCACGAAGACAGTGTTTTCTTATCGTGTACTACAGACGCAGGTGCACTCGAGCGATAAGCTCGAAGCCACGCGATCATCGCCGGACTGCGTCAGCGGCGTGCTAGTCCCGAGGCCAGATAATTGATTCCCCGGTTTGCGTGCAGCGTTGGCAGGCTGGCTAGCAATCGACTAAAACGATGAGTTGTCCGCATGTAATATACATCAACACCTGAGGCAACCTACGAGGTGCCCCTCTGTAAAGGTTGGTTTGGTTGGTTTATGGGGTTTAACGTCCCAAAGCGACTAAGGCTATGAGAGACGCCGTAGTGGAGGGCTCCGGAAATTTCGACCACCTGGGGTTCTTTAACGTGCACTGACATCGCACAGTACACGGGCCTCGAATTTCTCCTCCAAAGAAATTCAGCCGCCGCGGCCGGGATCGAACCCACGTCTTTCGGGCCAGCAGCCGAGCACCATAGCCACTGAGCCACCGCGGCGGCCCTCTGTAAAGGGTAGTGGACATAAACCGCGACCTCGTGATGTTCCGTATCGTGCACCGAAATCACGAAACGCGAGCAACCCTGGATTTCGCCATAGAAAGAAATGCGGTCGCATCGGCTGGTTATCGAACCCGTGGCTTTGCGCACTGCAGGTGAAGTTAGCTTCAGAGAGCGCGAGTCCTGACGTGCCGACCTCATCACTTCCTGATTAGAGGGTGCCATCGTTCGCTTATGTGTTATTTCACTTATGCGTTCACTTATAGAAGGTTAAATGTCAGAGAGGTTAAATACCCCCCCCCCCCTCCCCACTTTTTTTTTGCCTTCTGTCACCGTGGGCTGGAGGCTCCTTGGAATTTTTGAAAGGACATTAACAGCAGCACCAAGTTCAATGGCCAGTTTAAAGATTAAGAGTGAAAAAAAAAAAACTAGAGTAAACTCAACAGCCTGAGAATGCAACAGCTGTTTACCATAGGCGCAATGGGAGGCACTGAAAGTTGGAAGGGTGTGCACCTATTTGCACAGAGTGGTGACAGCAGATCCGGACACTGACCTCGAAGCTTTGAGGACAATAAGCTAAAGGGTTGGCGAGCGTTTGGCAGGCGCTCGCAAGTTATGAACAGCAGCCTATACATATATCGCTTACGAGAAAAGTATGCAGCATATGTTTCCTGCTAGCTTTCACCTATAAGACCGAAACTTTGGCTCATTGCCATAGATCAGTAGGCATAGTAGACCACGTGATGCACTACAAGATACACAAGGTCTCCCTTTAACAAAGTCGGACGCGATCGCGTCTTACTCGCAACCAAACGGTCAAGGGTTCGATCCACAACTAATTATCCCATTTTTATTTTCACCGTAGTTATTTTCATTTACATCCTGACATGTCATAATGACATTAGAGTCATGCTACCTCATAATGACAATACAATTGAAGTTTTAACCATTTTCATTCCCCAGCTCAACGTGTGACATAACGACCCTCTCGACCAATCAGGAGTTTCTCGATATGCATACGTCAACAACGGCGGTTTTTCCCCTTAACGGGAGTTTAACGCTGTCGCGTAACACCTGCAATATTAATTAAGGACAGCGCCGCGAACTTCAAAAAAGGAAACCCATAGGATCAACGGCAGGAAACGGGGATAAGGAGACACTGAATTAAATAGAAGAGATCACCAATGGTCGGTTAGGGTAACTGAACGGGTAACAAGGGAAAGACGACGTAGCAGAAGGCGACAGCGATTCATGTAGGATTACGGAAATCTGCTGAGATTCGCGGCTGGCGCTAATTGGAGAACAGTTGGAAATGAACGAGAGAAAAAGGCCTTCGTGGTGCAGATAGACGCAACATGTTTGGTAAGGCTGAGATCTGGGCGAGTTGGTATGCATTCATACTGGTGAACAGCGCAAAAAAGGCGGGACAACAACAAGACAAGCGCTGACTTGTTGTTGTCCCGCCTTTTTTGCGCTGTTCACCAGTATGAATGCATACCAACTCGCCCAGATCTCAGCCTTACTAAATGTGATTTCTAGTACACTGGGCTCTAATATGTGTAGAAATTTTAACATCAGCGCTTGTCTTGTTGTTGTCCCGCCTTTTTTGCGCTGTTCACCAGTATGTAGGCAACATGTTTGATTGCGTCGATGACGACGATGAAGCACTGAAAGCCGTTTAGCACGGTGCTACAAATCCAACCCTCTACTGTGATGGGACGATTTCGTCAGCACCTACAGAGCATCGTCAACTTCGGCGTTTCATGCGGAAATTTTTATTTCCTTTGATTTATTGTACCCAGTTTCCGAGCTGAAAAGGCATATGTTTTTTTAGTGTCACTAATTCTTTCCAGCAATCAGCTATAGTATTCGAGATAGTGCTATGAACTGGCATGCAAGCTTTAAGCCATGCCCAATACGTACGCAATACATCGGCTTTTCGTACTGTGCGCCAGTAGGCGAGTAAAAATTAGTTTCGACCACCTGAGGTTCTTTAACGTGCAGCTGACATCGCACAACACACGGGTTTTTTTTTTTTCACTTCGCCCCCATCGAAATGCGAGTGCCACGGTCGGGATGGAGTATAACGGCGCGTGTGGCGTCCAACAAGAGCGAAATCGGGCGCAGCGCCGCCTGAACTGAAATCTGAGACCCCCGCGCAGTAAGCAGCTCGGCCAAACTGCACGCAATTAAATCACCGCACAAACAGCGCACAAATAGCACGGAGGACCGAAGATAGCATCGGCACAAAACGCCAAGACAGCGTATCCCCTCCCCGACGGATGAAGAAATGTCAAGGAGGGAAGTGTGAGGGTGGTGAGCGGAGAGATAGAGAGAGGAGGATTCGGCGAGGCGCTAGTATCCAACGCGTACAGCTGCTTTGCGCGATATCGCCTCTACGTAAACAGTTCTGGGCCTACATGTAAGGAGTCCCACTCGTTCTGGCTTCGAACTCGATCGAACTAGTGGGAACCGGTCTCCTAGCGTTTCCGCCTTGCTTCTATTCAGTTGCCCTCCGACACGTGGGACGCGCATTCCAGAGACAGCGCGAGAAGGAGCGTGCGGATAAGGAGCGCGCGGTGATGTTTCGAAAGGGAGCTCAGGGTTTCTACACATGCTTAAGGCAATCCATATGTATGAGTACGATGACACGAGTACGACTCACACCGCAGAATAGACCCCGTTTTCTCCATGTTGCTGCCTCTGCGGCAGTGAACTCTGCGAGGAAAGAAACTGCATTTTCTTTCTGGCGTTTCTCCTCTACCCAGTCATTTCGTTGCTTGGCTTTGCTGTTGAAACCTACAGTAGGTTACGTTATATCGATGCGACACAAGTTTTAAGAACTGCCGCGCTACGCCCGGGCGAAAGAGGCAACAAGATTGAATTTATGGGTTGTTTTATACCGCGTGGTCAAAACATAGCGCTAAAGGCAAGGACGCCGGAAAGGACACGTCTGTGTTTTTCACTCGTATGTAATCGAGCTTCGCCGTTTGGACAGGGAATTAGTTCCTTGCATACAGTTTGGCAATCCTCCAAGAAGATTGTTACTATTCTAGCGGCATTCCTCATGGAGTTGGCTCATTGAAAGCACTGTTTTTTTTTCCTTTTTTCTTTCAAAAGCTGAGCGCCTTGGAAGTCCCAGTTTGAGGGCAAAAAAAAAAAAAATTCAGGGGGCACTTTGGCTCTCTAAAGTGGTGCAAGGCGAAAGCGTTTCCTGGCGCACTGTTTGTTTTTATGTACTTTTTATTTTTCATATTTTTTGTTATTTTTATGTTTGCTCCTTTTCTTATTTCTATTGTTTTTATTGTCATATCTTATTTTCATTTTGTTTTATTTGTTTATTTTCTTATTTTTATTTATTTTTCCTTTTCTTTACTTTATTCCTTTTATTTTATTTATGAAACCCGTGCATTCACTAGATGCGCCTTTATTCATGCTTCAACCTTGAGCCTTCGTGGCGGAGTGGTAGCGTCTCCGCTTCAAATGCCAAAGTCCCTGGTTAGATTCCCACCCTCGGCGCAGTTCCTTTTTAAGCAGTGACGCCGAAAGGCGGACGAATCTGCCGACATGGCTGCCGACGCGTCTGCTAACGACAGTATGAGGCTTTAAAGGCTTTCGCCTGAATAGAGAACCGGCGCAACTCAAATTTTTACGCTTTTTTTTTCTTTTTACCAGGCTGAGTTCCGCTATTATCGAGCTATGGAACGCATTTTGAATTAATTAAGCCCGCTTCAGGCAACCGCCGGGAGCCGAGAAAACCACGGGTCACGGACGATGGCGATATGGCTGCCTGGTCGGCGCCAAGAAAACGAAAGTAAATGCTGGTATCGCCGCAAATCTGCGCTGGAAACCGGAATCGGCCGTTTCTCAGCAAAAGCTGTTTAATAGAGCAAAAGCAGTCTCTCGTACTAATTCAGTGGGGCAAAAACAGAGGCGGTGAAGAAAAAAAGGGGGAGGGGGGGGGGAGAGAGAGAGAGACTCACTGGCGCCTACAGAAACGATGCAATCACGAAGGAACCCAAGAAGCCACCTCCACTTCTCGCCGATCACACGCCGGAGGCCTATACTGTGTCGCTATCGGAAGAAGCCAGCCTGTTGCGCTCGTACGGGCGAGCTGACTCCCTTTTTACTCCAATTTAGACGTATTTGTGTACAGCGAACTTAGTCCAGTACCTTAAAAAAGTTGGCAGTGGCTGAGATCTGCTATGCCAGGATATACGTAGCGTGAGCAGTGACGTCACGTGGCTCAGCGCCGGCGGCAGCAGCGGCGAACGCGCGCGGCGAGGCGCGCCAGCTGTGCGCAGTGACGTCACTCGCTCCTCGCGCATGCGCAGTATGGTCGACGGAGGGAGCACGCGAAACGGAGAGACTGTGACCAATGTAGCTCACGCTACAAAACAGCCTTGGTATGAAGCCAGAGCTGGCTGGGAGCCGAGAGTTGCCAAGTTCGGGAGGATGGGGAGCGGTTTTCGGAAGGCAAAGGAGGTTGATGTGTGGACATAATGACAGACTAAACGGACAAGGCTGGAAGTGGCCCTGCAAAAGGGCCGTTTTGGGTTAAAGGACCTCCAGGAGAAGCTCCAAAGGCTGCGGCCTTCGATAGTGCGCCCGGAAAAGACGTTGCGATGTCCCTGTCTGCGTTCAAAGCGGCGCTGGATTTAGCGAGGAGCTCGGCGACCAATCAACAACCCGAAGAGCCGCGAGCAACGAATTGAGCGCCCAGTTATGAACAACCGTTGCGCATAAACAAAAACATGGTGCTGTTCACACATTGATCCGTGTTTAGTTGCACCGAGATTTCCGCTCATGTTTGTTGCGAACAGATCAGACCCATTATAAAAGTGTTTAAATGTAGCACCGACTGGGCGCTGGTCGTGTTTTGTTTACCACGTTCGCCATTTTGTCGTCTACAATATCCTTGTTACACCGCTCCTATCTTGGTCCTGGCCGGACCGATAGTGTCTGAAATAAATAAATAAAAACGAGGCTCGAGAAAAAGGTAAAGACGCACGAAAACAGACCATCGTTTCTACCGTTCCACACGCAACTTCGTCACGTGTAAATGAGAGCAGGCAGACACGCTCGAGCACAGCACCAGCTTCGTGCGCGTCGCAAGTCCTCTGAGAGCAGATGTTGCCCCTCTCCCCGCACAAAGCAAATCATGTAACGTAAGCTGTCTGCGCGAGATACTGGGTTGCACAGTCGTCGACTGGAATAGCGCGAATAATACTGCTAATCATCGTGTACAGGGCAAGCCGACTGTCGTCCTCGAGTGGAACCTTGAGGGCACTCATCACATTGCGTCGCCATCGACACTCGGCACCGATATCGATATATCTGAAGCACGCCCCCCCCCCCCCCCCCCCCCCCCCCTCCCATCTAAGCCTCTCCTGTCCACATTTCAGATATCATCCCGAGGCACCTACATGCGGTAGTTAGCTGCGGAGGGATCGAGGCCAGTGCCAGTGCTTAACTTCTCAGGAAGCCATATATCCCGAATCAAACAGAAGGTATACTATCGCGCTCAATATACAGGGTGTTTGACCTAAGACTTTCTGCAATGTTTTAGAATAGGTTCCTTCAGTTAGAAGAGCGATTTTTGCGTCATATCAATGTCAGCTGTCTAATGCATCAGAGTACAGCCAGCATGTGCTAACTAGCACGCTGGTTAACTAAAATTGAATAGTTGGCTTTTTAACTATTACTGTTAGGCTCCTTAATTACTGAGAGGCGTGTAGCTCACCGTAAGCAATATCCATATCAGTGTTTAGAATTTCGAGAACGCAGTTACCCTCGGCGCTCTGGCCCAACAAATTGAGGCTATTTCGACGAGTTTAGTCCGCTGGAGACGTTGCTTTGCCAGGAAGCTTCTCGAAACCACAGGCATTTTAGCGCAGTAACAGTAATCGTCAAAACGTTAACTACTCAATATTAATTAATCAGCTTGCTAATTAGCACGTCTTAGCTGTAGTCTGACGCATTACACCGCTGACAATGATATGCTGAAAAAAGCGCTCTTCTAATTAAAAAAGCCCACTTTTAAAATTTGCACAAAGTCTTAGGTGAACCCCCCTGTATATGAGCTGCAACGCACAAAATATGTGGACCTCAGTTCTCGAAGCAGTCCATACTCAGAAGTGCTGGAAATTTACAAATTAGGCATGGATGCAAAGGATTATGTGCAGCACAATTAATGTTTGTGCAACGGAGCCGCCGCCGAGCGCGGCTCCGCCGGTCGACCTTCGCCGTCGTTCGCGCGTTCTGCGCGTGTTTACCGAGTGGGCATCGGCGCGCGCTCGGCTTCCTCGTATGACTCTACTTGCAGCCGCGTGTTTGTGCTCTGTGTGAAGTCGCACTGATTTATTATTAGCCGGAAACCCCCGTTCGGTCACCCACGACGCACTGCAAGCCATATCCAGCGTGATTACGTCCAGGCTTACATGAGGCGGAAACAAGAAGCGAATATATGCATACAGGCGCCACTATCAGAGGGTGCAGATATGAGCCTCGTGTACCTGCGTATGCCGCGAGCGTGGGGCTTAAATGACACGTGCAAGGAAGAAATCTATGGACGGAAGCAGAAAGAATGAACTGCTGATCGATAATCATTAAGAAAAAAAAAAGGCCTACGCAAATCCAAACTGACCTCCTGCAGAAAAGCAGCTGCCAACAAAGCAACGACAAAAGAGGTTGTACTGGATATGAATATGACAATGCGACGACTTGGGCGAAGGAGACGTGCAGAAGGTCCCTCCATACGGAGATGTGGGCCTATATAGAATTCATCAGGAGGTAATTGAAGCTCATTACGGAGAGAAACATGCTTTCAATGCAAATTCACCGAAAATCAACCACTTCCAAACCAACAGCGGTGCGCGAAGCGCACTAACGTTGCGAGAAACCATCCTTGAGTGATGCGAACCTGTGTCCGATCGACAGTGCCAAGGATAGCAGCCACTGCGCACCAGAAACGAGAGGATCTTTTTATCGGGTGCTGCAACGCAAAGAGAACGCTCAGCATAGAAAACATGCCTGGGTATTTCACTAACGTTGCCAGGAACTTTGAAAGGCGTGTGTAACTTTTAACGTACGTGGAACCACTAGGAGTTGATGGTACACGATTTTACGGTGATGAATTTTTATGGCGCAAAGGCATCTGAGACCAAAGAGCGCCATAGCACAGGTTTTTTTTTTTTTCTTGTGCTCAAGGTGTGGTCGAAGACCCATTTTCCAAGAATTTCACCCCGGATAAGCCAAGCATCAAGCCGAGGAAAGCTTGTGCCCACTGTATCACCGGTGGGTACCCGGCGGCACTGGGGTTCGAACCCCACACCTCCCGCATACGAGGTCGATGCTCAAACGACTAGGCCACCGCTGAGGTGGTGCACAGTTTTAGGTGAATAGCGTGAATTGCAGACAAACAAAAACAAAAGCCGGAAGACACATACGAACGTATGACATGCATCGCACGTTCGTGCACGTCTATTCTTGCACGAGTTTCCGTGCTGTTCACCTAAAAAAAGATAGCATTTTGAGGACTGACCTTTTGACGACGGGCTTACTTTCAGGCAAAACTACGCAAGAAATGGCGTCTCTTTCACTTTGTAAACTGCTACCCCTACGTCCAAACTTCATCACATTCACTCACTATCACTGTATTTTTCGAAAACTGGCTGTTTTAAATATTCTTTTTTTTTTTTTCATCATGATTGGAACCATGTTATGGAGTTGTCTTAGTTAAGTAATACTTGTCACTTCTTTTCTTATGCTCATTTCTCTTGACCGTGTTCGGTATCTTTCTGCCAGCGCAAAAAAATACCAACGCAAAAAAAATTTGGGGAAGAGTGAACAACCTCCCGAGCAGAGAGAATGTAATGTAACGACAAACCTAGAAGAGGTTGAGGTAAATGGAAATGTCATAGCGGGAGGCTAACGTGACGAATGAGTATTTCATGCAATCAGGGAGGGCAGATAACTGCAGGCAGTAGACAATCGACAAGACACATTAGCCTCGTGCCGAATTCGGCTGTTTTCCACCATATTTCACCGGGAGATACACTGAGCATTTACTTAGTAAAATAAAAAGTGATGTTGCCGCTGGGTATGATGAGATTAAGGGTATGATGAGTTGTTAAAATATGTTCTTGCTCATATTAATAACTAAACGTTCGACACTGGCATCTTTCCTGATCAATTGAAAACCGCAAAGCTTGTGCCGATATACAAGTCACGAGACAGAAACGTCCTTACAAACTACCGACCGTTATCAGCATTGTTTTACTGAAAGTTTTTGAGTGAGCTATTAATGACTGTGCAACAAAGTTCTTAGAGAAATATAGTATTATCTCTAGCGCCCAGTTCGAATTTCAGAAATCGAAATCCACTGAACAAGCGATACAGGGTATTGCAAATAAGTATTATACATTAGGGCTCTTTCTTGATTTGCGGAAAGCCTTTGACTCGGTTAGTCACAGCATACTACTTCATAAGCTGGAATGCTATGGAATACGTGCCACTACACTAAAATTAATAAAAAATTATCTTGACACACGTTTGCAGTTTACGAATGCAAATAATTACTCCTTTACTTGGTTGGGGGTAACAAATGGAGTACCGAAAAGACAAATATTAGCGCCTACACTGTTTTTGTTATATATCAACGACATTACTGCAATTGCCAACAGTCTCGATATAGTTATGTTTGCGGACGACACCAACGTATTTTTTTCTGCACGGACAAAACGCGAAATCTAAAAAATGACTAATCGGTATCTGCACACTCTTTTTGAATGGCTAAATAAAACCTGTCTACAATTAAACGTCTCTGAAACTAAATATATCATATTTTCTCCTCCGAATAAACGTGACCAACACGTGATGCAAACTATGCATAAAACAACGAGCATCCAGCAAACATCCGAGCAGAAATTCCTAGGAGTTTGGTTCCAGGAAAGTCTTGCATGGACATGTCATGTAGAGCACTTGGCCGCCGATATAGCCCGATCGATCAGATGCATTAGAAAAATTTCTACAACGATACCTTTCCGGTTAAAAAATCTCTTTATTACTCTTTAATACATTCAAAGCTTTCCTATTGCTCGCTAGTTTGGGGCACCGCTACTCAGGACAACTATAATAAATTGACGGTATTAAAAAAACAAGTACTTCGTATTTTTAAAAATTATATAGGAGACATGCGTGACTTACGCACTAAGGATTTGTAAAGCTCGACATTATCATGGCCAACCAAATATGCTTGTATAAAATAATTCAACACGTACCCGCGACACACATATACAAAGATCTCGGAGTAGCGTTTGATCACCAGTGCGGTTTCAGGCATCACACAAGAAGGCTGCTCAAGATTAGAACAAATTACGGTAAAACCTACCAAGCAATCAATATTCTAAGTAAACATGAACGCATAATAAATTTGACTGATAGGCCTGCTAAATTAAAAAGAATATATAGCAATTTTCTTGTGACAATAACTCCATGCGTTATATGATTGCTCCATATTGTTTTTATTATGAGCATTTTCTTTCCGATTCACAGTTTTCTGTTTTTATGCGTAGTGTGTACTGCTGTATAAGAGCTCACTGAATACCTGTAACGCGTTAAAATTCTTACGAAGTTTGTCTGGGCATATGATTTTTTTTTTTGTCAAATGTGTATATGCGTAGTATTTCTTGTTTCCTTTTCCTAGTATATTGTAAGTTATGTTGAATGTCGAATGGAAAACTGAAATGTCTATGTCAAGTGCACCTTTATTTTACGCCGTACGAACAAAACAGGGGCGGAGACCTCGTCAGGCTCTATTAGCCTTGAGTCTCTGCCTCCGCAGGAAATGCTCTGAAATAAAATGTTTTTGATTAGATTTGATTTGAATACTCTTATCGATATATGCTTGTCCTACTTGGACCCTGACAAGAGTTTGCAGTATGAACTAAATAAAATTAAAAAAATCTAAAAGCATAATCACTGTTTTCATTTTAATTTCTCTTCTTTTACGAGTGGTTTGCCACATACTGCAGACAGGTGCAGCATCTGTCGATATCGTCTTCATGTGCCAGGGAGCCGCAAAGATGAGATTCAAAGAAATGGCCGAGAAAGAATGAGCGCGATCGGCAGACCGCGCAACCGCGTGCTTGAGCGAAGGCGCCGAAAGGCTGACGAACTTTATCTTGCAGCTGTTAGCGCAAAGGGCAAACGCCATCGCATTATTAAGCGATCAAAGCGTACGGTTAGGGTGACATTTAAAAAAGCAGCAGATATTGTTTCTCTGCAGTGCCCTAACGACGTTCGGCGCTGAGAGAGCCATTGAATAAACCGCGTTCAAATTAGAGCCGCAGTGTCGTTGGGACGAAATATATTCAGTTCTTCCCTGCGAAAGGCGTCGTAAGATGCGACAGCATATCACCTTCTAGGCGCTTTGAGAGTCTAAAGAGACGCGTCTTCGAAATAGCTTCCATTAAAAAAAAAGAAAAAAGAAAAAAGATTAAAGAAAAAAAAGGCTCGGGCTGTCGCTATCCTCCGCCTAGGTGAATCATAGAAACAGCTATATCGAATTCGGCCTCTTCGCCACAAGTGTGCCTACTCGCCGGGACGCCTGCATCACATTACTATGAACAGATGACATATTAGCGAGTTTTAGACCAGAATAACCCTATTGGTGAAAGAGGTAAGAGAATAGCGGGGCGCCACTGCGCATGCGTAGAACGCTAACCCCTCTCGTGTTATTGTTCTGAGCATGCGCAGTGGGGCACCGCTGTTCCCGTATCAGCCTAGCCAATAGGGTCCCCCTATTCTAAATCTGGCTGCTCTCAGGAGCTCCCACTCCGCATGTTTCTTACGGTGCACGCCCGCCTAGACAACATTGTTTCGCCACCAAATCCCTTGGACAGAATTCTTAAGACAGTTCGTGGGCAGCCCTATAGGTGGAGCTTTCCGCTAACCTATATGACGGATATGCCGGCTCCATTTACCAAGTGTAATGTTCCCTGCGGTGCTACATTTGTAAATGACGCATGAAGGAGACTTCCGCCTCGCATCTTAAGAAAGGAAGATGCGATTTCTTAACAGCATGTCTCAGAAAGCGGGAAGTCACAATGTGACGTGTGCACTCATGGACATCTTATATATTCTCCATCCCAGTAGGTCCTCGCAGAACTACTAAAGCTGCGATGAGTGCACAGCAACGTTCTGGCGATGCGGAATGTAGTGCAAGTACAAAATAGGCATACGGGCATATAGGATAGCGTGATTTGAACTATGCATGCGCCAAACGCCATTTCATATTGAGACTTAACGTACTCTCGCGTTAAGTACGCTATATTCCCGAGTTTAACGCAGGCCACTCTTGCTTACTCTAGACCATAGTTTCCAAAATAGCGGCGCCCTTCGAAGCTGGGCCCTTGGCCTTGGACTGAATTCGTCGTTGTTACAGCCGTTTTCAGAACGTTCACAGGGCCATAAATCGGGCACCGGGCTATCTCTTCGTCTCATCTCGCTTATAACAAAATGTATGAGCGATAAACTTCCTTAATTTTTTATTTAGAGCTACGATTCGGCCGCTTCTAGTCCTAAAGAAGAGCGTCGGTTAGTTGACAATAATGCTTTCCATTCTAGCAACCAGATGGCGCCAATAGGCTGACCTTATCGTTTCGTCTTAGTTTGCAAACGCTAAATTAAAGGTGCCAATGTGATAAACGACGTTACGTACCGCAAAATGCTTGCGTTTAGCGTACGTAACTGCTTACGCTTATGGTACGTAGACAGGGTCGATTTATACTTTCTTCTAACCATATCTGTGTACGCCGCGAGCAGACAACACGCAGACATCTACGGCCAGAGGAACACGTTTAACGCGCTCTCCTGAATGGTTGAGGAGTGCGTTGCCTTTGGTAGAACTGCAGGTAAGTTACGGGATAGAGTATACCGGGTGTCCCAGCTAAATGTAACCAAGCTTTTAAAAAAGGCGAAGTGTCCTAGTCCAGTGAAATCAACTCAGGGTTGTTTATAGTCGCGTGGCCTAGTCTTGAGTATTTTTTTCGCTCTTCAAAGTTAATTAATTATTTAAGTTTAATTAGCTAACTTTTTAATTATTGACTTAAGGAAAAAAGTCAATGCAAAAGCTTTAGATCACCTCGAAAAACCGCTAGTAGTGCTGTTTCCGTCAAGTTACGATTTACGTAGCTTCATTTATTGGCCTTAAAAGAAAGTTGTCACGTGACCAGCTGCTCGCTCAGTTCTCTGCCCCAATGTGCACCCAAAGTCGCATCGAGAAGAGTACTTCAGAAAAAAAACGAATTTTATTCATTAAGGCGCGTCTTGGGACGTTGAAGTGGCACAGTTGTCATGTGGAAGCTTTTTCTTATTGTGTGGGTTATGGTTAAAGGCCGGTAAAAAACTACTTTACGTAAATATTACTTTGCTGCAAATGTCTCAATAAGCTGTTTCTCAAAGCGATCTACAACTTTTCCATTGACACTTTGTTCCTCAGGTCAATAATTAAAAAGTTAGTTAATTAAGCTCAACTAATTAGTCAACCTTGAAGAACGAAAAATACTGCAGGCTGGGTCACGCGACTACCCTCATTTGGTTTCAGAAGGCTAGGACACCCCGTGTTTTTTAAAAGCTTTGTTACATTTAGCTGAGACACCTGGTAGATAGATGTCCTCTCTCAAGAGGTTAGTTTTTTTTTTCATACATTTATTTTCCGTGTTTTGAAAACCCGACCCGGCTGTGTGTGCATTGAGAGGGAGCGCCATGAGGAAGGGTTATCTCGAACAACTTCTGGGTGAGAACCCTGCTGTTATGCCATTTTTTGTTATCTCCGAGTTGCGCTAGCAGCTGTCTAGCGTTCATCGAACTGGGGCGCCTTTCGACGGTTTGCTTTTCGTGTCGCCAAGACCTTTGTCTCGCGACGATACGCCAATGTGATTGTCAACAGTGGGTACCGCTGTCAGATGAGGCGAGTTATAATTGTAGCAACAGTTTGCAATACTACACGAACCGAGCTCGCAGTTAGACTTAGTTCAGCATGAAGAAAGAAGATTCGAAGACAGCGCAGATATTAAGCGGCTTTCGAAGAACTTCGTCTGGTGGATCCATGTGTACGTAGACATTGGTGTTTCAAACAGCTAGAGTATGAAAAACAGCAGGTTATTGCACGCACCATACACAAGCAGTATTGACACCCAGCGACAGATTAAAAGGTCAGCAGCTCTAGCGGAACAGTTACACCAAACGCGAGAATGTCGTGATACCATGACGTCCACTATGGTACGACACATCACATGCAATCAGAACAAGTTTTTTCTGTAATGCACGTTTACAATATACGCTTGTCCACAGAACGAGCAATGCCCCTTATCGCAGCGACAGACTGCATCGCGTCCACGACACAATGGAATATTTGCGTGCGCAGGAATGTCCCCCCTTTTCCCACGATAGCGTGCATATTTCCAGCGTCGACGCAGGCGCCAGAGGTGGCTCCGTTCAGAGCACTGAACTCCTCCGCGGTGATCGCCGGGAGCACTCGACCCAACGACCCCATCGACCTCGCCGCCTTATCCGAAAAGGGGACTCCGCCGGCGGCCTTGGGTTACATATCGGCCGGCGAGTGCGCGACAGAAAGTGTAGCCCACTCTCCCGAAACGAAGAGGGACGCACACACAGGCGACGTCCTTGTCCAAAGCTCTCGTGCGACAAAGAGGGCCCACTCGGGCGACCCGGTCGTTAAAAACCAATCTTGAAGGAGTGTTTTCAGAGCCCAGGCAGGGCATAACACCGCGAACTGTGTGCGTCCGACCCTTATCTCTCTGCCAACGGCCAAGCCTTCCGACACTTACTCGAAGATACCGCGGTGGTCGCGCCACTGAGGCGAAGCGGTCATCTCCGATGGCCCACGTGTCCTGTTGGTACCTTTTTCCTTTTTTATCTCTCTTTTTGCCCCATACTCTGAGAGCTTACTTTTGTACTTCTCCTTCGTAGAACACTCAATTCTTTAAAGTGGGAATCTCTGAGTGAACATGGCAAGGTACTGCCGTACGTTTATTATCGTTTCTGCTGCATACCACTTCAGCTGGTATACTAGTGTTAGCACATCTACCTTGCTTGATGCACGACACTGTATACCATAGCCATAGTTTCTTAATTCTTCAAACGCTACAAAACACCGAAACATGTTCACTGGTGCATTTCAACCACGAAACGCTGACCGCCGCAGTGTCGCGCGATCGAACCTCGACGCGGCACACAGACCAGCTAAATCGCAGCTCACAACGGCTGTAGTTACTGCAGCGAAGCACACAGCCTACAAACGTTTAACTGTTGTTGGGCTAGTTGGTAGTTATTCATCATTAAAATCAAAGGCGCCAAACCATACACACACACAATTGTGAGTGGCGCTCTGTCTCGTCTTTCTTTCTTCTCCTGTGTGTGTGTGTGTATGGTTTGGCGCCTTTGATTTTAATGATAAACGTTTAACTGGTTTGGTTTGGGTTATTGGGGTTTAAGGTCCCAAAGCGACTCAGGCTATGAAGGACGCCGTAGTGAAGGGCTCCGGAAATTTCGACCACCTGTGGTTCTTTAGCGTGCACTGACATCGCACAGCACACGGGCCTCTAGAATTTAGTCTTCATCGAAATTCAGCCGCCGCGGCCGGGATCGAACCCGCGTGTGTGGGTACCACAGAATGCAATGGCGACGGCTCGGAGAATACGTTCCCGCAGCACTAAGGAGCACAGCCGGCGTAGGTCAGAGAGTGCAGCGGATAATTTTCCTTCAGGAGGCTCTCATCACCGTTGCATCGCGGAGTAGTTTAAAATATCGCCCGACCGGCAAACATTAACAAGAGTGTCACAGCAGAGGACAGCAGACCTTGCAGTTTCATTCCGCGTGAAAGACCCAGTCCCCAACGAACACCGCCATTCATCTTCGCCCGTCACCGCACACGCGTTGCGCCGCATATGCGGATACCTCCAGTGCATGCAAAGGCTCTGCGAAGCCTGCCAGCCCACTCGACCGCGCGGCTCCTCATCCTAGCTCTCATGGCTCAGAAGCTCATAAACCGCTTCTGCGGTTCCGCGAAATCCTAATTTATTATTGCGACAGCCACCGTCTCTACCCGGCACCTGCCAAGGGGCTGAGTAAGGCGGAGGAGCGAACTCTGCGGCGCCTGCAGACAGGAACCCTTCTCTGTCCTGCAATAGCAAAACACTTCGATCCGAACACAGATGGACGCTGCCCGCACTGTGGAGAGATCTGCGATATCTTTCACATGGTGTGGGCATGTACTCAGAATCCTCACCTTCCCCCCTCCCCCACCCCCACCCGAGAGGCATGGGAGACTGCCCTCCTCAACTGCTCCACACTGGAGTCCCAAAGGGCTCTGGTCAAGCGGGCGCGAGACGGGGCCTCGTCATGCGGTGTCCCGGACTAAGGATACCGACCATGCAGCAGGGTTATTTTTTTTTTCTTTTAACCCTCAAGCTCTCTTTGATTAAAGTTTTTCACCACCACCACCGCCGCTATCCTCACGACGACAACGTGCGTGGTAAAGGGCGCTGACGCCAGCAACTCTACCGTTTTCAAGTGTGCTTTCACGCAACGCTCAACCGAACCAAACATATCGCTGCGATCAAGAACCGGCGTGAGTCAGTCCTATAAAGTGTTCGCGCAGAAAACGAATATTTCGGTTGGTTGCCACAATCTAACGCCTTGAAAATTGGCATCCGAGTGCTAGAGTCGTTAAGTTAACCGTATAACAATGGCGAGGGGCTGTGTGCTCCAGATGAACACCTGCGCGAGATGGTCTAAACAAAGGCACAAAAGAAAAGAAATGTGTCGTGTATTTGCCGCAGCCCACTGCGAAAGCCGATAAGGAGCGGGTTTCTAGCCTGTTCTGCAGTAAGGCTGCGACAGCTGTACATGCTTGCCGTACCGTTAATTATACAGAGTTTGCCTTGGGCCACTCTTGCTTGCACGAATGTCTGTAGTGGTCTCGAAACAGCTGGGCTGTGAATACGAGCATTACCGCTTGTGTACTTGGCTGCGCCTGCTTAACATCTCCATGCGCCGGAAACAAAAAGCACCGTTTCTGCTGTATGTGCAGCTCAGCCGTTGGAATATGCCTCGCGCATACTGTGCCCGCAAACTTGCATCACCTATGCTTCGTACTGACTAGTGCACTAGAAAGCCCTCTACCAGAATCCTTTCTGGCCCCATAAATGCGTCCCAAAAAATGCCCGATGCCTGAAAGTGTTGTGAGGGCAGCCGCGGTGGCTCAGTGGTTATGGTGCTCGGCTGCTGACCCGAAAGACGCGGGTTCGATCCCGGCCGCGGCGGTTGAATTTCTTTGGAGGAGAAGTTCTAGATGCCCGTGTACTGTGCGATGTCAGTGCACGTTAAAGAACCCCAGGTGGTCGAAATTTCCGGAGCCCTCCACTACGGCATCTCTCATAGCCTTAGTCGCTTTGGGACGTTAAACCCCATAAACCAACCAACCAAAGTGTTGTGCAGAACGGATTGAGTGCAGAGCGTGACAAGCGAAAACCTTTGTCCAAGAACAACCCACCCTGCGTATGCGACACCTGTAGGCGTTGCGAGGCTGCTTCTTCGCGTGTCTTTTCCAAAATCTCGCAGACATTAGAAATACCCACTTTCGGCGCGTAACGCGTCTGCATGCGCAATCATGAGGGTAAGGAACCATTTTGGTACGTGCAGACATCGCGACGCTTAACCAGTGGACGCCTCGACTTAATTTTACGATCACAAAATAATGCAGGAGAACACGCGTACTATGCAGCAGTAAAGGAAGCGAACTGCACTCCAAAGCACCTCCCCATATCTGCATCAAACGGTTCTCTCTCACTTTTCACTCCTCTTGACCTTTCCCTCGCAAGGTGGTTCGGATGTCCTCCCAGAGTGATAAGGTTACGAAGGAAGTAAACGTGCAGTAGTTTTATCGGCTGGCAGCGGACATACGCTGTGAACGTCTGCGTTGGTGACCGCGTGACATCGGACAAAACAAAGGGAAACGCACGTTGAGCGAGAAGGCTGCAATAGCACAAGTTTTATCCGTTTACGGTGCTGTTCCTGGATTTAACACGGATGACTGTATTCTGCCTTACTGATTTCAAACAGCGAAGCGAGAGTTTCAGCTATGCAGTCAGCCGACTGGGATGACCAGCGCCCTATGCATCCCAGCCTATCCTATTTGCGACCTGTTATCCAGTACGGAACAGACAATGCTGGACATGCGGACTGATACAAATTGTTTTAAAATTCGTCGTCGGTATTAAAATACGCCCATTGGCAGGAGAGAAACGATTGTTTTTTTAATGTTCGGTAAAATAAATATAAATCAATAAATCTGATCGATGTAGCTCCGCGTACAAAGAATATGTTAGCGGCAAAGGGAAATGACGAAAAGACGAGGGAAGACGCTTGCCAAAACTTGGCACTACTTTCTGACACGCATTAGTGACCGCATCACCGCAGCCCTTCTACTATGCTTCGCCGTTCAAGTGAAACAATCGCTGAACGGTAATCCCCGCTGCAGTGGCTGGCCTGACCGCGTGCAGCCTGCTGACTTGACGCTGCCCTTGCACGAGCAGCGCTGATAAGGCGCCGAGAGAAGAGTGTTGCTTCGGCAGGGCGCGCGGCAAGTCATGGGGGAAGTATACCTGCGTTCGCTGAAACGCACGTGCGGCGGCAGTTTCGTTACGGCATTTTTATCACCTACCACGTGACGCCCCGACAGCAGGGCTGAGTCACTATAAGTGACAAACGCAGTCTTTTCTCTGACACGCATTCGTGCCCAGAGCAGTGGAGCGTTCGAAAGGGCACACTTGGCAATTGCACCACAGGGGTGCACCAACGCCGAAAGTCACTACCGAGCACCGCTACAAAACACCGCTACAAAACACCGCTTCAAAACACCGCTTCAAAACACCGCTTCAAAACACCGCTTCAAAACACCGCTTCAAAACACCGCTTCAAAACACCGCTTCAAAACACCGCTTCAAAACACCGCTTCAAAACACCGCTTCAAAACACCGCTTCAAAACACCGCTTCAAAACACCGCTTCAAAACACCGCTTCAAAACACCGCTTCAAAACACCGCTTCAAAACACCGCTTCAAAACACCGCTTCAAAA
This sequence comes from Amblyomma mixtum, assembly GCF_055824585.1. Taxonomy (NCBI): domain Eukaryota; kingdom Metazoa; phylum Arthropoda; class Arachnida; order Ixodida; family Ixodidae; genus Amblyomma; species Amblyomma mixtum. The sequence goes on along the minus strand of NC_143017.1, from coordinate 92,570,300 downwards.
CACCGCTTCAAAACACCGCTTCAAAACACCGCTTCAAAACACCGCTTCAAAACACCGCTTCAAAACACCGCTTCAAAACACCAGTGCCGAACGCCAAAACCGCGCACCAATGCCAAATAGACGCTGCCGAACACCACTGCCGTGCATCCTTGGAAAGAGCATTGTAGCGATATGGCGCGGATATTCGGCGCAGAAAATGAAGCTGAGTATATTTGTCGCGCTAGCACCTACACCAAACTTTGCTAAGGAGACAAGAAAGTGCCGCTGAGCATCGACAATATTAATTTGCAATCGAATCAGTTTCAATCAAGTCGCACTATGATGAACACATAACTCAAATTCTGAACACTGCACAACAGGGTCACGTATATATCGTTTACAGCGACTTTGCCGTTGTCGCCTAGATAACCACACAGCGCAGAGGAATTCGAGGAGCGAAGGAGCTGTTATGCAGTAGAAAAAGAGGACTAAGATTAACGTAAACGGACAGGCGCGCGTATCTCCTCAGAGGCCTGTCACGCTCTTGCGCTGCCGGGCAATCTGCAGCAGTGACACGGGCACGCGTCTTGAGCGTAGCATTTCCGCGTCCAACCAAGGACAGGTGCACTGCTGTATAGAATTACGTGAGATAAACACGCGAGACACGGATGCGACGAGGCCCGCTGCCAGCAAGGTCGTCTCCTGCCCCGGCGAACGTAGTCTGTGCTTTCGCAGATTTTATGACCGAGGAGCGCACATACAGGTGAAGGCGTATATGCGGAAGACGTAGAAGTAAACCTCAGGTATACCTCGCCGTCTGCGCATGCACTGAAGAAAACTCTGCGCAGGGTGGTGCATGAATTCGCCCCGTGCATATTGAGCTACAGCGCCTTTTCGATTTGAAACTTGCTTCTAAATAGACAGTCGTTCCGAAAAGAACAACCTGCCGTCCCATAACCGCTAATGATCGAAATGAGGTGAATAATTATGACAGGTCTGAGTGCAAACAAAACTGCAATCACCAAATTAAGATCGACCCGTCGCGAGTGGCATTAAATTGTTCGCATGCAGTCAAGCGGAAAGTCGGCATGCTTGCATATGAATATTTTGTTCAATAGGTTATATATGCAACCTGGAAGTGCGAGTTTGACGAGCAAGCGAATCTAGCTCCCTCGAAAAGGTCAGCGAAGAGGTCGCGTAACTTGTCGCTACCCGGGTATACCCGATCACTGCGAAACAAACTGGCGTTATTGCTGCTCAAATATATGCGAGTGAGGTCACGAGATGACATTGCCACGTAATGCGGGTCCGAGAATCAGCTCGCGTGCGTGTGGTGAAATCACCATGTCTGAATAGGCCCACAGCGGGGGTCTCTAGATTATCAAGATCGAGCTGTGATGGTTGGAGTGACAAAGAGAGGGAAGCCTGGCTGCAAACTGGATCTCGTCTCCTTGGCGTCTGCACATAACACAACACAACACAACACAACACAACACAACACAACATGACACAACATGACACAACATGACACAACATAACAAACAACACACACACTAAAACACCCCATGCACGAGGAAGAACAACCGAAGCGAAGCCGCAAACAAAGTGACGAGAGGATACGCGCCGCCGCGTCTTCCTGCAAAGGAAAAAGTGATAACAGTAGGAAGGTCGACATAAGACGCATACGCTGCTTCTCACGCTGCCTCTATAGAAGGAAGGGCGACGCCAAGCCGGAACGAAAGAGCTATTTCCTGCGCGGCTCTCGTCTGAAGCCCTTCCCACGTAGGCTCAGGGTATATCTTTCAGATGTATCCTGCAAGATGTAGCCTGCCCAAGCAACGAAACTGCTCGGCTTTAGGTCTTGACGAAGCACCCAAAGTTCGAGTGGTCACCGAACTATAGGGTTCCGGCTTTTGCGAGGACGAGAGAAACTTGTGTCGAGGTGTTGCCCCGACGTATAGCCACTTGCTAAGCTGATACCTGAGGCGAGCTTTGGTAAAGCACGGTTGCTTCGAGTTCAGCCCCATTACGGTCGAAGAGTGGACTGCCATCGCGGCCTCTTCTCACGTCTCCTTCGCAGATTATCGAGGCAGTTTTTCTGTACGAGACCAGATTTGCTAATTGAGCAATCGCCTCAGGCTGCGAGCTTTTTTTTCCTAATCGGCAAGCACCATTGAGACGAGAATTTAAAGAGGAGCTAATTGACTTTACAACGCAATCTGCACGCAGCTGACGGAGTGATCTAAAAGAGATACATTCGATGAGACCTGAAAGGACAGATCCGCTGGTACAGAGAAGGTAGGCCGCTTCATTGCCTTGTTACGTATGGAACAGCGGGTAAGCAGACTCTGATGAAGGAATTAGCAGTTGAACCGTAAACAAGCCGACTTCCACCATGCACGAAAAAATAACAATGAAGAAATAAAAGTGCCCTCTCTCGGCAAGTCGCCAGCAGTGTTGTCGGTAACGCGTTACTGGTAACACGTTACTTTTTTCGGCAACTTAGTAACGTACTCGTTACCATTTCGGAACTGTAACGGATAACGTACTTACGTTAACAGTTTTTATGGTAACGTGAGGTGTCACGTTACTAGTTACTTTTTATTTCAGTTGTCCCCCTGATTTATTTAAGTTGTCCCCCTCCGCCTCTTTTTCAAAAAAAAAAAAAACGCCGAAAATGATGTGCAAATAATAAAAGTCTCTAGGTGCTCTCGACGACCCTTGTTGCGGCTCGCATGCATGCCAGAAAACACCTGCCCTTGACGACGCACTAAACTAAAAAAAAGCACGAACACGCATTCACACACTTGTCTTCACCCCCAAACTACTCACACACACAACTCTCTAAAGAGTGGACGCATGCTGAGCCACCAATGGACCATTTGCAGAAATCTGTAAGCCAGTTTCTCCGTAAGCTTGTTTTCCAACCAAAAGGTCTCGTTCCCAGGCGACACTCGCATTCTTGGTGGAAGCAGTTCCCTCTTGTGAGTAAAATAAGGAATGTCGCCAGTTTACTTCAAGATGGCCCCAAGAGAGCCGTCGAAAGAGTACAATGGTGCAGCACAGAAAAGGGGATTGCAGTCAACCGGCTGTAGCACCGAAGTAGAGGAAAAAGAAGGAAATGGGCCTTTGTTCCTGTGCCGGTGGATATGTGTCATTAAGCCTGAGGACATCATCATCATCCTGTGCCGGCAGTAATGAGCTACCTCATACTAAACTTTGTAAAAATTTCCTGCTCAACAACACTGTCGCTCCAACTTTCTCCCTTCATCAACATTGTTTTCACCATAAATTTTGCTTATTTCTATCTGCAACTGCGGCTACGTTTCTGCTTATCGAGTTCCTAAGCGAGCGAGGCTGACCTTGACCACCTTGGCATAAATATTCGCATTTTTGCGATAATTATGCAGGTTCAAGTGAAAAAAAATATTTTTTAAGTGTGCAAATATATTTTTTCCGGAACTATGTCATTTAAGCATTTCTTTATTGCTACACAATTTCCGCGTAATTTCTTAAGCAGAAGCCCACCAGAATTACTGAAAATGTATTCAGTTCAGCTATGTTTTCTTTGAGGAGTTGAAATCATGTGAAATATGAGCTTTATAAAATTGTTTTTTTGAGTTCTTACAGCGATGACGCACTGATTAAAATTTATGGCCATGGAGTAACGGCAAAGTAACGTGCGATACTTTTTTTTGGTAACGGTAACGCGTTACCTTTTTTTATAGGTAACGTAGGGCGGTAATGCGTTCTTTTTTTTAGCGTAACGTGTAACGTATTTAGTTACTTTTTTTCGGTAACGCCTACAACACTGGTCGCCAGGCCCTAAGGCCTTCCATAATAGATGCAGGCTTGACAAAGAAAGTTTGGTCTACTTAACTGCGCCCATGAGCTAGGTCATCTTTCACTAGGTTTAACGGGCCTTTCAGTGCTCACTTTGAAAGAAATCGCGCAGAGAGCGAACGGTGCAGAATAACATTCATGTCGAGACGCCCTCAGCCTCCCTTACACTCTAGAAAAATTTAAACCGAAGACTGCAGATCACAAATCCGAAAAATTCTAGAGCTTAGCGAATGACGACTGAAAGCACCGTGTGCAAAAAAAAAAAAAAAAACCTAAAGCTTTCGAGACGTTACGGTGCGCTGTGGAATTCAATACCCACTGCCGATATGCATGCCACGCGATGTCAAATGCGTGATCTTCCTTGACCTCCTTCTTGCCTTTTTTTTTTTAATCGCGAATCTGCCAAGGAACACGCAAGCATATACTGTAGTCATCGGTCTTCGCCGCTGCGCTTTGTGGTGCCTTCAGGCACTCCTAATAAACGAACTACGTAGCACAACCTTTCGCGGAATCTCTGATCGACGGCATATATGTTCGCCTCCAGCGCGCAAACAACACTTGCTTGCGATAACAGGCAGAATAAGCAGCTTGTTCGCAAGACAGATATGCGCCGCATCTTCATGTCAAGAGCGTATAGCGCAATGCGCAAAGAGGCCCGGGATCATTACTTCACAAAGAAAAGAGAATGCAGCTGCGATCGACGGTTTTCCACTACGGTCGTTCTCTGGAGTGAATTCCAGAGGGCTTTAAGTACATTTGTCTTTTCTCGCGCCTCCCCCCCCCCCCCCCCTCCTCATCGCATGTTCAGCTCTAAGCCCTTATTTAGAAATGACTCTCTCTCTCTCTCTCTCTCTCTCTCTCTCTCTCTGCTACAAAAATATGTCTTCACAAGCCGTATATATAAGAATATAAGAATGCGAAAAGAAAACAATTAAAAGATCGTAATTTTGGCATATGCCGTCGTCTTGTCGCCGGCACGTGTCCTTAGATGTGCACCCGGGACGTTGCGCATTTGCGACAGCACAAATTGAATTTAATCTCGCCGTTCTCGATAACATACCTTCTTGCAGTCTCCTCAAATGGTTGGGTGCATTCGACGCGTGCACACACCCTCACAGCTGCACTTTTCCCGCGGAGTGAAACGTGGCACACGTCGCCTAACCGAATGTTTCTGATTAGGCCTAGTCGTGATTTTTGCAACCAGATGCCCCCTCCATTCCCCGATACGTCTTCGCCCATCCGGCGGCAGTGCGCAAAAGGCAAGGCACCTTAATAGGCTTTGATTTAGGTCTAGGTTTATGCGGTTTTAACGTCCCAAAGCGACTCAGGCTATGAGGGACGCCGTAGTGAAGGGCTCCGGATATTTCGACCACCCGGGGTTCTTTAACGTGCACTACCATCGCACAGTACACGGGCCTCTAGAATTCAGCATTCATCGAAATTCGACCGCCTCGGCCGGGATCGAACCCGCGTCTTTTGGGTCAGCAGCCGAGCGTCATAACCACTGAGGCACCGCGGTGGGCAATAGGCTTGGAGTTGTGGCGCATTTAACAAATAAATTAACTAAACAGACGAAAAGGTACTTTTCAGGTTAACTTAAAAAACGAATGAGAGGCCGCTGACCACTCAAGCAATCGGCGACGACTCGTCCATAGGCATTTGTGCTATGTCACTGTGCACTGCACGGAGCAGGAGTCGAGGTTTTATTGTCTTCTCCTATTCCGAAAACGGTCCGCGGCGTCTATATAGTCTTCCGTACAGTTATAACCAGAGTTATTCGGAAAGAAGTGGCCATTGATGCGCCAAAAGGTTGCAGACCGGTATCATGCATGACGGTGCACGCATCAAATTTGTTAGAAGAACAGATTTGTGCATAAGAGCAGTATAGTCGCACCCTACCATCACGATATGCAGCTAATCTTGTCGGTGCGTTGAAAAATTTTCGCCTCCGGAGCATTCTAAACAGACTCACTCCGCTTCCGAAATTCGAAGTATCTGCAGTGCATCTCCCCGTCACTATACACTCAGCAGAACAGCCACAGAAACGATGATCGGAGCGACGCCTTTTACGCAGGTCTTGTCGCGGTGTATTTAAAAGATCATTCCGGCAGTCTGTTAGCATGCTTCAAGTTCCCATCGAGTGGCTACATAAAGCTAGTTACTGTGTCAGTGTCATTCCGCAAAAAAAAAAAAAAAATTGTAGAGAGTACTAAATAATGTTTCAGCAAGCCTATGAAAGGTCTTCCAGACTTTCTTAGAAGGGCTCTTATAATATTTACAGGTATCTCCCAAAGATAGAGTCCTTCAGGAGTCCAGTGCTTGAAGTTTTTCGGAGGACTCCTGAAGGTCTTCCAGGAGTTTTGGAGTTGTCTGCCAGGCACATCTTGCAACAGCTTGTATGTCCCACTTGTAGCCCTTGTGCTTGCAGCCCTCTCACCGCGATACCATGTTTACTGTGGCCATACAGGCCTTCTTCAAGCACCGACAATTGAGCGCGGCCCAAGTGCCCGCCTTACAGCGCTGTTTACACCGCTCCTCATGACCACGCTTAGATAATTCGTTCAGAGGCCAGGCAGCAAGGAGGTCGATTCCTCCGCCTGCGTCATGAGCGCGGTCACATATCTTTGTGGAAAAAGCCACCGCCGTCTGGCCTCCGTGCATCACGGGTGGCCCTAACCCATCACCATAACGAGGGAGGAGGGCAACTGACCCTCACCCCGAAGAACGCGGATTACTCCATTTTCGTGGACCCGCGACTTTCTAGTTCCACACCCTGTGTACAGACCACAAATACAGTATTTGAATAGCTGGATAACTCAAGCCTATATGCGATACTATCAGTGGTAAAGCTTGACGTCACCTTCGGCTTATAGTAATTGTTCCTCGAGGCAGAAAACACAGACGCTCGCCAGGATAGTGGAAGTGCTTTGCAATAAATACAGCGCAAGTGGCTTTTGGAACGACCCGCGTCACGAATGCGAAGTGGCTTCTGGGCAGGCAGACAACTCCTGGAGGAGGAGTCCTGCTCTTCCTATCTGCCGCTGCGAGACTGACCACGAGGGAAAGTGAGCCCAACGATCAGTATGCGGGGCGAAAGAGTGAGGGCGACAGAGAGACCGCGTCGCCATCCCCACTCCGTCTCGACGTCGCCGGTCCAGCCGTCCGCCACGCCGGGCGAGGTAAACAGAGGGGTGGGCACTTTGCCCAGAGGCTGGCTGACTGGCTAGACGTCCCGTCTAGCTGGCCGCCGCGACGCGAGAATCGAACGTCGCCTCGAGGTGTTCCGCGTCCTGCCGCCATGGGGGGCTTTCCCGGTGTCGCGCGGCTAATCGCTATCTACGCCACACGTCTCGACGATTACGGAGCGCTCGCGGTTCCCTCCGCAAACGAGTCGAACATCGCAGAATGGCGGGAAATCTTCGGTGTCCGACTGCCTTAGGCATGTGTTACTTGCAGACTGGACGTTGTAGAACATGGTTTGGGTGGGGAATCTACGTCTATGTTGTCCTGTAGTGGACAATGAATAGCAGGCACGGCTAGGAGTGCTTGGTTTACAGGGTGAATTTGATTTATTCAATATCTTCTTTTTCACGTTTTACGACATCGATGAAATCGACGAACGCAAGCGTGCCACAAAGAACCCATGCCACCAACAAGACACCGCAACCACCACGAACTGCAGGCATAGAGTAACATAAAAGTAAAGAGCGGACACTCGGGCCCTTTCGCGGCCGAGTTCGGCGCTTCCCCGTTTCCGCCAGATGGCACTGAACGTGCAAATAAAAAAAAAAGAAAAAAGAGTATGGTCTTGGCATGTCTTGGCTTCCTTCTGCGGAGTGACTGATGCGCTCATTGTCACCCTGACAGAATGCACGTAGTAGGTTCACTGCCGCTTGCCAAGCGCACGCGATGCGTGGCATAACGCCTTTGCGGCTTGTGGGTGACGTGTTCGCCGCGGCGTCCAGGCAAGCGATCAAAGCCAAACGCTTTTGACGAGCGTTGCACGTCGAAACCTGGATAATCGTTGCGTGCTCCGTAATCGTCACGCTGGTGGCCGGCTGCTCAGCTGGGCAATGTGACACCGCCTCCTCCGCGAGAGTGGAGAACGCACAAGACGCCATGAAAGTAGAGCCTCCAAGATTCCTGTAAAAACACCTCTCATCTCTGAGGCCAGTGCGTTTCCCCGGGTCCGCTAGGTGCGCTGTGCACAAAAGTCGGCCGCTGGGGCCTACGGGAGTGTCCGCTCTTTACTTCTATATTACTCTATGCTGCAGGCACCACGACCACGCATAAACCGCGCTCATGCGCTGTGAGTGTCTCAGCTCTTACATGACCCATAGGCAAAGCCGTGGGCGAAGCTACAGAGGAATACAGCATATGGGATTTTAACGCTAGCGGTGTTATTTCATGTGTGCACTGTAACCTCGCCTCACGGGCGTTCCGTACGTTCCTCCAACAACTGAAAAACAGCCGCCGCGGTCCGCCCACGAGCGACCTCGCCTGCCAAGCAGCAAAGTTCGGCAGATTGTAGAGTTCCAGTGGACAGACAAAGCGCGTAGAACCGAAATATATTCGCTTTCATTTCGATATTCAAACGGCCACGCCTCGAGCCTACACAGCGCACCACAAGGTGCTATGCTGCGAAGCGAAAGACGCGCGCTATAGAAACGCTCTCTGGCGCCCACAAATTCTTCAGTGGTCGGAGCAGAAAAACGCCATCAAAGACTTCGCCCACCGCGGCGACCTTGCGGAGGGTAAACGAAAGGACTATAAACTCGTTGCTGTTGCCGCCGCTACGGGAGCTTCGGGGCAGCACCGCTGCATGATCGCATACGCCATACGGCTGCCGGGAACAGTGCATTCTATCACTCTTCACAAGCACAGAACGTCCCCCTTTCAGCTATAGGTACGTGGGAAGCGACATATAGCGCGGCATGCACAGTGTATACAAGGGTATATGCAAGTCATGTGAGATATGAAGCGAAGCCATTTTCACGCGTGCGCGGTGTACTTCTATAGCCTCACTTCGTAACGCTGCAGTTCTTTTGCATATATAGTTGCTGCTGCCGGGGTATTTTGGCGCCGCACGCGCCGCCCAGTCTGATGTGTGCTTCGTGCGTGTCTGACCGGACTGCTACACTGCAGCCAGACGCTGCGCGCAGTCCGGAAGACGATTAAAAGGCTCGTGTATATCCGGCGACAGGACGGGTTGCGCGCACCTGCGACTGGCTTTCTGCGAGTAGTCTCGGTCGGTTGAATGGCGGCTGGCGGCCCAAAAATGAACAAACGCGCACACGAGAACGAATGACACGAAGGTGAACTTTATGCAGCTTGCTCTTATTTTCCACCTGAGGGTTGTTTGACGCATTTGTTTTTTCTAAACATTATTGGAATAATGACGTCCTGTATGATTCCACAGAGCGTTAAAGCTGAAGAGGAAGTAAGAAACACTGAAAACATCCACCCGCACAAAAATGCAAAGCCTGTAAAAAGACATCCCTGGAAGAGAAAGAAACATGTGGAGGATGAGCATTCCAGTCCCAAATCGTTCGGACAAAAAGAAGAGTAACTAAAGCAGTCCTAAAAAGGAATTCAGCGATTAAACTAATATGGGGCCTCTTTTTGGAAAAGCGCGCAAGCCTGCATATCGTTTTCCGTTTAAATCATTTCAGTGAGCTTTTAGTAGAGGCTACTTCAGCTCATGTTTGCGTTCTGCCGAGCTAAACGGCTTGCCATAATTATTTAAAGCTGTATTTTGTATGTTTTTAAATTTTGCAGTGAGCTTTGCAGTATGCGAATCCCAACATGCACAGGCACAGTCTAGGAGGAAGCGAAGATGTGAATGATGCTAGTGCTGTTTGAGAATGAGAGAGAGATCAGTACAGTTTTCTAGCCGCAAAAAACCTGTAATAAAGGCTGCTTGTCTTGAAATACAGTTAGGATGCATATTATAGCGCAGGTCTAAAATGAAAACAACTCCAAAGTTCAAAATGCGCGATTGTATCTTATCCGACATTTATTTTATACGTATGAAACAGATGCGCTCGTCTTTTAATGAACATTACGCGGACTAACTTCTGTGCACACAGTGAAAAATGCGACTAATGCAGGCAGCTATCGTGTCGATGTCCCCTTAAGAACATTAAAAACAGCATGTGATGTTTTCGACAGTGTACACGACACAATCATCAGCAGACGTCCCGGAACGAAGAAGTAATGTTAGTAACAATGCCCATGATGTGTAACAAGATGAGAAGCGGTTTAAGGATGTTTAGTGAATGGCTTGCCATTTAAAAACAAAGCTTGTTACCTAGCTGAAAAAGTTATCCATGCGAATATGACCCATTTGTATAATTGATGTCTACACGAATTTGTCACAAGAAGGTTGAAAATACATGATAGGCCTTAAAATATATTATTAAAGCGATATTAAAAATATCGTCAGCTACTAGGTAGCATTTACCAGGGCTAGATCACGAGTAAAATCGACTGCGTTAAAGGTGCACTGAAGAGGAATCTGAACTCGTCTTTTTGCCGCGGGAACTCGATCTACACGTTCCGAGAATTCTTAGAAACTTCGAATTATTGCCGTGTGCGGCCGATTTCCCTAATTTAAATCGGATTAACGTCCGGCTCCCACCTTTTTTTTTTTTTTTAATTCCCTGCATACGGTGGGAGGAGTCGACCAACGCATGGAGTGCCTTTTAGGCAGTCGCATGGCGGCTTTGCTTTCGCGTTTATTTTTTTTTTATAGGTTTCCATGAATAAATAGATCTAGTCAGACACTACATAGCTGCAAATAGGTCCATGGAAATAAAAAAAAAACGCGTGGACTCTGCTTTCGCCGATCACTACGTATCACGCCGCCGATGGCAGAGCGGCAAGCCGCCACGGGACTGGTTGAAAGGTTGGTCGACTCCTCCCACCGTGTGCGGGGAATTCAAATAAAAAAGGCGGGAGCCGGAACGTTTAATCGGATTTAAATTAGGGAGGTCGGCCGCACAGGGCAATAATTCGAAGTTTCTGAGAACGCTCAGAACGTGTAGGTCGAGTTCCAGCGGTAAATATACGAGTTCAGATTCCTCTCCTGTGCACCTTTAAACAAGAAAGCCGTCACGGAGACCATGTCGTTGAGGATGTAACAGATTTTTTATTTTTTTTTCAAAGGAATCATGATAACAGCATACAGCACGTGCTGCGTTACATTACAAATAGTGCCAGTTAAATAAACTGGTCTAATGCTCAACACAGTCCTGTAGACCGCTCTTATGACAGCCGTTTCCTGGGCGATTTTTACGGTTTCACGGAGGGGCAATGTCCGGGAGAGGCGGTTTCCAGTTTCAGCCAGCTTTTCATGCAGTCTCTCGCGGACACTTTGAAAATAATCGCGAAAGGTATAAGCATGCACCTGAACGACTCTTGAAAACGGATACAGGGATGTTAAGCGGACTACACGAATTCTTTTAATGAATGGCGCACAAAAAAAGTAACCTCGGGAATGCGAATTCTATTAGCTGACACCATCGTACGGCGACTGGGTCCACGTAGCCAACTGGCTTGCTGCGACTACATTGAAAGGAGGCAGCCAGAGTTTAAAAAAAAAAATCAATGCGCCTTCTTGCAGTCAGAAATCAACGTATTGAAATGGTATTCGTCAGCAGAAACTATGGTCGACGGCAAGCATAGGAATTTGATGCAGTTAGCAATTGGAGTAGGCTTTTAAACGTTGCACAGGAGGTCCTGAGATTAGCAAGTAGAGGACATGGAGTTGTCGGTTGCGATCTTCGTAACTGCTACAACTCCGCTTGTTTTGAACAGGGAATTCGTTTCCGTTGCCAACCGTTAGTATGCCGTAGTTCTAGTGGTGGAAATATACCCCAGGGCTTGGGCAGGATACCCTGCCCCGTAGAGGGAGTGCGCTAGAGGAGAGCTAACCCCCTTTTTAACCATTTTGTGTTTAGAGTGCGCAACGACACAAAAATTTCAGGGGGGGGGCACTTTGTTGACCTAAAGTGCGGTGAGGCGAAAGCCTTTAGTGCAGTGTTGCTGCTTGTGTCACTAATATGTGGTTAAGATGTTAATTAAGTACCCAATTGTTTGTGAATCTTAAATGCTGGAGACACTGGAGGGCGTTTGGGAGTCATCCGTCTGATTCGACGCCTTTCTGCAAACACTCTCCAGCGTCCTAAACAAAGAGAACTACATGTGCGTTGGCAGGAAGTAGCGTAGCCATTAGCACGCTCGGCTGCGGAACGGAAGGATGGTGGTTCGAATCCTATCGTGCACAAAGGTTTTTTTTTTTTTGTGTTCTGACTAGAAAAAGCGTGACACTACTGCTGACAACCTTCTGCCGACAACGATGAGGCATTAAAGGTTTTCACCTTAAAACTTCAAGCCACAGGACAAGGATATCGCTGACCAAGCATGCTATAGGCCAGCATCCATCAGTGTTTAACAATGATCATGCAGGCTTATCTGCAACGCGTTCGAGGGGCGTGCTGCGGAAAGAGAAAAGCTAAACTCGGCGGAGTTGCTTTGTTGTGGGCACGGCGCTTGTGCCTGTGTGGCTTGTACGTCTAAGTCGCCGTACTAGAGCGCAGCAGCAGCTTTATAATTTCCTGTTATTTTCTGTTCTTGCTTTGGCAGACAACCGCTCGAGCACTGTAGACAAGCCTGCCCATTGACACATAGCCCGGCCTCGTCTGTAGCATCTGTCGGCTGCTTCGAACGGAAATGGAACGGCGCCACATGAGCAGGAAGTAATACGCCGCCCGTGACAAATATATATCCTGAAGGACAGGCTCTGTGCTAGAATTCGCAGGACGTGTACAGGCTCAAGCTGCAGTGGTAATGGTGAATAAAGTAAGTTCTGAAGGGGTTCAGCGTACTTTTAATAGCCCTTGCGCATCATGAACACTCGTTGAAAATTTTTTTTATTCATCCCTCCATTGCCCTGCGGGCCTCCTATGTTACAGAACATACCCAAACGCCCAAAGTTCATTTGCCAAATATACCCAAAGTTCATTTGCCAACTTTGTGATTTATGTAGGCTTAACGTCCCAAAGCGACTCAGGCTATATATGAGGGACGCCGTAGTGAAGGGCTCCGGAAATTTCGACCACATGGGGTTCTTTAACGTGCACTGACGTCGCACAGTACGTGGGCCTCTAGAATTTCGCCTTCATCAAAATTCGACCACCACGTCCAGGATCGAACCCGCGTCTTTCGGGTCAGCAGCCGAGCGCCATATCCACTGAGACACCGCGGCGGCTCCATTTTCCAACTTTGCTTTTAGGGTACAGTCAAGGTATCTATCATCTCACACAGCTGCTGTCACTATGAAAACTAACCCTCCCACCGAAACGATCTCGAAGGCGTACTCGCAAATCAGCATCATCATCATCACCGGCCCGACTACGCCCACTGCAGGACAAAGGCCTCTCCCATATCTCTCCAATTAACCCTTTCCTAAGCCAGCTGCTGCCACCTTATCCTCGCAGACTTCTTAATCTCATCCCCGCCCACCTAACCTTCTGCCTCCCCCTGCTACGCTACCCGTTCCCTGGAATACGGTTATCTTGCCTGGCCCATGCCCACTTCCTCTTGACTTCAGTTAGGATGCCCTTAACCCGTGTTTGTTCTCTCACCCCTTCTGCCCACTTCCTCTCTCTTAACGTTACACCTATCGTTTTTGTTTTCTTTCATAGCTGGCTGCGCTGTCCTTAAGTTGAACCCTTTTCGTTAGCCCCCACGTTTCTACCCCATAGGCGAGTACCGGTAAGAAAGCTGTTGTATACTGTTCTTTTTAGCGATATTGGTAAACTGCCATTCATGATCTGAAAGAACCTGCCATATGCACTCCACCCCATTCTTATCCTAGTTATTTCGCTCTCGTGATTAGGATCTACAGTCACTACTTGGCCAAAGTAGACGTATTCCCTTAGCACATCTAGCACCTCGCAACCAATAGTGAACTGCTGTTCCCTTGCGAGGCTGTTGAACGTTACTTTGGTTTTCTGCATATTAATTTTAGACCCACAGTACTGCTCTGCCCGTCTAACTCATTGATCATGTTTTGCTCTTCATCTGCAGAGTAACTTAGCAAAGCAGTGTTGTCACCGAATCGCAGATTGCTAAGGTAAGAAGGATCTTTGATTCTGCTGTTTCATTCTTATGAGCATACGCATGCGTGCAGGTTTTATTGTTTTAGTCGCTCAGAAATTAGCGTAATCGATTAGTTTTATTTATGCGCTACTAATGTTCAGGATAAGCCCGCATTTTTTGCTCACGTTTTTGCAATGCACGAGACAAATACGATATGCCAGAAGTCTATAACGTTTATCCAACGGTTTCCATTTGCTGAGCATTACAGGGCGAAACAGGGTTTGCTGCGTGTTCCAGACGTTCTTGAGCTACACTCAATTACCTTACTAGTAGCATACGCATGTTACGAATACATTTCATACTGAGGTCTAGCGCGCATAAATGCCAGTCACTCTCTTTGCACCATGTCATGTAGAAGACTACCCATTTGCCAGGGCTATGACATTACACTAGTGATTTTTTTGCTTCCTTTTTTAAGGCGGAAGCATTTAATGCGTCATCGTTGTAAGCAGGAAAGAAGGAGTTGTCCACAGAAATGTCACGCTTTTCAATTGGTCGAAATGGTCGTGACGTCACAGTGCGCGAATTTCAAACGGGGTCAATTGTACTTTGGCTAGTAACCATGCAACCAATTAAAGGGATGGTATGGTGATGCTCCAAGTAAAATAAATAAACAAATGCATCCGAGTTGGAAATTGGTCGAGTTGGGGGATCGAACCAGGGTTTCCGCAGTGCGAGACGAGTACGCTATACCACTCCGCCATGCCAGCTCGACGGTTTGGAACGAACAAAGGCGCGTCTAGTGAATACGGTGTTTTCGTTCACTCCCGTCTTCCTTCCCGTTACGGCGAGGTTTAGGTGTCCACCAAGATATGTGAGACAGATACATTGCCTTCAGGTGTCCATCGAGACATGCGAGACAGATACATTGCCTTCAGGTGTCCATCGAGACATGCGAGACAGATACATTGCCTTTCCTCAAAAACCAACTTTACCGACGAGCAAGGCGTACAGCCGAACGGGCGATGGCGTTCCGTAGACTCCCTGGCAGCGTTGCAAGACACTGTCGCGTTCCACTCTTAGAGGCGATGATTAACATCTTAACCACACATCAGTGACACAACCAGCACCACCGAGCTTAAGGCTTCCGACTCACCGCAATTTAGGTCAACAAAGCGCCCCCTGAATTTTTGTGGTGATCAAATATATGTGCAGTTTTTTTTTTTTTTTTTTTGTCTCGTAAATGCAGTGGATAGATTCGCTGTGTCCGTGTCCTGCCAAACATGATTTATCGCGCTTACACTGAAAGCCTTCGGCCGCTATCTGAGGCACAAAGATATCCTCATATCGTAAAGTACTGCCGGATAGAATGTCAGCCTGAAATGCGAAAAACATGCCGACTTTCCCCACAGCTACGAAAGCAAGTTCCGTGCTTTCCCTCTGACGATGCGGGCGTCTAGTTTTGTTTAATTTCTTTTTATCCTGCAGATGTCATTGTTCGTGCTTCTGAAATGTCAACAGCAGACTATACAGAGATCGGACTGCTGCCAGTCGCCGCACAATAACAGGAGATTAATGTTCCTTCAACAAGGAAACCATAGCGCTGAACGCAACGATGCCAGGGATCTGGCACCGCCAAGCTTTGTTGACACGATACGTCATTACCAGGAATTAGTGACAGAGTCAAGCCAGTGCCGCTAAGCCTAGCGGCCTATCACATTCTTTTCTCAATCGGTCGTTGTCTTCTTTTCTGACGTCACAGGTAATCTCAACACGCTATTTTTTAACGTTCAAAACCATACGCCACTTGGTGGCAGTCAAAGGAACTAGAAACGCTTGTCCGGTAGTCATTACCAGGACGACATCAGCACGCAGACTGCACAGAACTCGAACGTACCGCCGCCCGCAAAATTAACGCGAATGCTCCAGCAAATAGCTTGGACTGACGCCAGCGCCAAAGAAGCGTTGGTCGCGGCGTGTTTGCGGGCTGACAATAGCGACGCGTGCAGTGTAGCATCGTCTCGAACCCGGTGGCCAACGCTCAGTGGCGATGATGTTCAAGAGGCTGTCTCGTTCCAGTCTTAGAGGCGAAGCTTAACATCTTAACCACACATCAGTGACACAAGCAGCAAAACCGCGCTTAAGGCGTTCGCCTCACCGCACTTTAGGTCAACAAAGCGCTCCCCTGAATTTTTTACCTGCGACACGAAGCATTAGGTCATTTAATTATTTGGCCAAGCAAGCCGCAGACGCTGACCGCCATTCCAAATCTTCCCGCAAAGAAGGTGGTTTAGCAACACACCGAGCTGACTGAAAGCAGACAACATAATGAGCTCGGCCGAAAATCCTCAAGACCACGTGTACCCGGCCATATCTGGCCGATACGCCGGCTGATTGCCGGAGTTTGCAGGCCGTCAGAGCGACCGAGGAGCAGCTGCACAGGCTAATATACGCAATCATCGCGCCACGCTTTCACCAGACCCGACAATCAACTCAGTCAAGCAAAAAACAAAAGAAAAGAAAAGAAAAGAAAAGAAAAGGCATGTCCAACCAATAAGAGGTGTTCCGCTTCTCGGAAGATCCCCAACGTGCGTCACACACCGCAGACGCCCGCGGCATCTCGTATGATGTGCGGCAGTAAAAGCTAAAGAAACAGCCGGTCATGTCTGCGTCCACGCCGTCACGTGCTTTTTCCGCGTGCTGACAAGCCGTGTACTCCGCCTGGCGTACATATAAATATGGCCAAACTACGCCCGCGCGTACACTCGGACCAGACGTGGCCCACGCGTTGCCTGGTGTTGCAGTCTCTACGACCCAGGACGGCAGCGAAACGTGTTTTGTACGGGAAGGCCAAGCCATGCGCGTATACAACCAGCTACGCTGTCTACACGGACTCTCTCTCTCTCGGCTATAGTTTTGTCCCTGAGGCTGAAAGCGCCCGGCTTTAAGCAATAAGATGGCTGGGTGATGGGTTTTAACGTCCCAAAGCGACTCAAGCTATGAGGGACGCCGTAGTGGAGGGTACCGGATAATTTCGACTTCCTGGGGTGCTTTAACGTGCACTGACATCGCACAGTACACGACCCTCTAGCATTTCTCCGCCATCGAAATGCCACCTACGTGGCCGGAATCGAACCCGCGTCTTTCAGGTCAGCAGCCGAGCGCCATAACCACTGAGCAACCATGGGGGCTTTTTGAGTAATAAGAGTCAGCCAGGGAGTACTGGGCGGTAACTTAACGATTAGAATTAAGATTATCCAATGTAACAGATTTTTCTATATGGGAGCAGTACAAGCAGGTGCATAGAACTCCCGATGTATATAAAGTGTTGCCAAAAGAGCTGCGAGACCTTTCTATTCCAAGCCACGAATGGTGTGTGCCCAGTGGTAACGGGAGCCGACACGCCGTAACAATTACGCTCTGTGCACTGTCTTCTACCCTTAGTTTCCTTTTTTTTTCCTTCCCCGTATGAGAGGTATGCCAGTTTTAGATCGATGCAGCGCTCCAGAAATAACGTCACTGCGTGTTGGAGGTACGCATACAATGAGCGCGATTTATCTTAATTTGTCACCGCCATTGCCGCCAATCGGGACAGTATGCAGCCGAGCCCTTTAGAACGCTTAGAGGTCGTCTACCCCGCGCGCTGTGATAACGCCTTGGAACGGATCGGAAGGAAAATAAACGGCTCGTATTAAGAGGACCGCCAATAATTTGTTGGCCCGGAATCTTGAAGATTACTCGAAGATCACGCAAATATCACGTATACGGGGCCAAATATTTACTATGGACAAGCAAATAACTAATTATTGTCACCGGCCTTTGAACTTTTGCGCTGGAACTTCAGTCGAGACGTCGGGGATGTTTTTCAAACCAGTCCATTCGCACCAAGCTGGTGGAAAAGACGAGTATCGGCTCGGCATGGCGAAACGGTCAGTTCGAGCCGGACTGCTTGGTCGGTTAATCGCTGTTTGCATCGCCCATTCCCTCAGAATTTGCTAACGACCTGTTGCATCTATTACAAAGAGCAAGCTGGCACCTCAGCCTCATCCAAAATCGTCACACCTATGCTGCTTAATGCGCCGGCAAAGATGCTACGAACCTCGCGTTACACAGTAGCAGCCTATATGACGCTGCGGTTTCCAAGCGGGGCGCACAGTCCCATAAAAATGCGTTTCAGGCTTCAGACCTTATCTCAGCAATTATATATATACAATAGCACCAATTCCTGTGATATTGAAAGCTGAACACGAAACTGGTTGTGCCTCGAGCCATAAAACGTGCCAGCTGCTTGTGCAATACGAATCAAGGATAATATTTACAGCTCACTCAGCGAGGGTACTTATGCTATGTCTTGAATTAATGGGGCCGGTTGTTCATGATCGGAATTATTTCCTTGCGGCTAGGCGACATTGGGGCTTTCACCGACGGAAAAGAAGCACACACACTAAATTAGCAGATCTATAGCGTATACGTATACGACCTTAACATTTTTTGGCACGGATCCGAACGTTGTACTTAGAGTTTCTGAAGCGTTTCTGAACGACCGCGATGGCGGGCTTGATTACTGCAAGGGCGCACACAGGTGGGAGGAGCTTTGAGGGCTTTCATATATTCCGCGTAATTACCTGCAGTGTTCTCGAAGTTGAGAGCGAGCAGACGTGCGCCGTCATCCCCAGCGAGTTCAGACGGCGCGGCGCCCCACAAGACTCTCGAAGGCTTTCGATAAAGTACCGCATCATAAGCTTCTTTTTAAACTGCGCAGATTAGGAATCAGTGAAAATATAGTACTAATTGGATTCAGGCTTATCTAAATAACCGCTGTCAAGTTGTCAAAATAGAAAGCACAGTATCAGATAGGCGTGAAGTTCTGTCGGGGGTTCCACAGGGCTCCGTTTTAGGTCCGCTTTTGTTTTTATTGTATAAAAACGATATTTCTGCTATCGCTGAATCGCCTGTCAGAATGAAACTTTTTGCGGATAATTGTTTAATTTACTCTCCTGTAGCTTCCCCGGCAGATCAGATGAATATAAATAGGTGTCTTCAGTCGTTAAACTCGTGGTGCCTGAAGTGGGGTATGGAAATAAACTACCAAAAATCTAATTACATGCATCTAACAAGGAAGCAGAATGTTATGACGTTTCGATATAATATCAGTGAAAATTTTTTAGACGAAGTAAAGTGTCTCAAATACTTGGGAGTGACTAACAAATAATCTTGACTGGCGCACCCATATTGAAAATATCTATTTAAAAGCCTACCAGAAGCTATGTTTCCTGAGGAGGAAGTTGCCGAATGCGACGAGAAATTAAATTCATCATCATTTATTCTACCCTTAAAGGCCTCTGTTGAGGCATTACAAGGGGGGGGGGACAAAGATTGCGTACAATTGATTGCGTACAAGACGTCCGTGCGGCAAATCAGAGTACGCAAGTGCAGTGTGGAGTCCACATAAAAAGGGTTTAAAACTAAAACTGGAAAGATCGCAAAGGATGTCAGCACGTCTTATGTGCTCTAAATACCGCCGCACTGACTCAGTCACAGCAATGCTAAAACAGTGTCTGTTAAAATCACTAGAAATAAGAAGAACAAAACAGAAATTGAAACTTTTTTTTCTGATAATGAATGATAAAGGTTGGTTGGTTTATGGGGTTTAACGTCCCAAAGCGAGAGACGCCGTAGTGTAGGGCTCCGGAAATTTCGACCACCTGGGGTTCTTTAACGTGCACTGACATCGCACAGTACACGGGCCTCTAGAATTTCTCCTCCAAAGAAATTCAACCACCGCGGCCGGGATCGAACTCGCGTCTTTCGGGTCAGCAGCCGAGCGCCATAACCACTGAGCCACCGCGGCGGCAATAAATGATAAAGTAGAAGTTAATAAACAACACTATGCTGCACCTCCCCTGAAGCGTTGCCCACGAAAAAATCACAGTAAGGTATTACAACCTATTATTGCATGTACTGATGTCTATCGCTACTCCTTTTTTCCCGATGCAGTAGACATTTGGAATCAACTACCAAGCGACGTTGTGGACCAAACAGATCTAGAAAATTTTGAGATAGGTGTGAACACGTTCCCGCAGGATTGCTGTGCAAATCTGTAATTCTGTGTTATTGAGTGTTCTTTAGCGAAGAGAATTGAACTGCACTTGTATTTGTATATGTTTCCCTCTCTGTAATGACCCTCATACAGAGGGTTAACAGTATGAATAAATAAATAAAAACAAGACGGCGCGGCACCCCATAAGCCGGCGTAGCACCCCATAAGCCGGCGTAGCACCCCATAAGCCGGCGTAGCACCCCATAAGCCGGCGTAGCACCCCATAAGCCGGCGTAGCACCCCATAAGCCGGCGTAGCACCCCATAAGCCGGCGTAGCACCCCATAAGCCGGCGTAGCACCCCACAACACGGCGTAGCACCCCATAAGCCGGCGTAGCACCCCATAAGCCGGCGTAGCACCCCATAAGCCGGCGTAGCACCCCACAACACGGCGTAGCACCCCATAAGCCGGCGTAGCACCCCATAAGCCGGCGTAGCACCCCATAAGCCGGCGTAGCACCCCACAACACGGCGTAGCACCCCATAAGACGGCGCGGCACCCCATAAGCCGGCGCGGCACCCCATAAGCCGGCGTAGCACCCCATAAGCCGGCGTAGCACCCCATAAGCCGGCGTAGCACCCCATAAGCCGGCGTAGCACCCCACAACACGGCGTAGCACCCCATAAGCCGGCGTAGCACCCCATAAGCCGGCGTAGCACCCCATAAGCCGGCGTAGCACCCCACAACACGGCGTAGCACCCCATAAGCCGGCGTAGCACCCCATAAGCCGGCGTAGCACCCCACAACACGGCGTAGCACCCCATAAGCCGGCGTAGCACCCCATAAGCCGGCGTAGCACCCCATAAGCCGGCGTAGCACCCCACAACACGGCGTAGCACCCCATAAGCCGGCGTAGCACCCCATAAGACGGCGTAGCACCCCATAAGACGGCGTAGCACCCCATAAGCCGGCGTAGCACCCCACAACACGGCGTAGCACCCCATAAGCCGGCGTAGCACCCCATAAGCCGGCGTAGCACCCCATAAGCCGGCGTAGCACCCCATAAGCCGGCGTAGCACCCCACAACACGGCGTAGCACCCCATAAGCCGGCGTAGCACCCCATAAGCCGGCGTAGCACCCCATAAGCCGGCGTAGCACCCCACAACACGGCGTAGCACCCCATAAGCCGGCGTAGCACCCCATAAGACGGCGTAGCACCCCATAAGCCGGCGTAGCACCCCATAAGACGGCGTAGCACCCCATAAGCCGGCGTAGCACCCCATAAGCCGGCGTAGCACCCCATAAGCCGGCGTAGCACCCCATAAGACGGCATTTCATGGAGCGATGTCTGGCCGCCACCGATTTCAAAGACAAATTTTGAAAGCTATCGGTGCAATGCTGTCACTAAGAATAACAAGACACGAAAGGCGGGAGATTATTAAGGCGACCCAAGCCGCACGTGGCTTCGTATTGACCGTATACGAGGTCTCTCTTCTTTCTCTTCATATCTATATCTGTCTCCTCACTGGACCAGTCACAACCTTTGCCTGTGCAGCGTTGCGCCAAGCTTTTTTTAAGTGTAGCACAGTGTCTCGTGAGGGGAAGGGGAGTGGTAGGTGCTTTCAACTTTGCCGACGTCGCGCTGAGACCTTTCGCCGCCATCGGACGACATACCTGGAATGGTCCTTTATAATCTGCTTGTTCGCAGCTGTGATGTGTGCGGAAAGTAGAAGGAAGAAACGGTGGCTGCAACGCTATCTTGGCACTCGAATCAGCATCAAAAGGCCGAACCGCAGCGATAATCGCAATTCTGTGAAGACGTCTGACACTTGAATCCGTGAATGTAAAGAGCTGAGCGCAATCTGAACAAGCGGTCAGAATAGCTTGCGAGACATCTGACCTTTTGAAGTGGTGCTCAAAACGATGATATACAGAAACCGCGAAGAGCGCTTGGTACCTCCAGCGTAGATTTTTAGGATTTTGAAAACCCACGCGAGGTTGACTAAGCGTACTCTTTGTTGATATGGTGCGACTGGAAGACTAAAGATGAGAACCTTCATTAAATCGGTCAAAAAAACAAGAACGCAAGTTTGTCAAATGAACTTGCATATGAATGTCTTCACAGGCAGGCGCCCTTTTATTTTATGAAAATGCTTCCACTGAAGTCGAGATATGAACGAGCAAGCTTTAGCCCTTTATTAAACCGCAATTTTGTACTGATTAAAATTTCTGTGCCGTATACGAATGAATTATATTGGTGGCACACTTTTTCCTAACGTTCTCAACGTTCTCCAATGTGGTCCGATGTGGTCATACGCTGGTTCCTAAAGCGACCGTACGACCGTCCCTTAAAGGGATACTGCATTCAATTCTAGGCGGCCCAGTTTTGTAATGGAATGAAAGCTGGCGTTCCTGAGTCGACTGAAACCACTCCCGTTTTTTGCCCGAAGCCTGCGGAAAGCACTTTTAATGGGCGGGTCGAGAGTCTAATGCTGCTGCGGCGCCATTTTGGCAAGGTGTTGATCGGTGTAACTCGTAAGACGGCCGTGATCCCTTCGGACCTCTGCGCATTCGCAGGTTATAATAGTCGCAAGCATTTGCCGCAGCGCCTACATGAGCGAATGTGGAAGTTTCGCGCGCAGCTTATTTCGTGAAGAGACCTGGTTAATCTGTAATAGCGCAGCCGCCTATATCTTACATTCCTTTCTGGCGGCCAGCCTTGAGATTACATGCCTGTCATATTTCACTGCAATATCTGAACGCGTAGTATCATGACCTTGAACGAAAAATACTGAGCACGTGCACGAAGACAAAAAAAAAACAGTGGAAAAGACAAAGAAAAAAAAAGACGGCGAAGACAGTTATTACGACGCGAGGTTTGTTTCATTGACGGTGACACAGCCATGCTTTCAGAGAAGGGAAGGGCGATAAAGATAAGGTCAGATATGTCACGCTCTGCAACGAGTGATTTCTGGAAGGTTTGGTTTGTTGGGGTTTTAACGTCCCAAAGCCACTGAGGCTATGAGAGACGCCGTAGTGAAGGGCTCCGGAAATTTGGACCACCTGGGGTTCTTTAACGTGCACTGACATCGCACAGCACACGGGCCTCTAGAATTTCGCCTTCATCGAAATTCAGCCGCCGCAGCCGGGATCGAACCCGCGTCTTTCGGGTAAGCAGCCGAGCGCCGTAACCACTGAGCCACCGCGGCGGGGCTATTTCTGGAAGGGTTCTAACCTCAGTCCTAGCTGCCAAACTTTTGTACATTGAGCTCCCTACCTGGTTATTATTTTTTACATCAGTCGAAGTTTAGTTAGCTGAAGTTAAATTAATGTACATTAAGAACGCCCTGTCGAGGAGCCTGTATTTACAACAAGGCCACAGAAATACTCACCCTAACTTTGCCCCTTGAAATAAAGCCAACGTAGCGCCCCATGTTTATAAATAAATAAATAAAGTAAGCGCGTGCAGTTCGTCAGCTCGCTGCTGACATATTCGTAGTTCTAGCTAATACATCGATGCAGCGTTCCAAAAATCTTGCAGTTACTTCTGTTTATCTTTAGCGGTTTAATGAATGAAATTAACCGCTTGTACACTCCGGCATCAAATAGCTGCTCTTGATCGTTTCCGACCACACCTTGGCCGCCCACAGACGTCGCCAAGCCGCTCGCCCTCAAGCGTCCTTGGTTGCGGCAGCAATTCTTTCCTGTCCTCCGCTGTCAGCAACGAGGAGGGGGGGGGGGGGGGGGAATCTAAGCACACACCGTCGTCGCGAAAGCACAGATCATGGTTTAGGTTTATGCGGGTTTAAACGTCCCAAAGCGACTCAGGCTATGAGGGACGCCGTAATGAAGGGCTCTGGAAATTTGGACCACCAGGGGTTCTTTAACGCGCACTGACATCGCACAGTACTCGGGCCTCTAGAATTTCGCCTCCATCGAAATTCGACCGCCGCGGCCGGGATCGAACCAGCGTCTTTCGGATCAGCAGCCGAGCACGATAACCACTGGTTGGTTTGGTTTATTGGGGTTTAACGTCCCAAGCAACTCAGGCTATGAGGGACGCCGTAGTGAAGGGCTCCGGAAATTTTGACCACCTGGGGTTTTTTAACGTGCACTGACATCGCACAGCACACGGGCCTCAAGAATTTCGCCTCCCTCGAAATTCAGCCGCCGCGGCCGGGATCGAACCCGCGTCTTCCGGATCAGCAGCCGAGCACCATAACCACTGAGCCACCGGGGCGGCTGAAAGCACAGATCATGATCCGAGCCCGGACTCACGACTCAAATCATGGTTTGAATGTGAGCCCGATTGAGTCGGCCGACCTGTGCCTTGGTGACTAACCCAGGATAGCAGCTAGAAGCGGAGGGAGAAGGCGCGGCCTTTCCTCCTCTCCTACAGTGCAGGAATAACTCATCTTGCCCTTACCTCTCGCTCTGCCCGGAAGATGTTTATGCTAAGCCACAACTGTCACCAGCTTCAATAAATTCAATCAGAGCTTGTTGAACGGTGAGGCAGCCTAGAGAAGGGGCTTAAACTATAGCGTGGCGACCACTGTACGACGAAAGTTTAGTCAGCGGAAATAAACAAACATTTGCATATCCTTGCGTCGAACAAAATAACAACTGTCATGTCCTTTCGCGAAATATTTTTGTGAACTTTGGGCATGGAGCAATAGCACCTGCAATGTGTATCTTCCTACATTTTGGAACAAAAGCGTGTTCGACAGCATAATTGTACATAACGAAAATGAAATCGAACTGGTCGTCGTTCTTCGCCGTGACATATAACTTGTGCACACATCTTTGCCCAGGTAGCACCGATCCTTAGAATAATGTCATAAAAAATGTTATGGAAGTTGCAGTAACGTGTCATGTTATATTGGAACGCTATATTAAAGTTAAAAATTAGCATATACCATTATATGTTATATCTAGCACGCTTCAAGCAAACATCGTTTTAATGTAGTCTTTTAAACATTATAATGCTTGAATCACAACTATAAAAGAACATCGCAAATATACTTCATGCCCTGGATCCCTTCACTTTTCCCACTGCTCTTATATTTTACATGTTTTTCAACTAGCAGCACTCTGTAAGTAAACCTCATAGATTGTACCCGCCACAGAATGCATGAACAGCACTATTATTTCGTTAGAAAACTAGGCTTATTATCAGTTCACCACTACCACTCATGGGACACCCCTCAGTAATGGGTATATAAGCTTAACTGCATGCTATCAGTTCGGAGGCGAGTGTATCAGTTGCATGCTGTGCTGTATTGTGGAGCTGAAATGTCGTCCTCGTTGCTGGTCCTTGCAAAGCGTTAAATTGTGTACCTTCGCAACTTGCGGGTCTGCATGCTCATGCAGGGTTGCTTTACGATTTTCGAGAATGTTACATTTATGTAGCTTAAAATGTTTAGGTTAACAAAATATTATTCCAATGTTTATTTCTAGCATTACAGAAACTTTAGAAAAAAAAAAGGACATTACGAAGATTCAAACAATGACCAAAAAAAAATGTAACGTTGTGATGTTTCGGTGCTCGGCCAGTACGTAAGGCCATTGCTCGCGGCTGGTGCAAGCTGACACACGTCGTTTTTATAACAATAGGCGCCAACAATAGGTACATCAGTAAAGGCGATCGTTCTGTGCAACGCAATGCTACGGTTTTCTTTTTTTTCGTGCAGAACAACAGCAAAAGCCGCCGGGACCATAGAGAATGCTCTATGCGTAAACGAAGACGAAAAATGAGGACATCATCAGCAGCTAATCACCAGGTGCAGTGTGCAGAATGGCCAAGGGCGTCCGCAGAACTTTTTCCAGGGGGGTGCACCCGATGGCCGGTTATGGGGGAGGCGGCAGCTATGTAGTTGTTTTCTACTAGTGCATAAATAATATCCGTAATTCCAAGGGGGGGGGGGCAACCGCCCCCCCTTGCCCCCCCTTCCGGACGCCCATGAGAATGGCTACGCTGTCCTGGTACAATTTAGCTCACCAAAGGTGCAGGTTGAAAAAAGCGCGCGCAAAACGTAGAGCGATAAACGAACGCCGGTTGGCGATGGATGGCAAACGTGCATTGACCTTTTCAAAGCCACCTTACCTGTGCCTGTCAAATTTGGCGAACTGCTGCCATTCCTTGGGGTTGCTATTGTACGAGGACATCAGCTCGTGCACGTACTCGACGTTGATGTGGTCGGCCTCGAACACGCGGTGCAGCTCTCTGATGAGGTCCTTCAGCGAGGCCGCGCACGGCAGCTTG
Source organism: Amblyomma mixtum (assembly GCF_055824585.1). Classification (NCBI taxonomy): domain Eukaryota; kingdom Metazoa; phylum Arthropoda; class Arachnida; order Ixodida; family Ixodidae; genus Amblyomma; species Amblyomma mixtum. The sequence goes on along the minus strand of NC_143017.1, from coordinate 92,544,070 downwards.
GACGAAACTGGGGCGCTCCTCGGCTCCATCGGATCACAACACGCGCGCGTGTTCGTCGCCGGGGATTTTGAGCGCTTCTGGATGGCGCACAATTTTTTAAAGGGCAAGAGAGCGGCTGCACATGCTCGAGATAAGCCGTGACGTTTCCGACCGGCTGTTTCACTTGAACCAATCACGCACTACGCGTGCCTCACGCGTGCGAAAGGCGCGCGCGAATGCATTCGGTTTCGGTTTCGATGCGGAGTCTTGTGGTAACCCTACTTGTTTTATGCTTCCAGAGTTTACTTCATTTCAAGCTACCAGGATGTTAACTTTATGCTAGCAGGATCGCAGTCAGTAACTAAAGCAACTAAAACAGCATGCCAAGCCTAGTCTGACAACTAAAAACGGGAATTACCCATCAGCAATATTTGATATTTCTTCGTATTCGGTGCACTTCTGCTGTTTCCGCCTTGAAGCTCATCGTTGAAGTAAATTAACTGTATGCTCTATGAAGCTGATATTACGGCGCAAGAGACGCGCCTGCATAATCTGTCAACCAGAAAGTGACTTGGTGCCATTCATAGTGTAAAAATTTTAGACTACACTTGAATAAAATAGATAGGCAGTTATTAAGTACTAAAAATGTACTTACGGAAACTACCGTAGTTGTATGTTGAGATGATATCTAGAAATATGCGCACAAAACTGTCTGAAGTGCTAATTTTAATTTACCCCTCGCCAAACCAAGCCAACCACCACATAAATTTTCAGTTTTGATTTCGACAATGGGGCTTGCAATGGCTGAAAAGCCGCCCCTAGCCAATGTTCTGTCAACAACAGCATGTGACGGCGTGTTGGAGGAGTGCGGGTAGTGCGGGTACGCTGCGAGCTTGTTTCTCCGAATAGTGGTTAATGTTATCAACAGATTGTTCGCGAAAATGATCAAGACTATCCTCATATTTAATCAGTATGGAAAGATCAGACTGTCAAAGTTTTACGAGCACGTTGTAAGTATCCTATTTTCAATCTTATGGGAAGCAAAGGGGCGTGTGCAAGATTTTATCGGCTTCAGATCGAATTGTGTGGGATGTGTGCCTGGTTAACTTGCGTAAATTGTGCTGAATTTCAGCGTGAGGAGGAACAGCAGCAGTTCACACGAGAGGTCTTTCAGCTTGTGTCCCGGCGAGGAGAGGATGTCTGCAACTTCCTCGAAGGTGGAACGTGAGTAAAGTCTGCTCACTACGCACAGCTAACTTTCAAGTGTACTCCAAAGGCTTTGTGACGCTTGTGTTGTTTCTTTTTCGGCATAGCTATCACATGCGAAGTGCGCCTGCATGGTGTATTCGTGAAATAACTCATGCTGCAGCCTGAGTGTATCTTTTTTGTGAATAACAGCGTTAACTTGGACGAGGAGATCGTTAGAGCAGAAATTGCCAGCCGGAGTTCGAGAAAACAAAGGTGATAAGTAAACACAAAAATCAGCTAACGCGTGAGATCATTGAAGCGGAACAAATCATCCGGTCAGCAGAATCTTGTGTCAGCACCCCCTCTTTGTCACTTTCTTCTAAAGAATTGTACTTTTTATCGATATACAAGTTATATAGCGTATGGCTCCTTGATGATTGTGTGTGTATGAATGATTAGTATGTATGATTGTGTTGTTTTCCTTCATTGTTTGGTGGCCACCCATTTATTGTCACTGTCCAAGCAATAAAATTTCAGTTGCAATTCAGCGCCCGTCCATGTGTCTTTCTTCTGTCCTCGTCCGAGTTCGCGCTGCTATTCAGAAAAATGTCGTACCAACTCGCCCAAGCTTCCGCTCTAACGTCTGAGTGTATCACTGCTTGTCACACCGATCTTGTCTTGAGCGGGTTAACGAACGGGAAATTAGGCCTTTTCTGCTCAGTTTGAGGTGAGCCACTCGTGCCTATGCGGCTTGTATATATATATATATATATATATATATATATATATATATATATATATGGCGCTCTTTTAGTTGCGCATAGCAAAAGAAGTTAACGCGGATACCATTTGATGGTTCCTCTCAAAAGCGGCTTAGTTTGCAAGGCTTGTGCTGGGTGCTCAAGGATGAAATTCTGGAAAAGGAAAGTTTGATGACATTTGCAACATGCAAGGCGGGAAGACATGTTTTATATCACATGTGAGACCTTTAATCTCTGTTGTACCAAACAACACAGTCGCCAAATAGATGAGGCAGCTGCAACGATCCCGGAAAGCTTTGGGGTATGCCCATGATATGACTGATTTGCAAAAATTAGATGAAATTTTAGAATGGCTGGAGAAAATCGAGATAAGAGAAAAAGAAATTTAGAAAGAAAGTGAAGTGGTAAACATACTGGCCAGGTGGTAACTGGCACTCTGCCTGAATGCAATGGAAAGTTGTTAAATGTCTACCTATGTAGCACAGTGCTCAAGCTATGGACAAGATTACAGTAGTAAGGTGGAAAGTTGGGTGAGTTGAGTCTTATTCATGTTGAAGTTAGTGCCAAAAATGAGGACCAAAGTTGGAGAAAAAACACAGCACGAACGCTTTTTTCGCAACTAAAACTTTAAAGGAAGAACACGTGATATATACCCATCTTGTGAAGTAAATCAAAAGAAACATACCTGATAACATCAAGAAAAACCTTAGGGGGCGATACATCTGAAGAGTGCTGGGTAATATTTTCTCCCACTTGGGTCCTCGTTTCTGGCGCTAGCTTCATCGTGAATAAGATTATACTGTTAACCAGTTGGCTTCAGACCTTTTGCAAATGCTGCAGGGCGTTCTGCATAGATTTTGTTTTCCACCTGAAGCACAAGTTCGCCATGAATGCTTATTTAGCTTTAAAAAGGGGCATTTAGAAATAAATTGTTTAAGAGAGTGACAAAAGATGTCTATTTCCATCTTCCATGCGTTTCGTGGATGCATTTCGTGTTAGCAGTTTATTTTTGGCGGACGTAGTACATCATTACTGTTATCCTTGTCACTGCTGTCACTTTCTTAATCAAAAGAATGCCCTGAAAAGATGCTTTCACTGCTGCAGTCAGTGTCATCACTGTCAAAAAGATTGTCTGCTATTTTTCAAACTAAAGATCGTGTTTCCTCCCTGCAGTGGCTATTTTGTATGCTAGAAGACAGGCAAGTAAAACATAAGCAGATAGAAAAGAAAAGAACTTGCAAAATTGAAACTACTGCTGCTATCTTTGAGAAGAGCGTTGAACATCAGCCAGCAGCAATAGTTGTAGCGCGTCATCTCGAGACAGCTACAAGAGCTGTTAAAACCATGGGCCTTAATTTCAATGGCTTTCTTAATATAGCTCAGCTTCCTGCGGGTATTAGCCCAATAGCTTTAGGAGCAAATAAGCTAAAATCTGGTGATGGTAGCTGACAGACACAGTAGGTGATCAAAGCATCTCCCTGTTTATGGTAAACATACTTGGGCTTCTCAGGGCTTTGTCATATATATATATATTGATCAACACCACAAATAAATACATAAATTAAAAAAAAAGTCCCCTGTGCCCCTTGGTTTCTGTGGCTGTTGGCTTCTGTCATATTTATAACGAGCCCCTCAATCCCCTTCCCTTGTTTGCTTAATTGCTTAGCGAGGGCCTCGGTTCTGGCAGCCTTGACGCCATAGGAAGCATAAGAGGGTTCTCACGCAGCTTCCACCCTCTTCGTTCGATGACGTTCTACGTCACACCTGCGGTAACTCAGGACGTTCCACGTCCGCCGCTTATGAACGTGGGTGGCGCTGATGGACACTCTCAAGGTTAGGTTACTTGTAAACATAAATACCCCCGAAAGCAGAAGATTTGACAGCCGTCGCCGTAGCTCAGAGGTAGAGCACCGGACGCGTAATTCGGAGGTCGTGGGTTCGGATCCCACAGGCGGCATGTGGTTGTTTTTTCTTCTGCTTTTCTAATCAATTAGCATTAAGCGATAACATATTCAGTAATATTCTAAATTGATCAACACCACAAATAAATACATAAATTTAAAAAAAAAGTCCTCTGTGCCCCTTGGTTTCTGTGGCTGTTGGCTTCTGTCATATATATATATATATATATATATATGTGGAGGAAAAAAAAAAGAGAGATGCAAGTGTCATAAATTACGTGTGTTGGATGAGACAGGTGATGTGGCATTTGCACCTGCTGTTTTTGAGTCTTTTTTGCGACGTGCCATGCACATGTGTGATGTGCATTTTGTGATTTTGCAGTTTCATTGGGAGCTCCGACTACAAGATCATCTACCGTCGCTATGCTACCCTGTTCATAGTATTTTGCGCAGATTCCTCCGAGAGTGAACTGGGCATATTGGATTTGATTCAGGTACGCCATTTTCAGCTACTGTGCTTGTGAATGATTAAACATTTATCTATGCTTGCCATGTGCAGGCAGCGTAGTTACTGACTTACAGTGTAGGATTTACTGTACAAATGAAGACATGAACTGAAAGCACTGCACACAAAACACAAGGATCAGATGTCACAAGTCACAGCACTTTGTGTTGTCCATTTCTTGCCTTTCATTCATGAATTTGCTAGGACTATTAACTATACACAACTTGCCTATACCTTAGCTTGCTCTCTGTATAGTTATGCACATCTTGAATTGCTGCAAGCTGCTTGGGCTTCATCCATTAATGTGTTGCAGAGTGGGCAGGTTATGCAACTGCTTACCTTGCTACCTAACCTCTCTTGTAAAACTACAAAGTGTAACAGGTTGGCTGCAAGCATCAAATGAAAAGGAGTGTTTTCTGTTAAGGTATTGTTAAGGTAACAGGAGTGTTTTCTGTTAAGCTAAGGTATTTAAATATTTATACAGAAAGCGCATTGACTCACAGTGGCGGAAAAGAACTAGAAAACTAACCAGTAAGTATGCAGGTCATGAGGACAGAGAAAGAAAGAGCATTAAACGACAGGTTAAAAACGCAGAAGTAAAAAATTGGATGAATTCAATGGAAAAGAAATATAGTGTAGAACTATATCGATACTGGAAAAGGCAGATCAGGAAAGAATTTTTCTATGATAACTCAAGAGGTAGTGCCCTACTTTTTGAAGCTAGGTCAGGGTGTCTTAGAACGTGCAGCTACAAAAAGAAATTTAACGAAGAAGATGACACATGTGCAGTGTGTGGTAGATCTGTGGAAACAATTGAACACCTCATAATCAAATGTGATGGTATCCATCCGGATGTCGATGCAGGCGCAGTCACTCTTCCTGAGGCCATAGGGTTAAAAGATAACAATGGTCATGTAAATAAATCTGTAGTGGAAGTTAGCAAAAAGCGATTTGAGGATTGGTGGCTGAAAAGCAGAGATGTGGCATAAGGTTAGAATTGTAGGAAACCGTAGGTAAAGATGATGGCGATTCTTAATGAGAATTGCCAACACAGTAAACAATAAAAAGAAAAGCTGAGCAGGGTGGCAATTGCCACCACCCCGTTTCAAAGGGGGCGCTCCTATCCATCCATCCATCCATCCTGTGCAAACAATACAAAAACAGGAAAGGGCACAGAACAAGTACCACTTTAGTCCCACAGGAAATAGGCAAGTAATTACTAAAACAAAATTATGGTCTGGTCTTGTCAATTTGCGTGAATACAGAGAAGCCATGTAAGCATGCTTTTCACTCGGGCCATCGCTTGCTGCTCAGTCCTGGACAGTTCTCTACAGATGATATTACATTTTACAAAGTTGGAGCGGTTTTATTGCATAATTTTTTTCGTGGTCAACACGTGTCTAATACAATTGTGGGTAGTTTTCTGTTATTGCCGGCCATGCGTACAAAGGTACTGTAGAAATGATCAAACATGTTCCGTGTTGTTTCATGACGTTTGTTTGTACTGATGACGGTTTCTTGTTCAGAAAGCAATCTATGATCTTTTTGGTTAGTTTTGCTTGTGCAAAAAATGAAAAGCTAACTCAATATCATGAAGAATGCTTGACATTGACAATGGCCTGCTAAAATGTGTTCGTGTTCTCTAATTAGGACCAAGCTTTTATCTTCCCCTCCCCTCTGATTTGAGTAAACAAAAATCAAATGAGCAGGTACAGATTATTTGGACAAAGCACTTTGAAGTGCTTTGAACCAATTACATGCAGTATTTTTTGTGTAGCTGGAAACACTCGTGATATAAAAGCTTTCCCTGTTTTCAGCAGCAGTGACAATATCAGTTCCACTTTGTGAAAGCCCATTGAATGGCTGTTGTAGTTGGGAGATGAGTCTTTCAGGGACGCACCATAGGTGCATGACTGATATGGACTTGCTGACAAGATAACAGCAGCAGCATTGTCCACAGTAATCTCGCCGTTTGGGTTAGGGTGTGTAGCTGAAACAACTTGGACATAGTGATGTTGTTGACCATAAAGATATTGCCTTTCGTAGTGACAGTGGAGGAATCATCTGCTGCATGTTAAAATTTGTGTTAAGTACACCTAAATAACAACAAGCTCTTCATACCTGTTGCCTACCTCATGAGAAAACTATGAATCGGGTGTCTCGAGAACACAGTAAGTAAAAATTTGAGTAGCCGACCCATTTTACATAATGAGAACCACACCATATCTTTTGCGTATAGTTGTGATATTTTTACGCCTGGTACTACCTCAAAGAATGTGTACCGCAATTAAACGTGAAGAATACCAGTCAAATTTGTCTTACAGTGCCACCGCTGTGGCTCAGTGGTTATCGTGCTCGGCTGCTCACCTGAAAGACGCGAGTTCGATCCCGGCCGCGGCAGTCGAATTTTGATGGAGATGAAATTCTAGAGGCCCGTGTACTGTGCGATGTCAGTGCACGTTAAAGAATCTCAGGTGGTCGAAATTTCCAGAGCCCTTCTCTACGGCGTCTTTCATAGCCTGAGTCGTTTTACCCCATAAACCAAACTAAACCAAACCAAATTTGTCTTGCATACATGACATGGTTCTTGTGTACCATTAGTGTATTTACTGCAGGCGTGTTTTTGAATTCTATAACAGGTTCTGGTGGAGCTGCTGGACAAGTCTTTCGAAAATGTTTGCGAGCTTGACCTTGTCTTTCATGTGGACCAGGTCAGTGTTTCCTTATATTTTGGCTTTTACGAGCTGCACTGCACACACAGTAATGAAGAAGTGTTAGGAATTTCAAAGCAGGTGTCACTTTAATGACCGCATTGGTGCATGTTTGGGTGGATCTTGTCCACAAAATTCTCTGCACTGACTCCTGTCTGCAGCAGGTGCAGCAGCATGTCGAATGTTCCGTATGCGATGGCATCATCCAGATGTGTCCTGGGAGGGGGTACACAGAAGCTTTTGCACTGATGTGCATTTGGAGAGATATGTTTGGTATGTGTACGGGATGTAATGGGATGTGAATGGGATGTGAGCTCTCTGTTGGTGCAATAAAACCTATCTGCTGTCTTCTGCCGCTGGACTGTTTGCTGTCCCGATTTGCCAAAATCATGTTACATGTGCCTTTGTAGAAATGAGTGTACAGTTTTGTGCCATCATGCAATATTTAACATGCTGCAATTGTTGAATGCTGTCTATAGCTGGTGTACCCGTAAAGGCAAAAATTGATGATGTTGCCAAAGACCGTGGCATTGGCAGTGAATAGTGCCACACACATGGAGACGATAAAATGGCCATTCATCAACCACATTCTGAATTGTTTTTTTTTTGCACCATGCCTCTACAATGAAGTTATGTCTGCCACAGACTTTATCCAATGGAACAGACGATACACTAAGTTGTGAATCTATATTCATGTTTTCGTTAAGGAACTACAACAGGTGCATCCTTTGTGTTGTGTAAGTTTTGTTTGCATGGCCTATGTTTAAAATACAAATGGGAGTCTGTTCTCAAGTGATGAGTTTCAAAGTTGACACTTTGTAAACTTGTCTGTTGGGTGCAGTAGTAGAACTGAACGTGGTGAAACAAATCAGTGGATAGATGCATCCTGCTGAACATCAATTTGGTATCACTTATTTGTAGAGTACAAGGGTTACAAATATACTATTGCCACCCTAGACTGTGGCGTATTGTACAAAAAAAAGTGAGTTTCTCGGTTGAAGCTACGATGGCATTTGGAATTTAAGAATCGAAACTGCAAAGATGTTCTGGCTCTAGTTTTAGACTTATTGCAGCATGCAGTGTCTCTGTTCTTTTGGCTCAGCAATTCTGCTTTTAGTGCCTGGATTTATTTAGTAGTTGAGAGGCAGGTACAGCTTCCAGCCTTGGTTTCTAAACAAAAACCACTACCCAATTCTGTCAATTTGGGTGCTAACAAGCTTGAGGCTTGGCCGGGCTGTTAGCCCACTTGTCGAACTATGCACCTCATCAGTTCATATGTTGTATCATTACTCACTGATGCACTTTAGTATGCATTTAATGACCGCATTTTATCTTCTCCCCTTTTTATTTATTTTTTTTTCGCCACCGCGGTGGCTCAGTGGCTATGGTGCTCGGCTGCTGACCCGAACGACGCGGGTTCGATCCCGGCCGTGGCGGCTGGAATTTCTTTGGAGGAGAAATTCTTGAGGCCCGTGTACTGTGCGATGTCAGTGCACGTTAAAGAACCCCAGGTGGTCGAAATTTCCGGAGCCCTCCACTACGGCGTCTCTCATAGCCTCAGTCGCTTTGGGACGTTAAACCCCATAAACCAAACCTTTTTATTTATTTTCTTTTAACTTTTCCGCTGCTCTCTCCTTCCGTCCTTATGTCCCAAATTCCCTTCCCATGCAGAGTAGGATGCCAGTGATTTTTAGATGCTGGCTAAATTCTCTTTTTTTTCATTAAAGGGTCTCTCTCTCTCTCTCTCTCTCTCTCTCTCTCTCCCTCTCCCTCTCTCTCTCTCTCTCTCTCTCTCTCCCTCTCTCTCTCTCTCTCTCTCTCTCTCTCTCAGAAGCAAAAGTACCAGTCTTGTTGGGTAATGAGGTGCATTGCTTGGCTTAAGGGGTATTCACCTATGTCATGGCAACAGCCATGTCATGATGCTCGCTCCACTGGGTAGGTTGTACAAGTGGCCACGGTACTTTGCTCGGATGATCTGCAGATAATGCATGCAGGCATGGGCCTCCCTGTGTGTGCGGTTTCACGAAACTGAGTACTGTGCTGTCATGCTCAGCACAAGTTGTCCTTGGATAAAGAAGCAAAACTTAAATTGATGAGTTTCTTTGTTTTGCTCTTGCCGTAGCAACAATGTCAACTGTGCCACCCTCTGCAGCAGAAAGTTCTGCTCAAGCAAGGCTTGCAATGTCATGTGAATATCCCCCTGTATTCTAGAGCTATTGATGCTCCGCATGCATAGTGGTAAACAAAAAAAAGAAAATGGAATAACTGACATCTATACCTCTGAGGCATGATTTTAGTACATTTGTTATTATGGTTATATATCTAATGGCATAAGCCTACAATGTACAATTGTGAAGGGAAAAAATACAACCTGGGAATGTGTTTGGCTGATGTTATCAGACCCAATAAATGGGTGAGATATGGTGGTTTGAGTGGATGGCTGTGCTTTCCTAATAAATTTTGGACCAGTATAGGATGTGACTGCGACAGCAGTGCATTCCCAAATTGCGAGAGCATGATAGATTTTCACACCTTTCTCATTGGCTAACCCATGCGATCAAAATGAGGAAAATACGATGGCCTTAGATGCTTACTTGATCAGATCACGGTACCGAAGGTGGTGCAGACGATCTCTGATCGAAACTAATCGCAGCCATTCTGTGGTATTTAATATATTTTCCAAGATATCCCCTATCCTAAGTACTTCTCGAAACCTCAGGTAGCTCATGAACAGCGCAGCTCCAAGCTTTGGTTCTTTTGTGCAAGAAATACTGTCGGAGTCTTTGCTGTAGGTAGCCTTGTGCTCTCACTCCCAACAGAGCTCAGTGCTTCCCTTACTCAATGGTGAAAAACCAGAAACCTTGCTCCACACACTGTCATCTTCTGGTGCTCAGTCTGAGACTTTGGTCACGTGAGGTCTGCATGCAGCCATAGTACTGTCGCAGCGAGCATGGTGGGAAACGTTAGAGATATGTGAGCTAGGGCAGAAAGAGAGACATCACTCTCATTGATGTGCTTTTGGGAAATAGGAATTTCCTTTAAGAGTTTCGTTTTGGAGAACATGAACTCTGCCCTTCCAACTTTCTTCTACGGGAGAAAGCCTGTGCGCGTTGAACTGTGTGGTGGGGGGGGTGACTGTTGCCTAGACTTGATGTTTGGTAGACATGCTTGATGATTATTCTCCTGCATAAGAGGAAGCCATTTGGGCTGTTTATCTGAAACAACATGGAAATGTGAGTTTTTGAAATTTCAGCCTGCCGCAATGCCTCAGTGGCTGTAGCGTTTGGTTGCTGATCCCAAGGTCATGGGTTTGATCCCTGATGCGGCGGCTGCATTTCAGTGGAGCTGAACTACAAAAATGCTTGTGTGCTGTGCAATGTCAGCGCACATTTGAACCTCAGGTGGTCTAAATTATTCTGAAGCCCTATTCTACAGCATCCCTCATAATCCGTCTGTTGCTCAAGGACATTAAGCCGCACAATTCACTTTCTTTTTAACTTTCAGGTGCACTACATTCTAAATGAACTTGTGATGGGAGGAATGGTGGTTGAGACAAATATGACCGAACTCGTCACTCGTGTCACGGAACAGTCAAACATTGAGAAGCAGGAAGTAAGTAATTCTTTCTATAGCAATGTTTTTTTTCTTTTTTGCACACATGCGTTCTCTTGGTGATTTTTGTCCCAAGTCATCCAGCACTTCATTCATAACCAGAACAAGCTCTTTGTGTCTTGCCGAGTGCGGTATACTGGTGTTATTTGGACTGTTTCTCAGTGCTGATTGAATGTTAACACTATTCCGCATAAGTTAGCTGTTTTGAAATTGTCTTTATGTATTCTGCTTATGTATTCTGTATACTTGGACCTGAACTAGCTGTAGGCTATGGGCCCAAAAAGTGTTTTTGAATTTTGTATTAGAAAAATGTGAAGGAAATTGGAATTAAATTCAATTGAAGGTGTTGTAAATTGGAGTATTGCTTACTGTGTTGTACTCTAGGCTGGAGGGGGTGGGCAAGTCACTGCGAGATTTCCCTCATACTGCATTGTGCTTGCATTTCAAGGGTTTTAGTAAAACAAAACTATAGGTAAGCTGTCGGTTGTTTATAGATTTGCAAACTTGGGAGGCTGTCGGACATATTGGCAGCACCATCACCTGCTGTGCTGCATGGATTGCTTGTCATGCAGTTTGAGAACTGCCTTTCATGGGGAGCTTTTAAGGCTGTCTAGTTTTGGACTATTGCATCTGCAAGGAAATGCAGTGCTTGCAGCAGCATATTGGACTTCACGAGAGGCTTGTGCGATTCGGAAAAACACTCGGCTGATTGAGTACCTAGGTGTTGTGGGACTATGCTCGCAACATAACAACGCCCATTTATTGTGATGTTTTTTTAAAGGGATATCAGTATCAAAATGACGTTGCATAATTTTTTGGGCTCTTATAAAAAGTTCTCACCAGCTGTTAACCGGCACTCACCAGAGTACCACGCCGTTGTGGCTCTGGTTATGGTGCTCGGCTGCTGACGCAAAGGACGTGGGTTCGATCCTGGCTGTGGCGGTCGCATTTTGATGGAGGCGAAATGCTAGAGGCCTGTGTACTATGCGATGTCAGTGCACGCTAAAGAACCCCAGGTGGTCGGAATTTCCGGAGTCCGCCACTATGACGTCCCTCATAGCCTGAGTCGCTTTGGGACGCTAAACCCCATAAACTGAACTAAACCTTCACCAGAGTACCAGAGTAAAGTACTCACAAGGAAGAACCACGATAAACAGACTGTCATTCCTGCCTTGTAACAAGTCCAACTTGTCATGTGTTTTATGGCGTTCTGTATCAGGTTCAAAGGGAGGAGGGTTTGCCCAAAAGAATTTTTGCGATTTGCCGACATGGCAGCAAGGGTACTGACTGACCATTTTGGTATCATTTTCAAAAAAAAAAATGTATCCGTTAAAGGGTTAGCGAAGACTCGCCTAGATAGGTGCATTTTGAAATGAGCGAAACATTTTGGAAAGTTTTATTTATATTTCTTTCTATGGGCCATGCTCCTGCCCAGTACCCCCACCTGGGGTGGGTATCATGCGCATATGTGACATTACATACTTTCACATTCTGTCCCGGAATGTGCTCGTCTTTTCTCAGTGAAGTGATGACCTCACAGGTGCCCTGTAAAAATCAGAAAACTACAATGAAATATATATATATATATATATATATATATATATATATATATATATATATATATATATATATATATATATATATATATATATATATATATATATATATATATTGTGAGACAGGAGACAGAGCGCAGGATGGAGCGAGCTTTAATGGCACCCGCAAGTATGGCGACCAACCCTTCGAAGAAGAAGATGATCGATGATGATGGATATGTACAGATGAAGACGAAGGTCGCATGTTGTGCTTTGAGCGATGATGATGGATATGTACAGATGAAGACGAAGGTCGCATGTTGTGCTTACACTTTCTCCCCTCGCGTACGAAAGCGACCGGCCCGGGCGCAGATTAGAGCACAGTAGGGCGACGGGCAAAGGGTTTGAGGCGGGAAACATGAACAATCTCGGCACCTCGGCAACGACGATCATTAACAGGATGAACAGGGGCAACGCGATAGTTCACCGGGGACGTTTGTTCGAGTACAGTATACGGACCAATATAACGGCTCAAAAATTTTTCACTCAATCCCGGGGTACGCACTGGTGTCCACAGCAGTACCTCATCACCAGGGTGAAAAAATATGGCACGGTGGGAGAGATCATAGGTGTTTTTCCGGGAGGCGTCGGTATTCAGGCGGGCAATGGCACGGCAGTAGGTAAGACGAGAAGTAAACTGTTCGTGAGAGAGTCTGGAAGAGCTTGAGGGGGCGGAGAAGAAAGACGCTTCGAGGGTGAAGGTAGGTTGACGTCCATACACAAGGAAGAATGGGGAGAAGTTGGTGGTTCTTTGCACGGCACTATTGTATGCAAAGGTAACGAAGGGAAGCATGGTGTCCCAGTTGGTGTGGTCGGGCTGGATGTAGGTGGCTAGCATATCGGACAGCGTGCGATGAAAGCGCTCTGTGAGCCCATTGGTCTGAGGGTGATAAGCTGAAGAGGTTTTGTGCACGGTTCTGGAGGCGTGAAGAACTTCGGCAAGGATGCTGGAGAGGAAGGACTTGCCGCGGTCACTAATAAGGACACGAGGAGCTCCATGGCGCAGAAGGATGGCGTTCAGGAAGAAGTGGGCGATCTCTGAAGCAGAGCCGGAAGGAACAGGGGCCGTTCCAGCGTATCTAGTTAAGTGGTCGATGGCAGCGACGATCCAACGGTTGCCCGTTGGTGTTAATGGTAAGGGACCGTAGAGGTCAATCCCAACGACTTCAAAAGGGGAGAAAGGACAGGGGAGAGGCTGTAGAAGGCCCACAGGGGCAGACGTGCTCCGTTTACGACGTTGGCAAGAGATGCAAGACGCAATATATTTTCCAACAGCGGTTGAGAGGCCAGGCCAAAAGAAACGGCGCTTGATGCGGTCATAAGTTTTCTGAAAGCCTAAGTGGCCAGCCGGGGGGTCATCATGAAAGGCCTGCAAAACTTCTCGGCGAAGAGAACGGGGTACGACAGGCACCCATGAGTCACCGAAGGGGCTGTAATTGTGCCAAAGAAGGATGTTGTCGACTAGCTTGAAAGAGTTAAGTTGGCGACGTAGGCGGGCATTAGGTGGCCGAGTAGCACCGCTCAGACGGTCGATAAGGGTCCGGCAGTAAGGGTCGGCCCGCTGCGCTGAGGCGAGATCACCAAGACTGGGAGCTGGCATCAAGTCAATGGGTGCGGCGGTCAAGGTTGAAATAGCCGTCGAAGGGGTAGTTTGGCAGTTTGAGGATGCGGAGGACACGGGTTGCGGATGCGGAGGTTGGGTTTGGGTGAGGGGACAACGAGATAGCGCATCGGCGTCCTGGTGTTTCTTGCCCGATTTATAGGTGACGGTAAAGTCATATTCCTGGAGACGGAGAATCCAGCGGCCGAGGCGGCCGGACAAGTTTTTCTGCGAGGACAACCAGCACAGTGCATGATGGTCAGTGACAACTGTGAACTGGCGGCCGTACAAATAAGGGCGAAATTTCTGAATGGCCCAGACAACAGCGAGGCACTCTTGCTCAGTTATCGTGTAGTTCTGCTCCGCTGCAGTCAGTGTACGACTGGCGTAGGCGATGACTTGCTCGCACGAAGAGTGCTGCCGCTGCAGAAGAACTGCACCAATGCCGTGTCCACTGGCGTCCGTGTGTAAAATCGTTGGAGCATTGTCGTCGAAATGTGCCAGTATCGGATCAGATGTGAGAGCCTTCTTTAAGGTAGTAAAAGCGACCTCACAGGCCTCAGACCAAACAAACGGCTGGTCAGCGCAGAGGAGCTTATGCAAAGGGGCCGCAATAGAGGCAAAGTTGCGTATGAAGCGCCGGAAGTATGACGCTAGCCCCAGAAAACTGCGCAGGTCTTTGACGCGCGATGGGCGAGGGAAATGCAAAACTGCAGCCACTTTGTCGGGATCAGGCTTTACACCCTTCTGGCTAACGACGTGACCGAGTACCTTGATAGAAGTGGAAGCAAAGCAACATTTCTTGGTGTTTAACTGTAGGCCGGCCTCAGAAAGTGCGCTTAATACTTCATCGAGACGAACAAGGTGTTCAGGAAAAGTCGAAGAAAAAATGACTATGTCGTCGAGGTAGCATAGGCACGTTTTCCACTTCAGGCCTCGGAGAACGGTGTCGATCATGCGCTCGAACGTGGCCGGAGCATTACATAGGCCGAACGGCATAACGTTGAATTCGTATAATCCGTCGGGAGTGGCGAAAGCAGTTTTTTCCTTGTCGGCCTCATGCAATGGTATTTGCCAGTATCCGGATCTTAGGTCGAGACTAGAGAAAAATTGTGCACCTTGGAGACAGTCGAGGGCGTCATCAATCCGAGGCAGCGGATAAACATCTTTTCTAGTGATCTTGTTAAGGGCGCGATAGTCAACACAAAAGCGTACTGAGCCATCCTTCTTTTGAACGAGCACAACAGGCGAAGACCAAGGACTCGAAGAAGGGCGTATGATGTGGCGCTTGAGCATGTCGGCTACGTTATCTTGAATAACCTTGCGCTCACTAGAAGACACACGATACGGGCGACGGCGAATGATGCCCGAACCATCTGTGTAGATGCGATGCTTAGCTGCGGTGGTTTGGCTCAAGGTTGTTGCCTGGGTATCGAAGGAAGCGGCATACTTGGTCAAGACGGCAAGCAATTCATCTTTTTGAGTCGGGGTGAGACCGGGGCTGATAGCAGCTGAAATAGATGCAGAGGCAGAGGCAGGGGTCGAAAGAGCGAAGCTTGATGGGGCAGAGGAAAGAACGGCCACAGGTTGAGTGGTATCCACAGAAGCGATGGCTGTGCCTTGACGCAGAAGAATGGGTTCCGGCGTAGTGTTGAAGGCAGTCAGTAGTGAAGACCCATTGGTGAAGCGGAGCAGGGACGCGACGAGAAAGATGCCCCTTGAGAGAAGACGGGGGCTTGGTGTGACGAAAACGTCCCCAGCGTTGACGTGGGCAGAAGCAACAGAGAGGACATCTTCGCAGCCGGGGTAAAGTACATGATCAGCGGTGGTAACCAGATGATGAGAAGGCAGGACAGAAACGGCTGAAAGGTCGGATCCAGAAGCCTGTAGAGTAGGGGGACAGCAGGTAATTACAGCTTGCGCAGAGTGGAGGAAGTCCCAGCCGAGGATGAGGGGATAAGCACAGGAGGGAAGCACAGCAAATACTATGTAGTGCAGGATGCCGTCGATAGTGACTCGTGCCGTACACCATCCGGAAGGACGCATTGATTCATCATTGGCAGCACGGAGAGAAGGAACACTGTAAGGGGTGCGCACCTTGCGAAGACGAGAACATAAATCAGAACTAATTACAGAAATGGCGGCACCCGTATCGACCAATTCTTCTACTACAGTGCCTTCAATGTCAACGGTTAACATGTTCGATGGCTGTGCAGGAGGAATTGAGAGGGCGGCGTGCGGTGCAGTTTTACCTCCGGAAACTGCACAATTTAGTTTTCCGTGTGGCCAGTTGTCTGGGAGGATGGTGGACGTAGAGGCGACGACGAGCGGCGGAAAGGCGATGGGGAGCGGCGGCGCGACGGCCTGTCGGTCGAGGAGCGGTCCGGAGAGGTAGAGGAATAGGAGGGACGATAATTGGTAGGGTCAGCAAACGGTGGGCGGTAAGCGTACGACGAGTGCGGAGCGTCTTGGGAGAAGTCCCCGTACGATGGGCGACGAGGAGGACTGGAGGCAAACGCCGGACGGTAAGCAGGTGACGAGTACGTAGCTCCGCTGCGAAAGTCTGGGTACCACTCGCGCTCGTCGCGTTGACGCCGACGGCACACACGGGCAACATGCCCGCGAATTCCGCAGTAGTGACATACCAGCCGACGTGCAGGCGGACTCCAAACAGGACACATAGCGGGGCTCGGGGACACAGAGACCGGAGTTTGCTGGACGGGCTGTGGATGCGACAGGTAAACAGCAGCAGGAGGCGTCGCAGCAACCTGGGCATAGGTAGGCACAAAACGCGGTACAGGTGGTTCCGCAGCCAAGGGGCGAGTGACCGAAGCGAGCTCGTCTTTGATGAGATCACGCAAAGGCGAGGACGACGGGGCTGGGGGCGGGTGGGAATCAACTGGCGGTAAGGTGGAGCCGTGCAGTTCCTCCCGGATAATGGAGCGAATGAGGGAGCGTAAGTCCACGTCAGGTGAAAGTGGGGTGTCCCAGGTGTCTTTTAATCGAAGCGACTGAAGGTCGTCAAGACGATGGCAAGTTGTTCGGATGTCTTGGACTGACGTTGGATTCTGAGCAGCAAGCGTGTTGAAGGCAAATGACCCAAGCCCTTTCAGAAGATGACGTACCCGATTGTTCTCTGACATAGCGCTGTTGACATGTCGACACAGGGCAAGCACGTCTTCAATGTAGGATGTGTAGGACTCACCGGGTAGCTGAACGCGCGTATCTAGCTTTTTTTTGTAGACAGCGGGGCTTGCACCAGATGTGCCAAAGATTTGTCGTATCTGTGCCGAGAATTGAGCCCAGTCCGGGATGGCATCTTTGTGGTTGACGAACCAAGTCTTGGCCACGGCAGTGAGGTAGAACGACACGTTTACAAGTTTCATCGATGAGTCCCAACGATTATAGGCACTGACCTGGTTATATTGGTCGAGCCAGTCCTCGACATCGTCCCCACGAAGACCAGCAAAAATGGGAGGCTCGCGCTGGAGTGTGGTGATGGTCCAAGTGGGGTGTCCAGAAGATTGGGAAGAACCGGGTTGGCTCATCATTGCTGGCTCCAGACGGTTCGAATCGAGAGGAAGAAGAACGGGGGGCCCACCGGGAGTACGAGTGGTGTTGTCGCTGACGGTATCCATCGGTGCGGATGGTACGAGCAGGTGGCGACCGGAACGTAGCTGCAGTCTGGCGGCGGAGAGGACGCAGGGATCGAGAGCACACTCCACCACTTGTGAGACAGGAGACAGAGCGCAGGATGGAGCGAGCTTTAATGGCACCCGCAAGTATGGCGACCAACCCTTCGAAGAAGAAGATGATTGATGATGATGGATATGTACAGATGAAGACGAAGGTCGCATGTTGTGCTTTGAGCGATGATGATGGATATGTACAGATGAAGACGAAGGTCGCATGTTGTGCTTACAATATATATTTACACGCATTCCTATTGGCCATAACCACAACTGTTTCCCCCACCCACCGACAGCAGCGCCACTGCACCTTGCTTATGTCACACATTGGTGTTGGTTTATAGGCATTCTCTAGTTTCTTCGGAGCCTTGGCACCAACTACCCAGAAATTCTCCCGGAAGTGTACAACTATTCATTAACCAACAACTGCGAGGAAGAAAAATGTCTGAACTGTTTTACATTTCTGGTGTTTCTAATTATGTCATTTAAGATCTGTTGGTTTTTTTTTAAGAGCTTTCTTTATGATTATTTAACATAAAATACTCTCACTTATAGTCTCACCAGGTGAAGTCTGCAGAAACACTGGGTAAAATAAAGTGAGAAGCCAGAAGAGCAGACCGTAAGAGTGCGGATTTAAATGAAGGTGGCTTGAAATAATATAAGTAGTCTCGGAGAACAAAGCATGATACGTTCCAGAGCAGTGCATCTGCACTGAAGCAACCTCAGTGTGAACAGCATGATGCACAATTACTCCACTATGAGGAATAAGAAAATTGAAGAGGAGCAGTTTTCCAAGTCTTACTGAGGAACCTTATGTTAGGAGACCACAGAGGCTTTCGTTTTGCGTTTTCTTCAGCAAGGAAATGCTTTGTGCACGTGGAACTAACTTCCTGCCATAGCACTACCATTAAATTTGCCCAAAAATGTGATCCTGCAATGACTTTTGTTCATTCTGTCTTTTTATTAGTAGGAGAGTAGTAGGGCTAAAGCTGTGATAGCCATGAATAAGGCAGTAACACAGTAGCACGTTGTGCTAGAAAAAAAAAACAGATAGCCTGCAGTGGCAAAAGTGTCAGCCCACAATGTGATTAGGTTGATTTTTGCAGACCTTAAGGACATTCAGAAGCTGCAAGGATGCCACAATATGTCAGCTCGATATATGACCAGCAGAGTTATAGAAATAGGTTAAGTGAGCACAGATGACTGGAAAGAAAAGTGCAGTGAAAAAATTCTGCAGGCTGCCAGAGGAATAGGCACCACCACACTTTGAGCATAGCTGCACTAAACCAAAGGCGTAGGAGGATATATCTACTCAAGGGGGTGTCCATTTCTGCGAAACCAAAATTTTATGGCAGATTAAATTCAAAGTACTCCAGCCAAAGACTGGGAAAACTGGGGGATTTTGGAAGGTTGTTTCTTTTTTAGAGATGTATAGTTAAAAGCAGCCATTTTTCTTTGAAGCAGATTATTATCTGTGGTGAAAAATTTATTATGACAAGGTGTTGGACTTTTCAGTATTCATTTTTTGAAAATTCAGCAGACTTTTTTGGCATTTATTCCAGAACGCAGTTATTGGTTCCATCAGTGAATAATATTTCCTTAGGAATAATTGCCCCTTTCTTTCTTGGTATATGAGGCATTCCTGAGTGGTTGATGTGTCGTAATTAATGCACATATTCTCATGTTTAAAGCAATGGTTGTTACATGCTTTCTGTATAAGAAAAAAATACACACATACATTTATGTCGCTTAGACAAATGGAATGAGACGTTTTTGTGTAGTCGCCTTCATGTCAGAATAACTTTACCTTGCTTGGGTGAGGGTTTTAAACACTAGTTTATTTCTTGCTTTTGACGCAGTGCACATTCCTTCACTCATAGACCGAAATTCGAAAGTAGCAAGTGCTCACAAGAGCAAAGCTTCTAATTGCAAAGAAAAAGAGAAAAGTAATCACAACAGAAATCTAGAAGTCAGAGGGCCTCAGATCACACCCGCATTATGACTGCAGCGATGGAAATACCACTGAGCCATTGCTGAAGCCAGAACATGAGCCGCCGCGGTGGCTCAGCGGTTATGGTGCTCGGCTGCTGACCCGAAATACGCGGGTTCGATCCCGGCCGCGGCGGCTAGAATTTTTTTGGAGGAGAAATTCTAGAGGCCCGTGTACTGTTCGATGTCAGTGCACGTTAAAGAACCCCAGGTGGTCGAAATTTCCGGAGGCCTCCACTACGGCGTCTCTCATAGCCTTAGTTGCTTTGGGACATTAAACCCCATAAACCAAACCAAACCAAACCAGAACATGACACTTTTTGGATGTACTTGTGCATGTTTACTCATTGACAGTGGCTCATTACAGTTACAAACATTGTCAGCGTCCCTTGCATGACATGAAAAAAACCTCCTCGGTTCTAACAAGGTGGTAACAGCGTGTGAGCGGAAGGCACTATGCAGGCAGATGAAGCTTTTTGAGGTGGTGACTCTTGGTCTGCACCCAGCATGCCTTAAGTAAGGAAGGAATGACTCAAAACATACTACTGCCACAGCCACTCAATCTCCCTCAGTAGCGGCCTGCCGCGTGTGCTGCACCGCTGGTGTTGGTGGCAGTTCCACTCTTTGCTGCTGCGGCAGCCTTAGTGCTGCCTGTCGCTGAATGAATAGAAGTGCTAACGGGGTGGTGGCTGCACAATAACAGAATTATCACCCGAAATTTTGCGGCATGCAGTACGATTCCCAACATGATTTGTTCTGGTGCACGAGCTCTCTTTTGAAACCCTGCCTGAGTGGCTGCTGTGACTAATGTATTTAAAGGGCTACACTGAAAGCACATGATGTTCATTGCCTGCCTGCGTCGCCTCAGTGCCGTGCGATTTTGCGAGTAGAAAACATTTGCCTTGTTAATGGTTTCTTGTGCAGTGAAACCCACAATGATTTAAAATAGAGAACTGGGTGAGCTGGTACAGTGTCATATTTTTGGAAGGATGCTGCTTTCCGTAGCACATGTTTTCTCAATGTTGCCTTGTCAGTCTTACTTACTCGGAGTTAATGTCCTTTTTTGAGGTAAATTTCGTGGTCATGTCACCATCTGCTGCAGCCTTGGACACGTCCATCACAGCTTGCACAGTTCGGTCATCTTCATAGCACTTCAGTCGTTTGCGGCATTCGTTGTGGCTTTCGTGTAGCTTATGCAGTCGCTGATTAAGAGTATGTGCAGGAGAACTTAATCCAGGGACGTACGTTAGTTTCTGTCTCTATATTTGTCTATTTGTCTGTCTTCATGTCTGTCTCTTTTTTTCTGCGAAATGTTTATAACCGAGTGACAAGCTAAAATGTCATCTGAACTGTTGGCTTTTGTGAGTAAAGTTCTGTGTTCGCAATTTGAGTGACGGAAGTTTGCAAAGCAAATGTATGTTTAGGTCCGGTGAGGCTGCGGCGGCAGAACTGGGTAGGTATATCTCCTCTTTAAGAGGCACCAGCCCTCAGTGTGCTTTCTTTTTGTCTGCTGCGGAGTTCTTTCTAAGGTAGGCCCTGTGTGTGTGTGCGTGGCACCATGTTGCATGAGCCACACACCAGACCAGCACTACTGAAAAGTCAAGTTTGCTTTGTGAAACTTATTGCTTGTGAAAAACAAGTCAGCACTACTTAGGCATGAAAACTAGGGGTGTGCGAATATTCGAAATTTTCTAATATAATTCGAATATTATATTTTTAGTATTCGTGTTCGATTCGAAATCCAAGTATTCGCGTTGTTTCGAATATTCGACCCGACGCAAATATTCGTATCTAGCTGAATATTCTATTGCGAGCACTGGCGTTCATTTCGGTCTGCAAGTCCTATCCGCAGAGACATAACAACATGGTGGCGCCCAGAGCAATGCGTAACGTTGGGCCATGCAGTAGCTGACTGCGCTGGTGAGCTTCTTTGAGGCTATACCTGCGAAGCTGGTATAGTCAGAGCTGTGCACGAAATACCTCGCAATACCTACCAGTTCAGTGCCAAGTGAGAGGGCATTTTCTGTGGCTGGAGAAGTCGTTTCAGCTAGAAGGGAACTACTTCTGCCTGACCATGTGGAGCAGCCGGTTTTCCTTCACGACAACCTTTTATGTTAATCCCAGCAACGCGCTTTTGTGCTTATAGCAAGCTAGCCTAAATCAGTGCTGTGTACTAATCATCTTCTCTGATATTACCACTCTTCTAGAATAATGTTCGAGACTTTGATACTTTTTGTGCAGCCACACAAACCTTTTGTGTTCATTTCATCACTGATAGTTGAACTGTTATGTTCTTGGGTGCTCAAATAATGTTTTGTAGTGGTTAAATGCGTCTGCCCTTGATTATTCGATATTCGATTCGATATTCGGAACCAAGTATTCCTATTAGATTCGTATTCGAAAAATATGATATTCGCACACCCCTAATGAAAACCCTTTGAACAGACTAAGTGAGCTTGTACATCGCAGAAACCACAGGTGCAGAGACATATTTTGTTCATAATTTTTGCACGTTTTCACTATCACTGGCAAAAATGTGCAGGATGCCGGATTCAGGAAAAGTGCGGATTGCCATGCACTCTCAGCTAGATGCGTGGAATTTCAGTGGCATGGCACTTCAAATTATTTGTGGATTCTGCATCCCGGAAACTTGTGGCACTTACATTGTGCACTAAATCTCATTCACACGCAGAAGGCAAACTTCTGACTTAAGTATTCATTTGTTGATTTATTTGTTTGTTCATTTGTTGATTTATTTGTTTGTTATTGATGATTTAAATGATCTCTACACTCAAGAACATCAAGAAATGGAGTGCACTGTCTTTTCCCTGTGATGCTCTACTGAGTGGAAAATTAGTTTATGGGTGAAGTGTCATTGGTATGGGAATGTATGAACTCATTCTACATGCTGATTTCTTTTATGATGAGTGCGAATTCATTAAGAGCAAAGGGGGTGCGATTTTTTTTCTTTTTATTTATTTTTGCCAATGCTGCACATGGCTCTTCTTATATACTACCCAACGTGCAGATAAGTTAAAGTAACTTAAGTAAAATTGTGGACGTGCAAAAAGAAACTGTACTTTTTATTCTTCAGGGAGGCTTTGCGAAAGGCACTGCGAAGGCCATCACAGCTGTCAGGAACGTCAATTTGTCACAGCACATCAAGGACATCAAGCTGCCGGATTTTTCGTCTCTTGGTCATGTGAAGATGTGAGGACCACTGCTGTGCATTGCAGCATTGCTTAGTCATGTTTTAGCTGTCCAAAACTTTTTAGCTTTCTTGTTGCTGATGTTGTGTGTGCTCTTAGTGTAGTTGCGCAATCAAACTGTGGCCTTGTACTCAACATTTTTGTTAAGGGCCGCTTTCATTTGGTGATTTAATTCAGCAAGGTGCCTGTGGACTATGCCTTGCACTCAGAAATTTTCTGCTCTTTGCCAATTTTGAAGCCTTTGTGACTTTGATAGTTATTCTTGAGAAAGTCGGCAATAATATGTAAGCTTCTCCTTGGCAATCTAAATCCTATGAAGATATGGTAGATGTTTGTCTGAACGAATGTTTATTAACTGATGTGCAAACTGCATGCAAATGCTTCCCCTTGCTCTGAGAGAGAGTATGTGCTAACAATATTCCATGCTTATCAAGGACTTGAAGATGTAATGAAGACAGCACGATGAACTAGGACAAAAGTAGAACACACATGACATGACCAGCACTGTCACTTTTCATGCAGTCAGCGTTAAGTGGCCCGTGTCACAGAAAAGGCAGTGTTGGTGGCATTGGCCGTGGGCAAGAAATCCCAGAAGCATTAATAAATAAGTCTTTTGGGTCGTAGCTTGGATTAATCTACAAGGTTTTCACTAATCTAGTGTATTGACTACCAGGACGTCCTGTCGTATACAAAACTTGTCATGCAGGCTTTCGTCGGTACGGAAATCCGGCTGTGCCTCTGCAAGTTTCTAGGCATACACATGGGGGGGGGGGGGAAGTAATCAGCCATACAAACTTGACACACTGCTGCTTCAAACAGTTGCTTTCACACACTCGTGCCCCTGTGCCATGATGCGCGCGTGAGTGCCCCGGCCATGTTTTAATTACTGCTTGCAATGCTCATCTGCATCCTTGCGACTCCAAAACTCCAAACTTCAACTCCAAAACTCAAAGCTGACCAAAGGCTAGCTCGTGTGTGATGCCTCACAACCCTCATCTCTCTTACTCTGGGGTTAAGGTTAAAAAAAAAAAAAAACAAATGACATGATGGTCACCACGTGTCAACACGATATTCAGCAACTTATCTGTATAATTCTATGGCGCTCTTTTCAGTTTCCTACACATAGTCGTTTATGCACCAGCAGTTGCTGGTGCATGATGCGTTGGAAAAATGTCTATCATGCCAACTGTTTGCTACAGAATGTTTCACCCCGCCATGGTGGCTCAGTGGTTACAGCGCTCGGCTGCTGGTCTAAAAGATGCGGGTTCGATCCCGGCCGCGGCGGCTGAATTTCGATGGAGGTGAAATTCTAGAGGCCATGTACTGTGCGATGTCAGTGCACGTTAAAGAACCCCAGGTGGTCGAAATTTCCAGAGCCCTTCGCTACGGCGTCCCTCATAGCCTGAGTCACTTTGGGACGTTAAACCCCAACAAACCAAACCAAACCTAAACCAGCAGAATATTACAGATGATTTAATACCATTCAGGGGTTCCTGAGGCTGGAACCCTGAAGCAGGAGGAATTTTTCTTTAAATAACAGCAGGAATTCCAACCAGCGAACTATAATAGGTGCCCATGGATATATGTGAGCCAGATACTGCCCCATTTCATTCCTCAAAAACCAATTTACCAACTATAATCAGGGCTGCAGGTGTCCACCAAGATTGTGAGACAGTTACTGCAACTTTCTTTCCTCAAATCCAATTTTTGTTTCCTTCATTACTGCACCTCTTTCTCTCTCTCTCTCTTCTTTCACTCCCACCTACCTCTCTTTCCTTGGGGTTCGGGTGTCCACCAAGATGTTAGACAATTACTAAGCTGTCTCCTCTCCTCATGCATTGTGTTCAAAGATGCTTCCATGCTGAGGGGATGGTGTTCTGTTGTTTCCTGGACTCCCTGGGTTCCACTCCTAAAGGGGAAGCTTAAGCATCTTCCCTAGGACTCCCTGGGTTCCACTCCTAAAGGGAAAGCTTAAGCATCTTCCCTAGGCCAACCAGCGGCCTCTTCAGCCCTGTAGCTATGGACACCCCAACCATACATACAGGAAGGGAGGAAGTGGGAGTGAAAGAAGGAAGAGAAAGAGGGGAGGAAGTGGGAGTGAAAGAAGAAATGGAAGGAAGGGAGGAAGTGGGAGTGAAAGAAGAAAGAGAAAGAGGGGAGGAAGTGGGAGTGAAATAAGAAATGGAAGGAAGGGAGGAAGTGGGAGTGAAAGAAGAAAGAGAAGTAGGGCCCTAATGAAGATAATGGAAATTGTATTTGAGGAAAGGAAATTACCAGTAACTGCCTCATGCCCCTCATCCCTTTGTAGAGGGAGGGAGGAAATGGGAATGAAAGAAGAAATTTGAGGAAAGGAAATTACAGTAACTGTCAATCCACCTCCAGGGATGAAGATGAAGAAGGAATGCCCAGGGAAATACAGACTTTGCAATTTGACTCCATACACTCCAGGTTTAACCAGAACTAAACCACAGCCAATTTTTTTTCATCTTCGTTGGTCACATGGTATCAGTTTTTCACGTGAAAAGAAAGGCAGGCACTGGTCCTGTTGTACACCCCCCCCCCCCCCCCCCCTTTGCTTTCATTACATCTTCAAGCATGAACCAACTATCCCAAGCAAGAGTTTTGCTTGAGTACTTTATCAAGGACACATGTGGACCTCTCCTTCAGTGACGCATATGTTTGGTGGGTGAAATTGAGTATGTGTACTACTGTGCATTGTGAGAGATGTGTGCACGCAATACTACTCTTTTCTGTATGTTTATTGCCGGACAAGTTCGATTCTTTTGCAGTTGTATCTTGTATACTAGATGTTATCACTAAGAAGACTGTCAGCATGTTCATTCCTTATATGTTCAGAGCTTACAGAGTAAAACACAGGGTAACAGAGGCTCTTACTTGAAGGCAGCGAGTTACCGAACAAGGAACACACAAAAAATGTCTGGGCTAAATGCTTTCAGTTGCTGTCTGTTCTTTGGGTGGCGTCGAAAGTGTTGATGTTGGTCACTGTCTTGGAATCAGTGCACCAAACGGTTTGTAACAAGTGCTGTTGGTTATAATAATGAAACTAAAAACTGTTTTCTGCTAAAGGAGCATTAATCAGGGTTGTCAAATTGCACTCTAAAGTTTTAGGAAGTACTAAAGTACTTTCTGCTCTGTGCCCAACATGCCATCAAAGACTGCTTATTTTCAAGCATGGACTTAACTTATGCTGGAAGTGATATGACAATCAAGATTTTAACAATGCATGACCATTCTCTAATTAGGAACGGTGTGTGACATTACTGTGATCCCGTGAGGCTTTAACCGTAGATTTTGTTGGTCACTGTTTTTGCAGGGGCAATGCAGGCATATTTTTTTTGTATGTTGAGAGCTGTTTGTAAGGGTAGTGCTAAATATGCTTGAGCATATCTTGTTTCAGGAAGTTGTTAATGCTCAGATGACTATAACGTATGACATCGCAGTGCACGTGAATGCGGCATTGCTCTGACAGCTACTTCATTTATAGTCATGATGACCCAGTGTCACTTGTAGTTGGTGTGCTGGTTTCTACCACTCATCTTACTTTTGGAGATTATATATTCTAATGGCATGTTATCATGTCTTGCAATGGAGATACGTGACCTGCTTTCCTTTTTCCAATATTTGTACTCAATGCATACACGGTGGCTCGTATAACACTAGAGTTTGTTTTCTTGTACGCTAGGAAGGCACTCTGGAGGTTCCATGCATAAATAACTAGTCTGCTCAAGTTTCTGCTCAAGTTGCTTTCAAGTTGCTCTGTAGTGCACGTTGTATTGAGCATGTTTTATGTCATAGACATCTGTGGAGTTTTCACAAAGCTGTCCAAGTTGGCTTCACCACATAACGTAGATTCTACTGCTGTGGCTGCAAGTACCAGCCTTGAGGCAGAGGCTAAGTGTTGCTTTAGAGAGGGAGAGAGAGTGAGAGACTGAAAGGAGAGGAGATTAGTAAGGAGAGAGTTACGACCCAACATTGGGGACAAGGGAATAAGGATGTAAAAGGGTAAGAGAGGGATGAAGAGGGAAAAAGGTCATGAATTGAAAATGCGTGTAGCAAAGTGATAACCTGTTGCGTGAGCACGACGTCCGCAAAATGCAGATGTAGAATATTGCATCACCACTGAACGCCCCAGTAGTGAATGAATTTTTGCTGTGGAGAGAAGCTTGCATGGGGAGCTTTTTAATTAATTTGTGAGGCATTGCTTTTGCACCACGTGCCTCTGCCTCACTTCGACATGAAACTGCATTTAACATGGGGTCTGTAATGGGGTCTGGGGTCAGTGCAATTTAATTTGACATGCGGGCCAATTTCAAACTGAACAGTATCGCATGAAGCGTGGCTCTTTTGGTTTGACTTTTCATGTGCCAAAGTACTTTATATTTACATTTCATTCCTAGGGTGATCCTACCAAAGATCCACTCTTTCATAAAGAGTCATTGTTCTTGTGTAACAGAGATATTTTTTGCTACTTAATAACCAATGCCAATAATACTTATTTTTGGAATACTCTTTGTATATTTGACTTTACTGAATGTTGAAGAAGTGCATATACCTATTTTGCACTTTTACACTCAGTGCCAACACACTTTACATGTTGTTTAGTAAGATGACAGCTGTGTAGTTGGCATCTTTGACTGGGCAAATAAAATCAAGTGTTGATGAGTACAGTCTTGGTTATCAGAATTGCTTTGACTGTTATAACATCTGTCCACAGAGAAAGCCAGCTCTGGAAGCAGCAATTCAAGGTAACTAAGCCATCAGTTTTGAAGTCATTGTACACCCTTAATAAGAGGCAAACGAAAATGGAACCCTATCATATTCGAATTACATTTGTGCGCCACGTGACACAGTTTGTTGTTCAAGTTGTTCAGGAAGTGAATCACACCCCCAAGAATGAGCGTTAGCAGCGTTTTTAGACCTTACATGCAGCAAGCTTTAAATAGGGTTGAGGGACAGGGACGTTTTCTTGCTCTCTATTCTAGGCACAACATGAATGCCTTACTGGCCTTTGGCTGTTATTGAACACTGAGGATCAGTAAAATATTGAGACATCGAAATAACCGCATTAATACTTATAGTGTTGTTCTCCTCCCTTCTGGAACACGCGGTTAGTCGGTTCCTTGCTCTGAAGGCACCAATTGTTGTTTCGTATTACCAAAACGTGTTCCTAAAGCTCGGTGCACGCGAATTTCTGCATTTCGCATTTTCATAGTGATTAAGGGCAAGCGCTCGCTTAACCCGAAGTTCTGGGGCTCGTTTAAAAATCGGAAACGATGGTGAAAATTAATGTTGCTTTGGCAGGCCAGAACTGCGAGCTTCCGTCTTTCCTTGAGCGCGCACTCTCATGCGTTGGCTGCAGTCGCCATGGTTATGATGGTTTCATGTCAGGTGTGCAACGACCGCGCACTCGCAACCTTTATTAAGCAGAGGCACCGCTACTGTCGGATACAACTTGTCTGCTGCAGTCGAGCACGCCTACGTTCTGGACCGCCGCACACAATTCCTCCTCGACACACGCAAAGAAAAAAGAAAGAAAAGAAGAACCGGTTCAGGACTCGGTTCAACCCCACTCTTTTTGCACACCGCATACTTTTTCTTTTCAGAGAAAATGAGATGGTCTAGCACGTAGGTTTACTCATCCGAAGCTGTCTGCGCTGGAAAGTTCGAAAATGGCATCCAGTATATGAGACAACAAAAGTAAATGAAGTCTGGTGTCTGCGAAGAAACCTAATAGACACTTCTGTAATGTACTAGCGCCAATTTGAAAGCATTGTACGCCAGGTTGATGTAAAATCTTGAGTTATTCTCCATCGACGCTTTTCGGTGTGCGCGCGGAGCGCCTGCGCGACCAGCACGCGCCGCGACGAGCGTCGAAAAGTGGCATGCATCTCCATAGTCCTGGTGCTGGCTCGCTCCCCCTCGCGAGCCGGCTGAAAAAAAATGTCAAGCCGTGAACAAAAGATGGTTGGGG
The DNA here is from genome assembly GCF_055824585.1 of Amblyomma mixtum. Classification (NCBI taxonomy): domain Eukaryota; kingdom Metazoa; phylum Arthropoda; class Arachnida; order Ixodida; family Ixodidae; genus Amblyomma; species Amblyomma mixtum. Next base: position 92,515,339 of record NC_143017.1, on the reverse strand, counting down.
AGCTGCAAGGATTCCGAGAAAATTTGAGGGAACCTGAAAGAGCTTTCAGCCGTGAAGAAAAGAGTCCCCGAGAGCCCTGCGGTCCTCCCATTGTCGAAAACCGGACCCCGCGCGCGCCAGCGCCCGCGCGCAGGCGCCGATATCTGGCACTGTCGGATGCGAGCGTCGTGGACGCGCAGACCTGTTCTGGCCGACGCGTGGGCCCCCAAGCGCGCAGGACGCGCGCCGAAAAGCGCCGATGGAGTTGGGCCTTTCAAGGGCGTCCGCAGAATTTTTTGCAGGGGGGGGCCCCATTGGTTGTTGGCGCCGGAGGGGGGGGGGGGGGGGGGGGTATATTCGTAGCGAAAAGGCACTATTCGCGGAGTAAATTTATTTATTTATTTATATATAAATAAAAAATAAGTAAAATACACACATGAAAGAAAATTACAAGCAGCAAATTAAAGCGCGGATTGTAGAGATACATTGGAGTTTATCAACAAAGAAACAATTAAAATTAATAAAAATGCAAAAAGATACTATCAATACTCGAAGTGCTCAGTCTTACTGCATACGGGTTCTGGACTCACCCGAATTGATGACCAGCACACAGCGCAATATGTTCACAAACACGCAACTACAGTCACTCAGTCCGTCTTCCTTGAACAGCAACTGTAGGCGCCTCGGATTTTTCTGGGCGAATTGCGTAGTTACACGGGTGATAAATTCATTTCTGTGCTTCATTACACGCTCTCAGTGCACAGTCATCATATATATTGATTGGAAAAATGGTTGAACGAGTACGTTGAAAACAAAAGATGACTATATATACAACGAAAACTTATTTACAAGATATATGCACGCTCGCAGCTTCATACACCTCGCTCCATCTTGCTCGCGCATCCGCAGTCGAGCAACCGCATACGCACTGCTCACCGCTCGTCGTTTTCTCGTCCGCTGTCTTGGTTGTTCTCAGCTTCGTTGACAACCCGCCACTAAAAACACCGAAGCACAAACACAGAGGCGCGCACACGTGCAAGGGCTTACTTGCCACAATATCCACGAATGCGCACTTTTGGGGTGTAAGGAACGCCGCGCGACTTCCGAGGGGAAGGGACACCCGCAACTAATTCGGTCGGAAAATTTGTTTTTGTGCTTTTATGGGGTTCAGAGCCCCAAAACGACTCAGGCTATGAGGGACGGAGTAGTACAGAGTTTCGGATAATGTCGACCACCTGGGTCTCTTTACCATGCACTGACACGCACAGTACATGAGCGCTGTTGTGATTTGAGGCCCAGCCAGAGGTGACAGGCGAGCCAGGCAGGCGCCATCGGGCTGCGTTGACCAAAGGCGCTGGTTTTCGGAGAAGACGCAAGGAACGCTGGTGTGGGGGCGCCTCTGGAGACTGCGTCGCCGTGAACAAAAGCAGCTAATCCCCTTTGCCGAAGGTTCTGAAAGCGGCGCTTCTACCGCACTGAGCTCTCTCGTGGATCGGAGGAGACAGCGAGCGGCGGCGGCGCCAACTCGTCGCCCGCTTGCCCCTGAGCAGCCCGACAAAGCGGGGGTGGACACGGCTGATTTGTCCTTCCCCCCTCAAGAATTCATCGGTGGCCCCTGTGCACTGTCTGCCTCCGTGTCGCTATCTCTCTAGAGATCAAAGAAACAGACACCCATCTCAAGACGGCTCGAAACACATGCTCGCCGGTGCCGCTGCATGTCTGCAACAGGTCGTCCTTCAGCAGAGCTGGCGGTGGCGTGGTTTGAAAACGGCGGAACGACGCGCGCCCGGACGCGGCATTTCGCAGATGTGACCAAGCGTCGAAGCGGGGCTGCTTTTACCCTTTTGGCTGAGCGCACCACCGCCCCTGGCGTGCGGCCATCACTCACGGTTCGAGTGAGTGATTTTCCAGGGGGGTGCAGCCGCCCCCCCTTGCCCCCCCCTCCGGACGCCCATGGGGCCTTTACATGTTTGCGTACGGTTTTAATTTAATTGCTCGCAATTCTCTAGCTCGATAAAGGACCAAATTTTCGCTTGCGTGTTTTCTTCCTTCAAACGATGCTTTCGACATTGGTATGGAGCACCCCGTATTCGCCTTCAACGAATAAAAAGTTTATATTTGAATTTCTTCTTGACGCTATTTCGGTTCCGTCCAGAGGACGATGGCTGTGGCATGTAGTTGAGTTTAGGTTACGTGAGGCACGAAAAAAGCAACAATACAACTGCTAATGCGTTGTTTGTTGTAATTCTAGCCTTTGAAGCAGGCTGGTTAATGTGCACAACGTATCAGCGTTTGTATCACAGTTTTTCCGCGTCTCACATCACCTAAAGTTTAACTACACGTCAGAGCCATCGTTCGGCTGATGAAACCGAAACAGCATGGAAGAATAAATTCCTTTGTGTATTATTCAGCAGCCGCAGGCGGATACCACACGGTGATCCATATATTCAAATATCTAGGGCATTATTTGAAAGGAGAAAACACGCAATAAAATTCGTTGTGCATAGTCCTTTAGACACCGGTTGAGAATACCTTCCCTTTCTTTGTGTCATTTACCGCAAATAAATGAAACAAATGACCTAACAGCGTTGTGGTGGTGGTTTTTGAGGAAAGTAAATGGCGCAGAAACAGTCTCATTCTCGATGGATACCTGAACCGCACCGTAAGGGAGGGGAGGAAGGTGAGAGCGAAAGGAGAAAGAGAAACCGATTCTGTAGTGGAGGGCTCGGGAATAATTTTGATTAACCAGAGATCTCTAATGTGGACTGACATCGCACAGCACACGGGTGCCTTTTGCGTTCTGCCTGCAACGAAACGCGGCCGAGTTCGAACCTAGCTTCACCGAATAAGTAGCCAAGCGCCCTAAACACTGAACCACAACCTTGGGCCGTGCCACTTTTGTAAGCGTTGTCTCAGACAACAGGTAGTAAATAAAACCCCTGACGATGGGTCAGTGGTGCAGTAAAGAAAATGTTTCATTGGCTGTGGAGCTCGTCTGCTTATTCCAAGGTTGCGGGGTTCGATCCTGGCCTCGAGGGCCGAATTTCGAAGCAGGCGAAATAAAAACGCGCGTACGCTGTCGCAAGTTGAAACAAAAAAAATGCCAGTAGTTTAACACTTCTAAACCTAGTTAGACAGAGCGAAAGCACCAGTACACCTGGCTGCGCATTGTTAAACGCCTGAAACGCATCGCAGGCGCTTCGCGCAGATTGTCAGCCGCGCTCTTATCCATGGCGAAACTGCATGCGAGAGTGGCGTCTCACATGACCACATCTGGCGAAGCGGCAGTTGGCGCACCGCGTGACCGCGGTCAGAGCAAGGGCGTGGCGGCTACAGCTGCGGCGAGTCACGTGCTCTTACGTCGCAGCCACACCTCCGGTGCTCCGCCTGCTGAAGGTTAAAGTGCAACACCCGATGACCTTGGCAAAACATGGCGTAGTGGAGCTCTCGCTCCAAAACCCCAGCTGGTCTAAGTTAATCTCGAGTCTTCCACTACACCGTCCATCATATAGCCCCCGTGTCTACTCGACGCGTTGAACACGAGGTATTGATACTATTTTTACCAAATAACGGATGGATAAATTGATGCAGCTCATTTTTTTAGAATCAGAATATATTTTTTTGCACGCGACGGAAAAAAGCAAGGAAAGCGTGGGCTCTTGGCAGCGGTAGAGATATAAGAAAGAAATTAAATACCAATTACACAAAAGGGCAATGCCGAAATGCATGCGTTCGCTGCCACGTGATAGTGATAACGCCCAGAAAGATGCTACTGCATTGAAATGTAACAGCAATAAAATGATTTCGTTACGCCGATTCGCTGAAGTGTTCTGCTTATAAAAAAAAAATTAATGCCAGTCGCTAACGGGTGGCTTCATCACACTGTTCTCGGACTGTTGGATCTTGAATTCGCTGTTTGGCGTCTGTGGGCAATTCCTCTGCGCGGGGACGCACAGGCAGTCACTCGAGGCAGGACTTTGTACAAAGGGTTTATTCTCACATCAGGGGGGCCGGTCGTCGTCGTGGCAGCTGGGTCAGGTGGTCCTTTCGGCAGGGCTGGTCCAAGAGCGAGAGACCGCGAGCCTCTCCGGTCTCGCCTTATAAAGGCTGTCTCCCAGCCTCGCTCCCCCCGCCCCCCCACTCGGGAAGACGGGGTCCCAGGCTACCCGCGGTGAGCGGCGCGGGATTTGACTTGCCCGCGAGCAGACCCTACATCTCCCCCCCCCCTCAAACGTCCGTCCCGGGGTCCGCCAGCAGGCGTTCGATGACCTCCGGGTCCGGGTCCATAGAGTCGTCGCAGGGGGGAGGGGTGCTCGCCGGGGGGCCGCTCACCGCTGGCTGGACGGGCTCCTCACGAGCCGCCCGGGGGGGCGAGGCGCCTGGCTCCGCTGTGGGCCCTGCCGGCAGCGCCCTCCACAGCTCCTCGGCCGCCGGGGACAGCAGGTCTGGGCGGCTGGACTGGAGGATGCGGAGGGCCGCCTCCTCCGGGCCGCCCCTCTGCAGTGGCGCAGCGGGGGAAGGCGCTGCAGCCGCCAAGCGCTTTTCCGCCGCGAAGGGGCTGCGCCTGGTCCCGCCACCTGGACCGCGCGCAGTAAGAGATGGCCGCTCCGTTGGCGACCGTGGTCCAGGTGGCCACGTGCCGCAGGACCCTGGGCCGCTTGGGTTGCGGCTGCTCGGCGGCCGAAGCGCCGGCTGGGTGCTGAGGGGGGCCCTGCGCCTGGTCGTCACTGGCGCTCTTGCGTTGTCCTGCACCACTGGGAGGTGCTCTCCAGTGGTTAGGCATGTGGTTTGGCGGGCGGTGGGGGCCATCGCGGCCGTGGAACCTGCGCCACTCGCGCGGCTCCTGCCGCCAGCCGGGTGGCGCGCCTTGATGGCGGCCACCGTTCGACGGTGGTCTGCCTTGCCTTCTGGAGTCCGAGCCACGGGCGTCGGTCCGCTGGAGCTTCCTAGAAGACATACTGAGAGGGCGAGAGCACTGCGAGTGATAATTGATCGAGAGACACGGGTGCTACCTGGTCCTCAGGTTGTAGCGTGGGTTGCGAACCGCACCGCTACCTGCTCGTCCTCCCGGGGGTGAGATCGCCGCATCGCGCTGATTTTCCACCGCTTCGCAGCCATCGTCCTTGCGAAGGTGGAAAGCCTTTAAATCAGCGACATGCACCGGACCGGCGGTTTCGCCGTTTGTCAACAACCGCAACTGGTAGGTGAGCGGCGTAGTCCGTGCCGTAACTTCGTACGGCCCAGCCCACTTGTGCGCTAGCGACGCGGCGAAACCGCGCGCTGCGTTACTAAGTGGGTGCGTTCTCTTGAGTACTAAGTCGCCCGTGTTGAAAACGACGTGACGGCGACCTTTGTTGTACTGATCCGCCTGCTCCATGCGCGCCACATCGAGGTTTTCGCGGGCTGCTCGCTGCGCTGCCTCCAGGCGCTCCCGGAGCCTTGCCGCGTACTGCGAAAGCGGAGGAGGCGCAGGCCCCGCCGCGTCGAGTAGGGCATTCTCTAGCGGAAAAGCGATCTCTCTCCCAAAATTCAAGTAAGCGGGTGTAATACCCACTGACCTGTTCACGGTTGTCCTTGTAGCGAACGCCAGTTCGGACAGCCGCGCGTCCCAATCTCTGTGCTGCTCGGTCGTCGCGACCAGCATGCTCTTCAGATTTCGATTCACCCGCTCGGTTATGTTGCTCTGAGCGTGGTAGGGACTCGTTCTCCTGTGGCGGATTTGAAGCGCCCGACAAGAGTCTACAAAGACTTTGCTTGTGAAATACGAAGCATTGTCTGTAATCAGGTCGGAAGGGAAACCGAAACGAGTGAAAGTCTCCAACAGTTTTTCCGAAATTCGTTCCGACACAAGCTTCCTAAGGGGGAAAACCTCAACCCACTTGGAATAGTGGTCCGTTATTACCAGGATGAATTGGTTTCCGCGTGCGGACCGAGGGAGGGGTCCCATGATATCGCACGCGACCACTTGCCACGGGTAGTTGCTAACTACCGCCTTCATCATGCCAGCGGGCTTGCCCGCCCGAGGCTTGGCTACCTGGCATACCGGGCAGGTACGGGCGTATCCCAGCACATCCTTTCTCATGCCTGGCCAGGTCGCGACACGGCATAACTTGTCGTAAGTCTTACTGCCGCTGCCATGGCCTGCCAGCGCTGAGTCATGGAAGTACTGCAGGAACCGTTTCCGCAACCTTCTCGGGACCACGACTCGGAAAGGGGATGCTATCGCCGCTTCCTCGTCAAGTTGGGGAATATAGCGGAGCAGCAAGCCATCATCGCCCAGCAGATACGCGTCGTACTTGCCCTCAGCGTTCCCGGTGCAAGCTGCGCTGCTCGCAAGCTCCTTCAGCACCCGCTGGCAAAGACCGTCTGCTTTCTGGGCCTCGATCAGCTCTTCTCTACTGACCGCTACTCCCCAAGACAGATTTCTTTCTGCCTCGCTCCTAGGCAGGAGAGCGGTCGCCGCCACGAGCTGCTGTGTTTCCCTTCCGTCACAGCACCGTGCGGGACCTTTGTCCGTCTCCTCTCTCTCCAAACAGGGCGCGACACTCCCGTCCGCCCTCTCTTCCTCTCCAACAGCGGTGACGCCGCTTTTTACAAAGCTGGGCTGCGCCTCTGAAGCGCTTCCGCCAGCATTCCATGGTGCGCGCGATAAAGCATCGGCCACCTTGTTCAAGCTGCCCCGGCGGTACTCGATGGCGTACGCGTAACGTTGCAACGTCAGCGCCCATCTCGCGAGTCTGCCTGCGGGGTTCTTGAGCCTCTTTAACCAAGACAATGCCTGATGATCTGTCTGCACGGTGAAGACCGCTCCGTCTAGGTACATGTCGAACTTCGACAATGCGAACATGATCGCCAGGCATTCCTTTTCGGTCACGGAGTAATTCCGCTCCGCCGATGTGAGCGTGCGACTAGCGAACGCGACAGGGCGCAGTTTGCCCTCGTGTTCCTGCAACAAAACAGCTCCAACACCGTAGTCACTAGCGTCTGTCTGCAAGACAAACTGCTTGTTCAGGTCGGGGAGGCGCAGACTAGCGGTATTCGCTATCGCGCGAGCCAAGGCAACAAATGCGTCACTCTGTTCCTTGCCCCAGACCCACTTCGAGCCTTTACGCAACAGCAGGTTCAGCGGCCTTGCAAGCTCCGAACAGCGCGGGATGAATTGCCTGTAGAACGCAACCATCCCCAAAAACCTCTGCAAGCTTTTCACATCCATGGGGCAGGGGTAGTTCAGAATTGCCTGCAGTTTGTCATCATTCGGTCTCAGTGTGCCATCATCCACGACAAAGCCCAAGAGGTTCACTCTCTTCGATGCCAACTGCACTTTCTTTGGATTTATGGTTAGACCGGCACGTCTCATTCTATCGAGAACGGAATTCAGGTGAATGAGGTGCTCCTCGAACGACTGTGAGAATATCACAACGTCGTCGAGGTACGCCATGGCGTAGTTGAACCTTGCATCGCCCAGCACGATGTCCATCAGTCGCATGAACGTGCTCGGGGCGTTAGACAAACCAAACGGGAGTCGAGTAAATTCGAAGAGCCCGCGGTGGCAGGTGAATGCGGTTTTCTCAATGTCACCTTCGGCCACCTCAATCTGCAGGTACCCTCTGCTTGCATCTAGGACTGTGAAGAACCTCGCGTTCCCTAACGCGTACATCACAGCCTCGATCGACTGAAAAGGGTACGCAACCGTAGGCGTCAGTGAGTTGAGCTTACGATAATCAACACACAGCCTGACCGATCCATCTTTCTTCGGCACTAGAACCACTGGGGACGCCCAGGGACTTTGTGAGGGTCTCACCGCACCGGTGTCAATCATCTCGTCTAGGGCACAGTCGAGAAGCTGCCTCTTATGCGCACTTAACGGCCTCGGGTTACACCTGAAAGGGCGCGTATCACCCGTCTGAATCTCGTGCTGAAGCAGGTCGGTTCTGCCCGGTTTCTCCGTGAAGCAATCCGAAAACGGGAGTAAAGTTTCCGCGAGCCTTCGGCGCTGACTACTGGGTCCTGAGAAAGACGCAATAATCGCTTCTAACGGGCCACCGTCTCTCAGCGTCTCGAGGGAGCTCACCTGCCTTTCTGTCGCACAGGTGTGGACAACCACCTTTTGTGCAGGACAGCCGGGCAAGGATGCGCTTTCGAAGGGAATGAGGGGGGCGAGCTGGCTGTAACGATAGCCATTCTCCCCCATGTCGAGCACAATGCCTTCGCTCGAGAGAAAATCCCTTCCCAGAATTACTGGTATTGACAAGCCAGGCAGATAGACGAAGCGATGTCTCCGCTTTCTGCCGTCAAAACGCATCATAAGACGCACTGCTCCCTTTGCCCTTGCCGCCCCAGCTGCTAAGCTTAACGGGGTTTCGGCCGGTCTGACACGGATGTTACCTATCCGGCAGGCCTCGTACACCTCGTCACCGACCAGTGACAGCGTTGAGCCTGTGTCTACGAGTGCAGAGTAGCATCGACCCGCTAACTGCACTAGCATAAAAGGGCTTGAGCGCGGAACGACTCCCTGAGCTCTACAGGCGAGCGGGACAAAGGCCTCCCTGTCGCCGGCGCGGGAGTTCTTTTCCTGACTAGCGCCTTGACAACCATGAAATTCTCCCGCTGACGGTGAAAGGTCGGTGCCACCAGACATCACCGCCAGCGCCTGGCGTTTCCCTGCATACGCCTAGCTTGGCATTCGCGTGCCACGTGGCCGGGCTGGTTGCAATTCCAGCAAAGCCGGTCATTCACCCGTCGCGTGGACGGAGGACCCCTCGTTCCACGAAGCGGTTGGGGACGACTCTCCCCTTTCTCCGCGCATTCCTGACGCTCGCTCCGCGCGTGGCCTGTGAGACCGGCACGACGCCGCTGCTCGAATGCGTACGGGTCAAGCGCGCGAGGGACAACAGGGGGTTCCGCCTGCCTTTCCACGGCCATTACCTCGGCGCGCCGAGCCCTCATCGCGCATTCTCGGCCTCCATCCCATGCGCATCCCGGTTCTAGCGATTCGGCCGGCCTGGGGGGCGGCTGGTAGCGCAGTTCGGCGAGTAAATCCGCCTGCACGGTCTTGGCCTCCTGCGCTAGGGCCTCGAGGTTTGTAAAACTGCGGCCCCGCAGATACGGCTTGAAGCGTGGATGGCACTGCCTGATCACACGCGCAACCTGATCTCGGTCGGTTGCCGTCGGATCTGCCCTCTTGTACAGCTCCTGCATTGCGCGTACGTACTCGAGGAGGCTTTCCTCTGGGTGTTGGGTGCGCAACGCGAGCTCATCCAGCATCCGGCGCTCATAATCAGGCGGCAAGAACTCGGCGCGGAAACGATCTTTGAAGTCCGCCATCGACTGGAAAGTCGGCTGGCAGCGCCTCCATCGCGCCGCGCTCTCGACGAGTGCTACAGGCAGGACCTGCCCTAGCACTACGTCATCTGGGGCGCCCAGAGCCGTCTGGTAGTCCTCGAGTTGTTGTAAAAACTCGTGGACTGATTTCGCGTCCGTGTACCCGGAAAAGGAGGGGACCTCCATATTTATCCGCGGGCGCGATGCTGTCGCCGATGCTACCGATGCTGCGGCCTGGTTGGCGCCAGCCACCGAACCGAGCTGACGGGCTAATGCGGCAAACATCTCAGTCACATGCCCCATTACGGCCGCCGCGTCGGCCGTCTCACTACCGGCTGCCCCGCCATCCAAAGCCGTGGCTGAAACATCCTTTCTGGGAGGCATAGTTCGCGCTAACTGTCCGGCCGCACCGGCTAACTGCTCATGGCAACAAGAACATTCACATACACAACAATCTATCTACAAACACGCGGAAATACACAACACAAAACGCCCGAAAACTACATAAATAACACAAAACCCCTAACAAATTTACAAGACTACACAAGTCGCTACTCCGCGAACATTCCGCCTGACGCGCTCCTTAACCCTATCGGTCCGGCGTGGCCCTGAACAAAGAGGGCCTGCCACGAGTCTGGCTGCACGTCCCAAAATCGGCAGAGAAATTGTCCACAAGGTGTTAATTAAAGCCCCACGTTGGGCGCCATTATTTGTGGGCAATTCCTCTGCGCGGGGACGCACAGGCAGTCACTCGAGGCAGGACTTTGTACAAAGGGTTTATTCTCACATCAGGGGGGCCGGTCGTCGTCGTGGCAGCTGGGTCAGGTGGTCCTTTCGGCAGGGCTGGTCCAAGAGCGAGAGACCGCGAGCCTCTCCGGTCTCGCCTTATAAAGGCTCTCTCCCAGCCTCGCTCCCCCCGCCCCCCCACTCGGGAAGACGGGGTCCCAGGCTACCCGCAGTGAGCGGCGCGAGATTTGACTTGCCCGCGAGCAGACCCTACACGTCTTATATCTACTTTTCGCTGTCATACTTCCGGTTCTTGGTGTCTGAGACGAGAGGCGTATGCTTGTTGGTGTTTTGTCTTAGAACGCTTGGGCGACGGCATACGTTGAGCATTCACAACAATCCGCCTCGGCTACATCGGGTACAGGTAGGTGATGGGCGGACGGGTGAAGGTTGCCGGAGATGCATTTTTACCAGTGAGTTCCCGGATGTGCGCCCACCAGAGTGGGCATCGAGGGTGGAGGCTGCACGCACGCACGCACGCACAGCGCGGTTATTTTTGGGAAAGGAAGCTATGCTGTTAACGCAGTAAAAAGAACAACTAAAACTAAAAGAGTGTGAATACTCCGAGTTGGATTCGTGCTAGGGGCGGAACAACAGAAAAGCTCCGTTTAGTCTTTGGCTACTTTAGCCTTTGGCTACTTCACCATCTCCTCACCACCATCTCCTCACTACCACTTCACATCTCCTCACTACCACTTCACATCTCCTCACCTTCACCATCTACTTCACCACCAAGACACTGTTTAGCCTTTGGCTACTTCGCCATCTCCGAGGCTTCTTTCTACCTTTGTTGCAAGGAATATTAGGAACCTCGCTGACCCTCCTCGTGCCTTGCTTGATCTCGTCGAATACAGTGATCTCGGCATAAGGCCTCACACCACCATGACTTCTTTACTCCGCCCGCACATAAAAATTCTGGCACCAGTCAGGAGGTTGAATTTGCTCAACATATTCCTCCTGCGCTAAAGAGTACTGTTCTTTCAACAGCAACCTACCTCGTTGAACGCTGTGGATCTGTGTGTTCATCCATCATGCGGGTTTCCCACACGCTAAGCAGTCCTATGGACGCGAAGAGTTCGCACGGAATTCCGTAGTCTTTCATCGCAGAAAGAAACGTTATAGTTAAGCGCATAATCTTAAATGTCTTTTTAAGAGATTGCTGAATTATGTCCCCAAAAAACAGCGTCACGACAAAAAAAATCATTTTATTGCTCAATGATTTCTCGTTGCTCGCACAAGTAGCGATTCACTGACCATGGCACAATCGCCTCCTTGGCGCGAAGGTACGGCCTAACGCGTAACGTCCATGTTTGAGGCGTGAAAAAAGGTTTTCGCCGCCGATAGAAATTACAGTCGAGCCAATTTATAACGATCCTGACGGTCAAGCGGATTCCGTTCGTTATATCCGATGTTTGTAGTAAGTGGACTCTCTGTATAACAGCCAAAAATACTAAGGCCGCTAAAAGTGGCGTTTATTTCTTACAAAACTGCGTTATTCATGCCTACTTGTGCAAATCAGATCCTGCCGCGGCTCCTTCTAGGCCATCTAGGGCGGTCATTTAATCCTCGTCGACACCCTTGCTACCAACTGTCAAATTCAGGGACGGGGTATAACTAATAGTGGTTCAAGTGTCCACGGCTGCTGGTGGCAGGTCGTCCACATAAATAAGATTCCTGGCAGCACGGGAGTCCTCGTACTTGGTGTTAAGCGTCTTAGTCAGAGCACGTGCTTCTGCGATTTTGTGATCCGCAGGAACGTAGTTATCCGAGGAAACATCAGGACAGCTATGGATCAACGAAACGGTGCCACAGATCTGCGTCTGGTCATGTGTGTTTTCGAGCTGCTTCTGTCGTTCGTGGGCTCATGCAGCGACGAAAGTAGCGCAGCGCTTCTGGCACAGAGTGCATCAGTTTCACTGTCCGCCGTATGTCGCTGCCGGCACGTGGTAGCAGCGCAAAAGATGTAGCCGACTGGGCGGGCTATGCATACCACGTGACCAGCATGGACAGCAAGGCTTTCAAAATTATCAAATCGCTGCTGTTGATCCACGACCATGGTCATGCACTTCGCTTTCGACGATGCTCCTTTACCACACGCATCGCGTTTCTTCCACACGCAGGCAGTGATTGCCCTCGTAGGCCATCGACGTGGGCTTGGCCGGCGGTGACTTACTGTATCAGTAGAGAGTTATAGCATATCGTTACAGTGTTTACGTTACCGTTGACAGTTTTACCGGACGCCGGACTTCCTGGCTAGATCTGCGCGCGGCAGTGCCGCCTTTTATTTCATTTTTTGATTCAGATGTTCTTTCCGGGGCAGTGTCGTGAAGGTCAGAGACGCTCTTTCATTTCTGCGCTTACTGAAAGCACTACCTCTTCAACTTCGCGTATAGTTTACGGCTCCTCCTCGTTCGCTATAACCGAGTGGTGCGGCCAAAGTCGGAAGTCGGACTTGGAAGTCGGTTTCGGGGCGACGGAAAGGTGTCTGTCTGTATATATAGGTGCCGATACATGACCGCTTCGTTTCTCAATAGCGCGCGGGACGTTAGAGGCCGCGTGCGGCGGCCACGTCGGCGTCCGCGTAAGTGCGCATGCGTACGAGAAATTCCCGATTACTCGAGCTTTAGGGGAGACCAATTACTCGCGCAGCGGGGTCTCCGAAACTGCTCAAGCTGTGGGGTTTTGTAGACGCAAAATCCATCGGCTTTTCGCCTTATACCTCATCAGATGGATTATGCGTACACGTGGCCGATTTGCATTCATTTCGAGTTCATTTGATTTTGCGCCTATTGCCGTAAATTCGTCTTTTTGCCGCGGACAATAAAGTGGGTAAAGTGAGAACATCTCACATTGATAAAATTTTTGTATTTTTTATTTTATATATCAATGCGTGAGAAAAAAGCAAACTGCATAACAAGGTTGATTACAACCCATCTACGTTCTAATTTTTTTGTCCTGAACCCGTTTGAACCGGTTCAATAGGGTCCGAACCGGTTCGAACCGAAATGGAATGTCACTCTGGAGCCGAACCCGGAATTGAACACGAAAGGAGTGAACCCGAGCCTGAACCGAACCCGAAAAAATTCTGGTTCGACACCCTGGTTCCTTCCAAACAAAACAAAAATTGTTTGCTTGTAAAGCGTGCTTTGCTGCAAATATATCCTTAATGCGGCGAAGCCTTTTCAGCGTGAAAAACGCCAACGGACAGGGGCACACCTTGAAGGGCGTACGCAATCACACGCTAAAATATTACTAACAAAAAAGCGTTAGTTTGTATTTATCTTTTCTTAAGGCCACTATTCACTTGCAGCCGCCGACTGGTCCATCAAAGCTATTATGGCGCGAATCAAGCGAGTGCAGTCATTTACTGTGAATACCTCGACTAATGGTCAAATAAACACCCTCACACAAGTAATAAAACACATTAGAGAAGGCGCTATAGATTTCCTTTTTTTTTACATCTTGAAAACGTCAAGACGACACGAGATCGATGTTCGATTGCCACGGGTCGTTCGCCGCCAAAACAACAACGGCGAGACGGCCCTCTTTCCTTTTCTTACTCTTTCCTCCGTACGCCTGTGGAACGCCCATACCCAGAACACTGTGCGTTCTATGCAGAATCGATGGTACGCCAGGGCACTCCACTAACGCAGGCTCTGCACGCTGCCGTCGCAATCATTTTCGCTGCGTATGCAAACATCTGCCTGCCCCTCTCTTCTGGAACGGCGAAGCACGCAGAAACTGCCGATAACGTCACCGCATCAAATACGCCTGTTGGTTCGCGCTGGCTCGCAAACGGAAGTTACGTGAGGAAACTTGGAGCCGTTCGGTGTGTGCATGCATGTTTGCAGAGCGTGGCAGCAGCCCGGTACGTGACCAATGAGCCACGAGACTCGGAGTGACGTCATCAGTGACGGCGAGTCGATAGCGAGCGCGCCTGTTTCTACTCCCGGCGCGTTCGCGATCAATGGACTCTCAGGTGACAGCTAGAGCGCATTGTGGCAGAGGAAGACTCGAATTGGCAGCGGGATTTTCGAGGACGTCCTCAGCGGGGCTCAGATTGCACGAGTCCGCAGCAAGACCATGGTTCGTATGTGTCGAATCACCGTTTTCTATTCTAAATGTTTCTTATAATCTCACGGATAATTCACTAGGATGCAACAGGGTAAATATCAAATGTTTTCGAAAAGAGAAAATGAGAATGTTGACGTTATTTTCTAATTTCGCAATGTCACCTACTGGCGTTTTGTTGTGACATTCACGCAAGACTTGATCCAAGATGTGTCTCATCGTCCGTTGATGGTGTTACCTCTCGGTGTTATTGTCTGTACATTGCTTATACCCTACCTGAACTAATGTGTTGACAGTTGGCAGCTGCCAAAAATTACTGAATATCGTTAGGAAACCACAAACACTGCTAACGACTACTGAGAGTGTAACTGTATAGACTATCTTCCCCAGTGTAAAGCTAGCTCTTTCTGCACAACTGCGCATATGCGTATGTCGGCACATGGGCGGCATATTGTAACCTTAAGACATATTGTAACGCAAGCACAGTTCGAATCTCTTATAGAGTGACCGCCGTGAAGATATGTCGAGAAGTTTTCAAGCAGAAGCATGCACGTTCAACATTTCGTGTTCATTTGAACGACGACGAGTGCAGCGCCATCATCAGGACAATAGAAAAAGAAGTTTGACAACTTGAAGGAATAATTAAGATTGGAGATGAGTTTGGAGAAGTGCTTTCTCACGCCGAGCACGGGCATTCCGGTCCAACATACAGCGCCACAGACAGCGAGGCAATCAACTCGCCCGTGTGTTCGCGACTGGGAGGCAAACGACTCGACCTGCGGGAAAGGGAAAGCGCCTCCAGATCGTCCCCCGCGCCATTAACAGCTATGCCGAACAGCTGCGCCTGCCACCATATCGTATAGGAGATCCGACTCCGGAGGGAGCTCTGTCGTGCGGGGAAGTCGACCCCACCGAGGCGTCTTCTCCACTTCCAGCCTTCCTTCTTCGTGCATCGATGGTTCGCGGGAGGAGGCAACGCGGGAGGTGGGGAGAAAATGTTCTCCCGCCCGCCGGTTCCCGATCCGCATTCTTCGCAACTCCGCTCGCACATACCTTGTCCTCCGGCCAAGCACTGAGGAAACTCGTCCTGGTATCTGGGCTGTACATAGCTGTGCCAGACAGCCCCTCTCGTCCGCAGTGCTTCTGCGTGTGTGCACAGTCTGCTCCTTGGATCGATACAGACGGGGTACAGCAACGCATTCTTAACCACCGAAGGATTCCTTCCTGCGGCCCGAAGGGAACCGTCGTCTGGCTCTGTCTTCTCCAGACTTGGGACCGAGCGGCTCCCAGGGTCCTTCTTTCTTTCACTCTCCTCAACATTATCTTTCCAAGCTTCCGATGCACCTGTGACTACACTCATCTTTTTTTTGTCTTCTTTTTTCATCTACAACGTTCAGTTCAGCCAAGCAGGCAGCGTTAATCCTTGGCTGCCATCTCCATCCACCAGTGCTCAACGGTGCATATCTGGTGCAGCTGTGTTCGCTCGTAAACTTTTCGGGGTTGATGCTACTGTACGTGTCAGCTGACTACTGACTCTTTTGTTGTCCGGGTTAATTCGAGATTCAGTACTCCTTATTCACACTTCCTTGTGCAAAAAAAAAAAAAGAAAGAATCGCTTCAGTGAAGTCTGCTTAATTGTACTGTTATGTGATTCAAGGCTACGTTCGCCACTTTCTTCATAGCACGCTTTCATTTAAGCACTAGATATGCATAACGTTGTTACTAACTCACCAAATTTATTCTACGAATGTGTATCGCCACATTGGTTATAAAATTCCTTGTTTTCTTTGGTTTTAATCGCTTAATGTCGTCGTGAACGTTTGAGGGAGCACTAAGTTGCGTGGTCGGTTGTTTGCTCGACTTGCAGAGTTTTTCTTGCACGTACCTAACGTTTTTTTTTTCCTACATCTACTGCTTTGTGCTTTTATTCTTAGATCACTTTAGAGTCTTTACTGAGTCAGCAGACCGCTGACTAAACGCCAATTTCTCGCCATGTGATCCAAGAGGAGCGATGCATCACTTCCGAGAACGACTTAAGGAAGAGGAACGACGCAGGGTACGAAAGTTGTCTCCTACAGCTGCGTGTGCATTGAGGGTATGCACGTATTGCTGCAAATAAGTCCAGAGCGCTCACTGGAAGGTTAGCCAGCTTCGTATTTCTGGAGTCTATTGCTCGAATCGCATGCGTGGATATGCGGAGTGAGATAAATGAGATATTAAAGAAATTAAATCCAGGGTTAGGCTGACACAGAGGTAGTTCGCGTGACTACTTTTTGTTCAGCCGTAGAGAATATCTTATTTTTTGATCAGTTAGCGTCGGAACAGACCGAGTATTCGTTTACAGAAACCATGGTGACGTGGACTAGTAAAATGACGTCATTCATTCCGCATTCTCGCAGGACGAAGAAATGTTGCAGAGCTCCGATTCGTGGAGAAGCCAGCTGCAGAATGGATACAAGGTTAGCAGACGTTTTCTTATGCGTACAACTCCCTCCCGGGTTCGACGTCACAACTTGTCGCGTCGCTGCTTCGTAAAAAAACAACGTCGTTTGCTCAATTACGGATCCCCGTTGTACCAAACTTTGACGTTGAATTTAAACGCTATTGACTTCTAAGCTTTGACTTTTAACGTTACATATTTTCAACGTCTGACAAGCAGCACAGATCACTTTATTTTTTAATTCTTACAGCCGCTGTTAACTGAACTATTATAATTTCGATGACAATCACGAAGCTAGTACGGTACGGCCGTTAGGCGCTGGTAATCCTGGGTATCCTTTAGGTTCCCATCTAAAATTCCTTGTTCCGGCATTTGCGCAGGATGACAGCGTCATCCCGGGCCATAACCGTCTTAGTATTCGGAGCCCCACCGACGACCTCCTGTCGGACGAGGTATGCCGGCGCCCTATTGTGCGCATGGTGTTTATTCATGGTATGCATGAAAAGCCAGGAAATTAATGACTTGGCGCTTTGCTCCGTTTTTTTACCGGGATCTGTGACCGACTATTCGCTATTGTAGGTATGTAACTATCAGCGTGCTCCCTGTACACGCCGTATGCATATGCTTGCTTTGGTGTGTGTTAAAAATATCAATTAAAAATAATTGAATATACGCGTTTACACGTATTCAAGACACAGGGCATATCCATTCATTGATGTCCTGTATGTCCTTTGCACCACCGCCAGGCAGATATAAAGGCTAGTGCTGTGCATTGTTGGAATGAATGAGCTAGTATTCGCTCCGAGCGGTAGAACTGTCAGCCAAAATGTCGAAACCGTCTGCATGCATATGTGGTCACCTCAGAGTCGCATTTGTTTTATGCAGATGCAAGTTATTACTGTTACTGAAACCGTGCGCCTGCTGTTAATGCAGAGGAGTTCCCAAATTCGGTGACTGGTCGGCCTATGCCCTTGCGATGGCCAATAAACCAATAATACGGTAGCCAATGCGGCAGTCAACCAGGATTGTTTTTTTTTTTTTTTTGTGGGAGAGCAGCTTTTTGAATTCGGATCTTGAGTAGATAGTTGCAGCTCTCGCTCCACCGTTCACAACTTCGCACGGTTCCAGAGAGTTAGTGCGTCGTAGTGAGTTTTTGACTAATTCGCGAGTTTTTTCGTTGTCTCTTCCCTAGCCAATAGTGCGCCTGGGCAGGCGTGGTCTCGCTGCCAGAATGCGTACCGATACCGATCCCCTTGGGCTGCGTTCAGGCACGTCTGACGGGAACGCAAGGACCCGTTCTCGAGCGGCTCTTGCTTCCGAAGATCAGGGCCCAACACTGGGTGCGTTCTCATAAAACGCTTACATTGCATCACTTGATAACGACAACTAATAGTACTGTATGCGTGTACTCTGCGATGTAACGAGCGATGTTCCGGAAAAGAAACAGAAAATGACATGCGGGAGAACCTTTAGAATGTCCTGCCTGTTGCGCAGTATGGGGCTGAATGAGACTGCTTAGAAACCTGTAATGCAACATCTAGGATACTAGGAAAACATCTCAGGATATGATTCCTGATTTATATCACCGTAATTGAGCGAATGAGTTTTCCTTATCTGACTACAGAATCTTACACATACGTTTCTTGATGACCGGTCTTTGTAAATATAATTTTGTCAGAAAAATACACACCACTGCCTTTTTGGGTGCACTGCGCAAGTCAAGTCTCCGCCTTCAGGCAGGAGCAAGTCCTACTTTACCCGACTCCACTTTTGACGCAGTGCGAGTTGCAAATAGTGTGTTTGTGTGTGTGTGTGTGCGCGCGCGTGCGTGTGTGCGTGCATGCGGGTGTGTGAGTGTGTGCGCGCGCGTGCGTGTGTGTGTGTGTGCGTGCGTGCGTGTGCGTGTGTGTGCGTGCGTGCGTGCGTGCGTGCGTGTGTGTGTGTGTGTGTGTGTGTGTGTGTGTGTGTGTGTGTGTGTGTGTGTGTGTGTGTGTGTGTGTGTGTGTGTGTGTGTGTGTGTGTGTGTGTGTGTGTGTGTGTGTGTGTAAAATTGGGCCGACTATTGTTACTGAAAATGTGTTTAAAAAGCGTTGAAGAACTCATAGCGAGAGCTGAAACATAATCTACATCATCTATGCTCTACGCATGCGCAGAGGAGCTGCTTCAGAAGAAGGCCGAGGCTCGCCGCGAAGAGCGCCTTTTTGAGAAGCGCCATCTGGAGCTGGCGGTGAGTACTACTCTATGTTTGGTAGATTTTCAGGGACTTGAGGCAGCAAGGAATACTGTACACAGAATGGGCTTCAACTGCAACCTAAATGCTACGAATGCAATGCTAGAACTGAATGACTGCATTATGCTTTGGGAAACGCTTCAGAAGAGTTGAAATCCACTTAGAGACATTTGAGCTTAAAATCTTTCTTCTTTCGCTGCTCTAGTTGATAAACTAACTCGAGCCTAATAAACCGCTCACCACTGTGTACCAGATGCATTGTTGCAGATCTGTTCAATTTTAGTTTTTTTTAGTTGTTTTATTTTCAACGTCAGGTTGAGAGTCTCCAGATGAAAAAGCTGTTCATGGCAGCTTGAAAATTATCTGGCGACTCAGACAAGGCAACAATGGTTGCAATATACCAGGGAGACGTAAGCTCTCTCGTCTCAAAAGAAGTTATCGAACAAAATCTCTGCTACATTAGGCACTGTAATCATTCACTACCAGAGCAACGCACATCAATAAAAACAATTCAAATATATACGAAAAGGAAGTGCTTAAGTTCACAGTTAACGCTGGCAAGCCTTTAAAAAATCGTAATACGTGGTTTTATGTACACATCAGCATCGACACCTAAGACTGACTCACCACTGAACGATAATCAAAAATCAGTTCTTCGAATACCACGGTATAAAACACGGGTGCTGTACGTCGGTAGTTTCAAAGCCTTACAAAATACTCTTGCAAAACCACCTTTTTTGTAAAGGTTTCAAAAGTGACGTCCTTTTCGCATTCATTTAGTAAGCGGAAGCAGTTGTTGAGATTGTCGAAGGTGATCGTTACGCCTGTACAGTACGAGACTTATCACAGCTTCGAGTGCGAAGATCACTTTCTTTAAACGTCGCCATCTCCTCTCCTGTGCTCATTAATCTGCTGCCGATCTTGTCTGCTTCCTCTGAACGCACGTGTGTCCGACCTCAATCCTACAGGCACGCACGCACGAACACACACATTCACGTGGAGTCACGGGCGCCATTTTATTGTCCAGCATATAACCTCCGCAGTGCAGGCCAGAGCAGGAAGAGATAATCCTATTAGACACGCCCGCAGCCTTTCGCAGTGTTCCACAGACAACAAAATGGCGTCAGTGAATACTCCGTATAAGTAAAGAGTATGGATTTTGGTTTGGGCTTCTTAGTGAGACAGAGCGGAGTGAGGCAGCGGGAACTGTTAACACGACAAACCAACAGTACATTTCCCTGTCTGCAGTGCCGCATTCTAGTAAGTAAGTGCTCTCGCCATTTCTGGCGAGAGCAAGCCCAGAAATTCATGTCAGCGCATAAGACATATCAACGCTGTCTATTTTCCACCACACAAGGATCGCTGTGCGCTAAGCGCATTTCGCTGCGTGCGTTTTGTCGTCATGCGCCCATCGGTGTGCATCGCGGGCCGGCCAGCAACACATTAGCTCTTCAAACGAATATACGCACTTTCTTAAGGCCCTGATTTGGGCCTGTTGGTTGTACATGAAAACAGCTAGCGCAACAAACGGGACGAGAGGAGGTCACACCACCAGGCCTTCTCTCGCCCCGTTTCTTGCGCTAGCTGTTCTCATATACACACTTTCGTGGGGTCATAGCTTACGGTCCATTGGTAGTCCGTGTATGAGTCCATGGGCTCATGGCTTAGGGGGCCCATATACTCGTGGCCCAATGGGTAGAACGCAGCTATTGCTATCATGAGGTCTAGTGTTCTCTGATTCGAGACTCAGTAGGCTGCGCCTGATTTAATTTGCCTCGCACTAGACGACCAGCGGCCAACGTCTTTAAGAGGGACCCTGTCATAGCAGCGAGAGCTCGGTGGAAAGTTTGGTGAATGCCGAGCCTTCGTGCAAAGAAAAATAGTTCAGCTATTTGTGAGTATAAGTGAGACACAGAACCACTCTCCCTTTGCGACAACATACGTGGCGAAATCTTAAAGTAGGCTTTCGAAATGAACGCAAAAAGTAGTTTTCAAAGTGAATGCCTCTGCTTTCTATATGGTAGCTCCGGTGAGTGTGTTTTTGTTTTCTTTTTTTTTAAGAATGAATGCTTTAAAACACCTATAGTGGATTAATTGTGTTACTAAATAATAACTTCTTGTGCCATAAATGAGTGAGTAAGACTCGGAAAGCAGTGTTGGGCCACAATGTGGACATACAAATACGCGATAGAAATTGCATTATTAGTCGTCTGGGGGAGTGAAAATTTTTGTATGTGCGCTATTAGAATGTCCCTTGCGAAAATCAGAATTTTTTATCTGAAACATAGACGAAGCTACCGCAATGTCTTCAGGCGACAACAGCAGGTGTGAGGTGCATGCGATTAAGTTTTTATTTTACTTGTTATCAGGCAGAATATGAAATTCACTTCCTTCCTCCCGGACTGATTTGCATAATTCCTGGTTGTAATCCACATTATTCATCGGACATCGCCTGTTAACTCGGGGCGGTGTTTTTGCTTTGTTTCCCAAAAGGATATCTCGTTGATTTGACGTAAACGCACTCAACTCGAATGGAATTCTCCATACAAGTCCCACCTCATTCCGCTATCATGATGAAGCTTTCCTTTGAATTTAGCCACAGACGGAAGCGTCCAAGCCTTGTCGCGTTCTAGCAACACTGCAACAACTTCGTGTACACTGTGTTTTCGCGGTGTGCAGTCATGGCAACGCTTTAGAAAACAAGCTGGACATGGCACCGCTGCCTAATGCTGCACAGGGAGCAGACGCAGCTCATCAATAAGTATTGACGGACAGCTGGCCTCTGCTTGTAAAAATCAATAGCAGGGTCACGACAACTTCCTGCTTTGCTAGCAGCCGCTGGCAGGAAGGTATGAAGAGATTGATACACCCTTTCTCTTGCGCGTTGCTCTAGAGTGCCCATAAACAGAGCTATAGGGATTAAAGGGAATTTCCGGTCATCGGAGATCTCTTGTCAGAAAAGGACAGAAAGCAGTTAGGGTATGAACCTTTAAAAACGACTGTTTTGGGAGGAAGCGAAGGGCCTTTCAACATGCACAACGTTCTGGCCACGGTCGCTTTTGACAATGACTGTGCCATTCGTCGAGGTAAGAAATAATAATGAAATGCGTTTTCTGACTGAAAGGTTTCAACCATTTTGTACAAGGTGAGGGTGCTTGAAAAGCTAGCGAATATCGAGCGACCTTGCCGCGATATCTCCGCTCATGAAGCACGTAGATGTGCGCGGAATGCAGGCACCTGTAAAATAAGTAGAAATAATGACTGTAACTGATAGCTGCTGCTCCGCGCGAGTTCAAAAGGCGTGCTGCCAGATCTCATTTTAGCGCGAAAGCACAAACTAACAGGGTCAAACCTAACCGAGCATCTTGTGTGAAGCTTCGGAGTAACTCGGGTAAGCTCGGGTAAGTTCGGAGGAGCGTCGCGCAAGCTGCAGCCAATGGGAGGAAGCTCGGGTTAGTTCGGGGGAGCGTCGCGCCTGCTGCAGCCAATGGGAGGAAGGCGTCGCGCCAGCAGCCACCGGGCGGAGAGAGGGTGCGAAGATGAAAAGCGAGAAACGAGGTTGCGTGCACATGCAGAGACCAGAAAGGAGCAGCGAAGAATGAACAGATGTTTTCGAATGTCTGTTCGGTTTAACTACTTTAAGGCCCACCGCCTTTTAGCAAAAGATACTGCTTTTTTTAGCAGGAGTCTTTTAACTCGAATATTCCTGTACGGTGCTGCGTTTTAACGCGTCAGTCTAAATCTACAGAACAAAGCAATCGGAGACAGAATGACAGCTTTTATGCGCTGTTGTAATGCTCTGCTCGGACGCTTCGCAAAAGCGCTTTGGTGTGAGGACGGAACCATATCGTTCTTTCTCGAGCCTTTGACTTGAAGAAGAAAAAAAAAATGCCGGATATATGACTGCAAAATCTCAGTGGATTTGTAATAAGGTTTGGTTTATGGGGTTTAACGTCCCAAAGCGACTGAGGCTATGAGAGACGCCGTAGTGGAGGGCTCCGGAAATTTCGACCACCTGGGGTTCTTTAACGTGCACTGACATCGCACAGTACACGGGCGTCGAATTTCTCCTCCAAAGAAATTCAACCGCCGCGGCCGGGATCGAACCCGCGTCTTTCGGGCCAGCAGCCGAGCACCATAGCCACTGAGCCACCGCGGCGGCTCGATTTGTAATAAGGGAGTAATTACTTATTGACATCCACCCAAGCGCAGCCATACGGCTACAAAGGAAAGCTATACAGCTTTCTCAGAAACTTAGTAGTTAAAGGAAAATTCGTCCTGGTTCGGGGTTCGAACCCGGGACCACCGATTCACCGGAGCAGTCGCTCTGCCAATTGAGCTAACCGGGACGGCAAGCTTACGGTATACGGCGAGAGCGCATTGATCAATAACTCGACTGCAACAGAGCGACTGCTCCGGTGAAGCGGTGGTCCCGGGTTTGATCCCCAGACCAGGACGAATTTTTCTTTAACTGCGAAGTTTCTGAGAAAGCTGTATGGCTTTCCTTTGTAGCCGTATGGCTGCGCTTGGGCGGATGTCAATGAGTAATTACTCCCTTATTACAAATCTACTCCACCTTGGGGGATTCCCCTAAACATTTGAACAAATATTAGTGGATTTACCAGTTCTGATGCGCATAAACTGCAAATACAAATTGTTTGACGTTCTGCTCTTCACGACGCTTCCCCTTCTCTCTCCTGAGTAGATGATGCGTGTAAATACGGGCTGTGGAAATATTTTGGTTGAGCAGCAACACACTTTGAATACCGCGTTCATTTAGCGCTTTACGTTCTTAATTGAATGTCAATGTAACTCTATAGATATGAATGTACGAGGGATGTTCCGAAAGTAAGTTTCGTCATTTATTTTTACACGAAAACTTTGTTCAGACATTTGTCGTCCGTGTAATCAGTTTGAACAAACTGCTGTGGTAACACTCGCTGCCCTACAACGCAAGGCATTGCGGCACAGTCTGCTTCACTTCAGCAATGTTTTGGAAGTGACGCCGCTAGAGTACGGCTTGCAAAGCAGCTAAAGGGTGAAAGTCAGATGGGGCATGATCGGGGCTGTAGGCCGGGTGTACCAATCTCTCCCATCCGAAGCGACGAATCTGATCTCTGTGAACCTTGCTGTGTGTGGTTTCGCGTTGTCGTCCAGGATCACAACAGCTTCACTCAAGCACAACACCGTCTCTTTTGTCGAATGGTGGACCTGACTTTGGTGAGGGTGTCGCAGTAGCGTTCCGCACTGATGGTCCCTTCATAGAGGAAATTATGGAGAATCACACATTTCGCGTCCCTGAACACTGTCTCCATAACCTTTCCTGGGGAGGGTGACAGTGAATTTTTTCCTCTCTGGTGAACTGGGATGCTTTCACGTCAATGAGGTGGCCTTGGTTTCCGGGGTAAAGCGGTGCACCCATGTCTCATCGCCTGCGATGATTCTGAACAGGAACTCGTTTCCCTCTCGCGTGTACCGCATCAAGTGAATGAAGCTGATTCTCATTCTTGCACTCCTGTGATCCGGGGTCAGATTTCTCTGCACACATCTTGCAAACACTTCTCGATAACCCAACATATCATGGATCACGTGATAAGCCCGAGAACGACCAAAACGCAGTGTGGACCCCATGTCTGACACCGTTATGCACCTGGCCTCTAATACCATGCCCCGCACTCTAGCAATGTTGTTTTCATTCGTCGATGTGGAGGGACGCCCACTTTGACCTTCATCCTCCACACTCTGTATTCCTGCACTGAACATGCAAACCAGCGACCAACAATTTGACGAGTCGTAACCTCTTCACCGTACGCAATCTGTAGGCGTTCATGGACGACGGACACACTAACCCCACGTGCCCATTCGTACCAGATAACAGCACGCCCTTCTGTTGGCGACCACATTGTCAGCACGCGTCTTCCTGCATGCCATCGTGATTTGTAGTCGAATAACCTCGGGCCCGCCAGTCTGCTGCTACTCTTGCTTCTTCGGCGCTCTGTGCATGCGTCATTCCTCCTCCGCTGACGCTGCTTCCGTCGCTGAACCAGAAACGAGTGTGGATTCTTATGGCGATTGTTTGTTTCACCTTGTGGGCCATCTTCTCTTTAAATAAAATGCCGAAACTTCCTTTCGGAACGTCCCTCATATTTTTCTTCCCTAAAAATACACTCGACTTCCTTTGCAGCTCCGTACTGCTCAGTGATGCTTCACTTGAGCTAGATTTCAATATGCAGGGCTGTGCCTTTTCAACTCCGGATGAGTGCATCTGAACTTCTGAAGAAGTGTTATTCTGTAGCCAGTGAACTATTTAATCCGCTTTACCAAGTAACATCTGGCATAGAATGACCATTCGCTTCGCGTGTCATGAGTCAACATGTCTGAATGATGATTATTTTGACATGTTTACGCAAAAAGCGTACTGGCGCTAAAAGACGGAGACAACACACACAAGACAGTCTTGTCTGTATTGTCTCCGTCTTTTAGCGCCAGTGCGCTTTTTGCGTAAACATGTCATGCTACAACCAACTAGTTCAAATCAAAGCATTGATGGTTTTTGTTTTTTTGTTTTTGCAGGACACACTTTATCCATTTGGCAGAAGACCAGGTGAGTCTTCTCAATCAAAATCGAGCAGAATAGCACATAGGCACATATTACGGTGCAAGGAACGAATCTCCTAAAAATAGATATTAACCAAGGCTTGGAATATAACGGAAAATAACCGATATAATATACCGGCCCACGACATCACAAAGGGTTTGGCGCTTTCCTGATAGATTTTTTTTACCGCACAATTTGTTCGCTGTGCGGATGGCTGTATAAAAATTACGCAGGCTTTCATAAGGCTGGTAAACATATGTAGCCAGCACGCGAAGAATATAATTTACAAAAGAAAGCAATTTAAGAAGGTATTTATAGAAAACAAAAGTCAGCCAGAGTGCGTCGGCTTTGACTTGCGGTTTCTGGCGATGGTGGCGCCCCTTAACGGCGCGGTGCTCCGCCGAGTGGCATAACTGAGATTAATAGCTATAAGTATGCGTGCTTGAACGAGCGCTATAACGAAAAGTTTTGAAGAGAGAGCTGCAGGCTAATCATTTATCACTCAGCCGCACACCATTCTTGTACGCCGGCCTGCACTGAGAAGCCTGTTATTAAAATTTGTCGTTTCGCACAAAGCATTTATTTTCTTCCCAGTATTGTTGCTGTTAAACGGCACCTTCACCGCCCTGATTGCTTGACGAACTAAAATATAAAGATGCAGAACGTGTTTACGGCTACCATTTGTGCACGAACGCAGCTAACGTCGGGTTTGTGTTTTTGTTGAATGAAAGCAAAGGGTGCGATCCGATGCAAGAATGTATTTAATCTTAGTATAAAGCTAAAATTCTAATCGAGGCACAGTAGGGGAAAATCGATTCACGCTGCTAGCGCTCAGCTATTAACAATTTCTGCGCAGAGTCAAGGATGGCTATGGCGGTTGGCAGCCGTCGGGCGTCTCCATCATCGTCCATAGAAGAGATCGAGGTTTGAAGCATTCATTTTTTTACACTCGTTGAGTGCTTTTGCGAGCGTAACTGAACTTGCGACGATGGTGTATTTAAATGCAACTCGAAGGTAAAAAGATCCGCCTTGTTGAGTATAATGAAATTCGGTGGTAAATAAGTTATTATGTGTAGAGGCACGTAAAAGTAGCAAAAATTATTCAAGAAAAAGTCTGCAATGCTGGAACTTGTTCCTAGTATAACTCCACACGCTGTGGCATTCATTGTAAATGCGACAACGTATGCGTTTCTTTTTGAATCGCACAGGCCAGTTTAGTCGATAAAACTCTGTGGGATTTATACCGATCTGTAATCTCAGGCCATCAGAAACTGTCAGCATTACCATCTCTCAAAGCCCTCTTCCCAAGCTCTTTGTACGTTCTACGACGACAGTGCTTTCCTTATAAGACCAACCGCTTCTCAAAACACTCCTCACAAATAAGCAGAAACACGAAGACATTGTTGGGCAATATCTGGAGCAGTTTGGGCATTTTTCGCAAGTAGCTGGACAGCGCAATCGCATAAACGTTACCAGTTTACCCGGGCCAGAGTTCGCATGTTCGCCTTCGATTCGCGAACTTTTCTCAGCCTGTTCACTCTTTGTGTTTGTGCGTCTTCGCTAATCCTGTGACATGTTATGCTTCTCAGAAGTGCTAGAAATAAGGTATTGTACTCGAACAGAGGCGTGTGCAGTTTGGAGAGCGTTTCTTTTTTTTTTTTTTTAGCGTCGATTATTAATATCTACCTGTAATAGATTCACGCAGTACGGCATACTGCAGTCAAGTTTCGTGTGGGGCACACTTACGGGTACCTAGCCTTAAAAAACTACAGTGGCCTTTTAATCACATTTTTACAGAAGAAAATGCGATATAATTTGGAAATTGGCCCCGCCCCCAAATATTTCAAAGGGTTAGCTGTGGGGCTACGTGGTATTGTAGATTTAAGTTCATAGTTTCAGAACGGTAACACTGAAGGAAGGCGAGTCCGATGTAAAAGAAATGTACTTCAGTAGAGTTAGCGTTTGGGCTAGATGGTATGACTAGTTGGTATTGTGGTATTGTACCTTCTTTGGCCTTGTGCCGTCGCGCTAAAAATTATGAACTTAAATTCTAAAGAGCCCCCCAAACTTTGGAAGTAGCTAGGCCCACCCCAGAGAATGAATTCATGCGGATTTGTGGGTGGATTAATGTGGATTGGTGGAAATTTGTGGGTGAAATAAGATGAATTAGTGGGGATTAATGATTT
This sequence comes from Amblyomma mixtum, assembly GCF_055824585.1. Lineage (NCBI taxonomy): Eukaryota > Metazoa > Arthropoda > Arachnida > Ixodida > Ixodidae > Amblyomma > Amblyomma mixtum. Next base: position 92,487,728 of record NC_143017.1, on the reverse strand, counting down.
ATTAAGGTGTAAGAGTTAGTCGGATTAGTAAACCCTATATGATAATCCAATGGAAGGTACTCGAACATATGTCTTCAGATTTACAATTTTGGCTGTGCTTACGACTTCACGACTCTCTCAACCAATCAGGGAATTTTGTTACGGAGAAACCGAATAGTTTTTGCAAGACGGCGACCGGAATGCCATTGCATTAAAAAATGGGGCTTCAAATGTTCTTTTTTCGAAACTCGCGCTTTCATGCAGATTTGATGGTTATGCTGTGATGCAGTAGCTTGCGCTGCATCGAAACTCAAGCCTACGCGTCCCGTTCATGTTGTTTTTGTGCAGATGCAAATATTTTAGTATAGAAAGAATATATAGAGACTTAAAGATATTTTTACTTCCATTGTTAGTGAGGTAGTTCTTAAGCGCCCAGAGGAACATTTCGCTGTCCTCGTAATTTTTAATGACTGATTAACGAACCTTGAAATTTCCTGAGAAGCACAAGAGCGCATACGAGAACTACACAGCAGCCAGCACTTAATGACAGTGCTTCAGCCTGTCAGTAGGATATCTTAGTAGAGATACCTGATGGCACTCGATCGAGAGAATGTGAGAACTCGTGATAGGTAGCATTTGTACGACAAAATGTCGTACGTGATCGGGATTTCTTAGCTGTTTGGTTAAAAAAATTGCACTTTCGCTAGGAAAATTCTGATTCTTTATATGCGCCATGTTGGCAACATTTTAGGTCAGGGCTTTCACGTATCATTAGCTGTTAAGAATTTTGAGAAGGGATCTTAATTCCCTTTTCATTCACTTCATCCTCTCTGCCTTTCTCTGAAAGTAAAACTCCCTCCCTCCCTCCCTCCCTTTCTCTCTCTCTTTCTCACTTACTTCAGGATGTAGTAATATAATCGCTGTTGGCTGTACGTAACGAACATTAATCTTGACTTGACCGCGTAACAGGAGCAATTCTACTCCTGATATCTTTACTCTATTCTCGCAGGACACTTCGCGAGTGGTCGCTTTCGCGCGTTCACAGCATACACGCTGATTCTTGCACAAACAGTTCTGGTGGCCTGTCGGCTGCTGTTCCCCCTCGAAAGACTGACGCCAGTTTCTGCACTTGCAGCCCTACAGCCCCTGGGGAAAGGGAACAGGAAATCCTTCGCCCAACCAGAACTTCAGGCGGCGCTCGCACGAGCGAGCCATAGTGGAGGACCCCGAGTCAACGGTATACACCGCACTCCCCACCTTCGCTCCTGCTGTGCCGATAACGAGACACTCTCTTCTCTTGAAGCTTTGCGGAGATTCGACTGCAGCACCGTAAAAATATATATATAACTATTTCCTGAAATTTTGTTTACCAACGAAACGCAGCAAAACGGGATATTTCTGGCTGGCGTGCTTTTTGAGAATGGACTCAGCAAGATCGAAACGTTTTTCTTATCAAGCGAGCTATCGATAGATACTTATGTGCCTAAAGCAAAAGCTGCTCATAGCGCGTTGGTCTTCTCTGTTGGTCGTTGTGTTGGTACGTTGGTAAAAAAGCAAGATGATGATGATGATAGCCTTTGAAAAGATGGCACAAAGACTATGCGGCTTCTTTTTTTGTTCATTTCCTTTTCTTTCTCTCTGACTACACGCCGTGAGCTTTTCTGCAGGGCCGCGCTTGATGCCTGCGTGTGTGCGCAACCATCTGAGTGATCAGACTCCATCGAGGAAACCGCTAAAAATGTTGCATGACTCACACAGGAACCAAGAAAACCTTGCGCTCACTCTGGAACACTTGTAAGTTCAGGAAGCGAAGTTGAATATTCTCATTGAACTAAATGTCGCAGTCGTCACATTGACACAGTAAGGAGATATCCTGCGCTTGGTATGGGCTCCTGTTCAGTTACCAAAAAAAAAAGAAAAAAAAAAGGCCTCCATGCATATGTTAAGCTTTTCTTTTTTTTTTCTCCTTGTGCAACGTTTCTACCTCACTTTGGTATTACCGGCCTCCATGCGTATTTATTATCTCCAAACAAAATGTCCTCTCTCCTTTAATTCTGAGCCGTGGGGCTCCTAATCTCTGCCTTAGGACTTGCGCGGCAGCGGTCAAGTAGTACTGACACGGCTATGGTTAATCATAACGCGCAGTGAATCTTTACTCGCCGTTAGTGACGACCTCTTGAAGATTGTTTCCTTAGCCTGTTCCCATTTCTTTCATTATCCGTACGACGTGCGCCTGTAACTCTTTTATGAAGACTCACTGGGTGCTTTGCGATAAAACCTTTGCATGAGGACAAACAAATTCATTTCGCTTATATGCTCGTATTTATTCCTGGACCGTAGTTAACAGGGTGCAAACGCTGGCGCCTTTTTGCGTCGGCTGATCAGCTATACAGGGTGTTGCCTGAACAAATATCATCTTGGCTATGTTAATTTTGTAGATTTTTTGTATTATTTTGACTTGGAGCAACATGTGTCTGTGCGAAGATGAACTGCCAATTCCTGTCACACTCCGTACACTAGAATGTCTGGCTTAAAAAGTAACTAAACGTACCCGCGTTCGAATTTAGATCTGAGCTTTTGTTCACCCAATATCTATTTATAAAAAAAGTTCCAAGAATGTTTTGCCGCAGCTTATACAGAGGAGTCACTGCAGCCCCAAATAAACTTCACAGCTTTGCAACACTTATGCCGACTCGTTAGCAGGTTTACTCGAGGTGAGCAGCACTTTAATAAAAGATGTCTTAGTTTCTAAATGTTCATAGTGTTAGAGACAAAGCACGTGTTACATTTTAGTTTAGTTCTTTCCAGATTAAAATTCAAAAAGCACCCCCCCCCCCCCCCCCCACCATCTATTCATCTTGTTTTCCTGGCAGGACGGAACATTCTTCTTTGGTGACCGTTCACCAGCGCCAAATCCTAGGAGGACGAAGGGCAGAGGCAGAGGTGAAGTAACTCCACATTCGGGTAAGTGAGGAAATTTTTTACATCACCCACGAAAATTCTTAATTCTGTGCTAGCCTCCTTCGTTCATTTTTTTTTTTCATTTGTGCGCACACGCACGCTGAGAAAGCGCAGGCAGAGAATGTCCATGTACGACAGGTATTTCATGTGCGCATATGTTGACACAACTAGGACACGTTAGTACAGCAGTTAAGTAAGAATTTCACTCGTCAGGACAGAGCCACCCGAACAAAGCGAATGTTTTAAACGTTCTCTTTTAGAATACAGTTTGAAAAATCGAGATCGTACTGAAGTTTCACAAGGTCGGCCATCATACAGCGTGTCACGGCTGGTGTTAATCACCTTGTCGCACAGTTTAGAATAAGCTTGCGTTCATTTTGTAATTCGTTGGCGGTGAAGGGAGCAGCGAGTATATTTTTTGCGGAGCTTCTTTGCGTCATTCTCAAAACTGGAGTTTCGACCTAGCTTAACGTAAAACAAATTCTGCACTGCCCTGTAACTGTACTGTAGTGTGCAGTACGAAAGTGAACTACTATGTTGGACAACAGTCCGAATTTTACGTTTATTTCTCCACTGATGTTGAGAATGAGCTTTGGGATGATATGCGCCAAGCGTGTGTGTGTGTGTGTGTGTATATATATATATATATATATATATATATATATATATATATATATATATATATATATATATATATATATATATATATATATCACTGTCCTGCGTCGGCAGTTGCTGCCATCGGACTTGGGAGAGCCAGGTTGCTCTTCCCGAGCAACCTCTCGCTACCAATCATTAATTGAACTGCCACCTGCCGCGGTAGACAGTTTTCTCACAATCCGGAGGCCAGGTGTATATGGGTGTATACAATATAGCTACCGCACTGGCAGGTGCCAGCGCAGTGGCGCATCGCATAGCCACTGCGCCTGTAGTTGTATCAGGATTCGCCGCAATCTGACATTGTGACACATTTGCGCAGGTACGTAGTCGGAATTCGAATGGAATCAGAATTGCAGCAGTTTGGAGAGTGAAATGCAATGGGCTCAGCACTGTACTAGACTCATAACTGGAACAGAATCAGAAATGGAATAGATTGGCGAGTGAAAGACGATGGGCTCAGAATTGGAATAGGAACATAATTGGAAAAGGATCAGAACTAGAATGAAAGAAGAATGCTATCACATTTTCTCCGCATCAATTCAATTGATGGCCCCTAAATTTTCTTTAAATATTTCTCACTTTCGCCCGCTCTTTTTCCCGCATGTTCCTGCGTCCCTGGCTTCCTCCTTCGGCAGACGGAGATCCCGAGGACACTTTTCCTTGGGAGAGGCACAGGGGAGCGCCAGGGGAAAGGAGCAAAGCACTGGCTGGCCTGTCCTTCCACGAGAAGATGGTGGGCCTCTTTGCGCGTGGCCCAGTTCAGTAGACGCCTTTAGCATACCGTGTACCGTGTTACCGGAGTAGCGGGATCCTGCCCACCAGCAGTGTGCACGCGCTGATTGGTCCCGATGCGTCAGGCGTCCGCGCAGCTGCCAGGCACCTGGCGCCATCTGGCGCCCTCAAGGCGACCTGTGCATGCGCACTGATGGCGCACGGGCTCCCGGTACGCGGTATGCAGAATGTGTCTAGTACCATAAGGCGATACGGCGGCTTAGCGTCGAATGACTCCAATCAGTTTATGGCCACTACGCGAGAGGTACATCCGGCATCAAAAGTTCGCTGGCCACATCTCTCATGATGTAGCTAGCTTTCTTAGGTTCCACGGCAAGCCCTTTGAAATTACTAGTGCATGCACGCAGCTTCAAATCTGGCGCTTTGAAGCAGTGGGAGCGGCGAAGTGAAATTTTCACATTCACATTCTGCACCAAAGTCACGATAAAATTCGGTTAAATTAGTTTTTTTTTTGTTTTTATGCAGTTATGTGGTTGACAGAAAAGCTGAACTTGCCAAATAAACAAAATACCCGGTGTCAACAGCAGATTTGTACAGGCTTTCTCGTACTGCTTCCGGGCGTAGCCCCGGATGTTAGCGCTGAGTGAAGAAATAACCGGAATAGGTGAAGGAGACACAATCCTGTGAAAGTTATTTGTTTTTCAATTATCAGACATTCTGTGAGGAGCAAGCCACTTGTAGGAAACAATGGTGTTCCAGAGGTTCGACATCCATAGATAAATCTGAGAGGTTTGACGATGAGAAGCCGGATCCCTTATGAACATGCAATTTGCCTTTCGACTTCCTTTATTTTTCCTTTCTGTTTACTGAGCAGACTTCCTATAGACTTCTCCTTTCTTCTGACCAAAGGAAGTTCACTTTGAACTAACTTTGCTTAGACTTCCTCTCCTTTGACAAAATGAACTTCACTTTGAATTGATTTTGTTTAGACTTTTCTTCTGACAAAAGGAAGTGCAGTTCAATTGGCTGTTAATACTCTCCTTTCTTCCGACAGAAGGAAGCACAGTTTGAGCAGACTTTGTTCTGGCATATTTGAAGAAAAGAGTACTTCCTTTTTCCTTGAGTAAAGGGAAAGCAAGTACATCTGCACAAAGAAGTGCGCGCAGAATCCGGCACCACAAGAGCGTTATGCGTGAACGTTCCAAGGGCGCATGGTGGAAATCCGCGCAAAAAAAAATGGCTCCCAGCTCGAGATTTAACGTTTTCACAGAGGTGGAGATGGGCGTCTGCAGTGAAGTAATGAAGGAGATGAAAAGAGGCACAGGGCAACTAAGTGACGAGCTACAGCATAAAAAGTTCCATTATGTCCTTTTTTTTTTATCGAGCGTCGTTCTCCTTTTAACATGCCGTATTCTTCTATGAACTGTACATAAATATGTAACGATGCTAGCGTAAAGTTTCGTAGTTTTGGAGTGCTGTTAACACTGTCAAGGTGCTGTGCCAAGAATTCTCGTCTGTTGCTTTTCTGTGGCTGGTGCGATAGAGTGTTCCCTCTTTTTCTTCACTGATCTCCTCGTCAGTGTTCGGTGGAATGACAACCAATGGCGTCTACTCACATAGCCGCATTTCTTAAAGGGCTGGTCCACTTCTGACGCCAAGCCAAAGAAGAGCAAAGAAGAGCTGCGGGAGTACTTGGAGTCCCTGAGTGAGTTCGCCTTTGAACACGGTTTTCCTCATGTGCGCTGACACCATAGTAAGTGGTGGGCTCAGTGACACTGTTAAATGGTACTGCTGTGTTAGTGGTACTATTAGTGGCACTGCGGGCTTTTCAAGACATTGCCTTGCTTGTATATCTTCATTATACAGCGTTCCATGCAATAAAAAAAATAGCTGCGGTGGAGAGACCCCGTCTTTAATGTTAATTTGCCCCTTGCAGTGTTTGTCGCTCCAGCCGTTCAATCGGACGTGATGAAGCAAAGCTTTTCGAAACACTTTGGACACCGTGTCTACCAAGCTGCTTTTAATTTCCGTTTTCTTCCTCACTGCGTTGTGCGCAGTGTATACTTACAGCACCTATTGAAAGGTTCAGACTATGCACTTTCTGACTGCACGCTTGCAAGTTTTTTTGTTACAATACCACTTTGTGCGTGCGTGCGTGCGTGCGTGCGTGCGTGCGTGCGTGCGTGCGTGCGTGCGTGCGTGCGTGCGTGCGTGCGTGAAAGGCGGGCGGGCGGGCATACTTTCTTGTGTTTGTACCTTATCGGCGCCTCGTAATGTTCTTTTTTCAGAAGACGAAATGGACGGCCGACGGAACAGGCTGCGGGACGAGTTTCTCCATGAAGCGAAATCAAACGTGAGGTCTCGCATGTGTTAAGAAAAAAAAAATCACAAAGCCGAATTCTATTAACAGCCTGAGGTCTTCTGTTTTAGGCTCACGATTTTCATATTTCATTTTTGTCTCGATCGTGTAACAAAATGTTTTAAATAGTACACCATTTTGTCCTGTTTACGTATGCCATCTTGCGCGCAGCATATAGCGGAGCCGTGCGGCGACGCTGTCAGCGCTGTCATTTGCTCGTTTAGCTTTTGAATACGGCAATGAGGAATTAATGTACCCTTGCTGAGCACACGTAAGCAAATAATGCAGCCATTTCGCCAATCCATGGCGGTGACTCTGCTTTCAGCCATGCTCAGTCGCGCTGGTCTGTGTATCGAAAACAACGTCACTCAAGACAAGTTCCTTAACAATTCTCGTTTAGCAAGTAGGGTAACGTTCAAGTTGACTTCACGGCGCGAAACAGGCACCCATCCATGTCGTATCGTGTTTTTCGTCCTTGCCTATTTCGCGCTGTGAAGTGAACATGAAAGTTCCTTAAGCATTCTTTTAACAGACTCGTTCGAGTTAGACGGAACATAAACAGCCAGTGTCGATCAAAGTCCTTTCGAGCTAGACGTAACAATCAGTGTCGATCAAAGACCTTATGATTTTTTTTTATGGAAAGGGAGCCTTGTGTAATAGAAATTTCCATTCTAAAGTGTTGCCTTTGATATGGCTCAGGAGCTATGGCGTCAAGGTGTCACCCAGACTTCGCGCACTTTTACGTGGGAAGCTCCCAGACACCCTTAGAGCGTGTGGGGGTAGCGGTCTCGGACTCGAAGGAGATGCCCTCGACTCAGCGTGGCAAACTCAGCGGAGACCAGCTACCAAGTGACAAGAGGTTTTTGGTCGTTTGGTGCCCAGCTTTCGCCGGTCGCAAGCCAGTGAATGGGTCGGAGCCAGAGGTTTACAAAACAAAACAAGGTTTATACAGCGATGAGAAGATACAGAGGATTTCACAATCACTAGTACATGCACATACAGAGTGATTATCCAAAAAATGCACTTCGTGCAAAGTTAAACTCGAGAGAGAATACAATACACAGGAAATATAGCACCTAAAGTGCACTAACACAAGAGAGGTAAACAAACAAAACACAATTTGTTCACCGGGCACTGCGGCAGTCCGACGACCAGAGTTCCACGACGATGCCGTCCCGCAGACTGACGAACGTTGCCTCGTTGGTCCGATGCTGGCCGAGTGGTGTTTTCCCGGGAGTCGAACGGGCGCGCTTCGATGAAGCTTAAACGGCGGTCCGGACTGACTGATAGCGGTCGACGCCTTCTTTTATAGGCTCGCTTCCACGTTTGTTTGTTCAACGCGCCAGAGTAGGCGCGCACATACACGCAGCATTTGCAGTGCTGTCTCCCTTCCCTCTTCTCCCTGGCCGCGCGTCCCCATTGGTCAGAGGTCGGGGGTCGCATCTCGAAGTTTCGAGCGTGTTCTTGAGTGGCGCCGTCGCCGACGGGCGAGGGGGACGTGTCTTAGTGCACGCAAGGCTGCACCCTTTCCCCCCGTCAGCTGCAGAAGCAACTCGTCTGTCCCAGAGAATTCGGCGTGGATGACTCATTCCTTCGGCGCACGCCATGGCGGTGGAGAGAGAGGCACGCGCTCGGCGGGGGCTTTCCCTCTCTCCCGTTGGGCTCGCACCGGCGAGACGTCGTGCGCGCGGCGGTTTTTCTTTGTTTGTTTCTAAAATGCGCCGAATTTTGTGACACAAGGTCAAGCCCAAGGTCACGAGCCATCTCGATTGCTGTATTTCGATGGAGGCGAAGTACGAAAACTCCCGTGTACAGTGAGGTGCATGTTAAAGGGACTCGGAGGATAAAATGAAGTAGGCCTGTATCGATAGACTACAGCGTTCTACACTCTAAACGGGAATACGCCTGTATGGGAGCAGAAAGGGAGTAAAGTGTCCTCTAGCGCAGACTCCCTTTTATAAAAGAGAGTACGCTTACTTCCTTATCACTCCTGTCTGCTGAGAGCGTAATGACAAACACGCTACTCTCATCATAAACGAAGCTCTTACAGGGTAGAAAAGGTTATAAAATGAAATATTGGTGCCACCAGCACAGGGAGTTTTCGGAAGAAAAATGCGGTGCGTCGAGACGGTATTCTTGCGCGCCGATCCCTGAGGACAGCCTATACCGCCATTCACTTGCAAACGGTGATCGCCGAATATTTTTTCCTATTGACGGCACGACTTTGAATCGAGTGGGGGAGGGTAAAATGTTTCATTTTTAAATCCAGTTTTCTCGGCAATAATTGCGTCTTTTGGAGTCGGACAAACGTCAGCAGCGTATCTAGAAACAGCGAAAGAAACGATTTGTACCAAGAGCAATATTTGGATGGTGTTGTCCTCAATGTCCCTTTAAAAAGTTCCCAAATGGTCGAGATTAATATAGAGCTCCCCATCTACGGCGTGTCTCTTGGCCAATATTGTTTACATGGGACGTAGATATTAGTTAGGGCGTTGTTTGCTTTTAGCTTTCGTGAAAAGCATTGTGCCGGAACTCGTTCATTCTCGTCAAGCCGGCTTGCGAGCGGCACTCTTCGAGATTATTACACAGGAGCCGCGGCTTATCTGCGGCTCTACCTTGTCGCAGTTGAGGTTTTAGGACGGTTCCTTCAGCGCCCGCGAACCAGCTGCAGTATTCAACTCATTCACTGCTGCATTCATTCAATTCGCTAGCTCATAGAGGTAGAGGGGAGGCGGCAATCAGACGCTTTTAATAAAGAGGCACGGGGAATGAGCACTGCTGTGTCCAAACAGCTTCTAATCCGCCTGTAAGCCGCCTCTACCTTCACTTTTTATTTGTACCCTAAGGCAAGGGGGGGGGGGGGGGGGGGGTTCGCTATGCCGACATTACGTGATGTGCGCCAAATGCATCTAACCACCAATAGCGCATGTGCAGATGACCCCGACGGAGGTCAGGGCATGAGAACAGACAGATGCGGACGCACCTACCCTTCGGAGCCATCTCACGTGCGCTGTTAGCGGCCAGTAAGATTCGGCGTGGTGGATTGGGAGACCTTGTTTGTGAATCGTCGTAATCGTCAGGACAGAATGCTGGAACTGTGCTATAACAAGCAGTTCCTAGAAACCATGCCGCCAACTAGCCATGCAGGTATATTTTGTGCGTGCAGATAACAATTGTTCCCCTGAAAAATATTGCGGCCGTGCGGAAGCGATGAAAATTATGCTGATGGTCCGAGTACGGATATGGTCGTGTGTGAAAACTACCCGAGAAATCTTTATGTATCACACACCCAGTTAACTGGTGCAGATGCTTGGCTTTCGATTGATACGACTGCTGAGCTCCAGCACGACAAAAAAAAATGAAAATATGCCGAAATTGCAGGTTCTGAAGTATGACGGTGCATTTTTCTTTAAAGATGTGGTACCTTGATTACCCTAAGCGGGACATACTGGTTGACCATTGCGCAACCTGGCTTTGTGGTCCAATAACTCGCTTCTTGAGATTATCCAACTCAATCGCTGAATTGCAGTTGCACGTTCCAATTGTTGTCTTCTTTTCAGCCTATTGGCTTCTCTAATAATGGCAAGCTTCAGGTCGGCACTGATAAAAGCGCCGGTATATGTTAGGTGTCTCGGAAAGGCGCAAAGGGAACATACAGCCTCAGCCAAAAGTCCTCAGGCCACATCGTTTTCTCTTGAGTCGCATATAGCGGAGGCACTCCGGTACCCCTGAGGACCGACCATGCGTCCTGAAGATTTTCGACCAAGGCTGTGCATATATAAAAAAAAAAGACCCATTCACGAAACCACGTGTGGGAGCGGTGGTTGTTCTGGACGTTTTTTGGCAGCCGCGTTCACAGTACACCCATTTATTCTGTCGATTTCTGTCGTCGCAACAGAATTTTGTGTAGTTACTACAGATAAGTACTACAGAACCCACAGACTATAGAAACTATAGAAAAAAATATAGATAAAAATACAGTAATACAGAAAAATATATACAAAACAACAGAAAATTTTGTCGTTACGACAAAACTACAAAACATTTTGCCGTATTTTTGACAGCATTCTGGTTTTTTTTTTTAAATACAGAAAAATACTACAAAACAACAGAAAATTCTATCGTTACGACAAAACTACAAAATATTTTGCCGTATTTTTGACAGCATTCTGGCTTTTTTTTTTTTTTTAGACTGCATGTTGTCATAATATAGCGTAAATAACAAAGGAGCCGTTCGATTTTCTTATTTTGTGTGTCTATGTTATTTCCAGACGGGTGACCTGGCGACTGTCATGGATCAGTCACTGGTCGGGAAGCCTCCGATATCCACAGCGCTGCGCCGGCGGACACGACACCTACTCTGACTTTGTCATTGCTGCAGAGACTCGTTTTCTTCGTTGTTTTGATCTTGCCACGATTCTTTCAAATGTGGAACAGTGTAGCTGCGCTGCCTTGTTCGTAACTTGTGACGTCATAGGTGCCGGTCTTCTCATGCACTCAGATGAGGCTCCGCACCAATATATCCTGTTGCTTAACACGTCTATAGTTGAATGAACGAATCTATTCAAACTGTTGAGCTATGGAAGCCGATAAAGTTTATTAGCACCTGCACAAATTCATTAATTGTTTCACAAGGCAGGTAAGTTCTTTCTAGGATGACTAAGGAAGGGGAGGACGGAACAAGGGCACTGGCTGTAGTTGCATAACGCACGGAAAAGAGAATAGCAAGAAAGAAAAAGAGCCTTAGCCAAATTTTGTTAGCGCGAAATATACCAGACTGACTAATATTTGAAAACCTCGCGAATTGGTTTTTGATTTGGAAGCGCTAAAAAGGTCTTGAATCTGCTTGTTGCGTTAAGCAACTATCAGCAACTAACGAAACGCGACCAAGGCGTTTGAAACAAGAACAGCTAAATGAAGAAATCTGAGCAGCGGAAAGCTCAATAAAAGTGCAGGCTAATTTCACTTGGAAGGCATGGAGCCTCCCCTCTAGAAATGTTAATCAACGTAGCTTGTATCTCTTCTCCACGTTTCTGTTTCTGTGTTGGCATTTCAGTTTTCTTGTTCGCGTTTCATTCGGTGCTGATGGTACGCGCACTGTTCAGTATCCTTCCTAGATGACTTATAGCTCAGTGCCCTGAATTCATACTTTCTGAACGATCCGCAACCCTTTGTCAGAACGCATTCACTGAGGCAAAACAGTCGTGATTCCCTTGCACAGTACTCATCAAATGTGCTGAGAAAAGCTCTTAATTTATGCACGCCGTAAGAATGCGCCGCCAAAAGCACGAGGAATAAATAACTATGATTAGGAGCCATACTCAAGACGCCTTACATCAGCGGAATGTTGAAAGCGGAAATAAAAGATGCAATGCGCGCTTCTGCGAGCACTACGCAAAGGCGTTAGGCTCTCACGAGTGCGGACTTTGGACAGGGTATAAGAGAGGATATTCGAAACAAACTGAGCTGTACACATCACATGCACTAAGCTCTTCGTTCGCTCTCCGCCTTCGTCTCACGCCTATTTATCCTTGTACTCGCACCAACAGCGCCAAGAAAGGCAGTGTTCTTCCGAGTCAATACACCACCAAAGCTTCGCAAAGAGCCTCAAGCCGCATATGCTTCTGACATTCAGCAGGTCAATGTTTGCATCGGCATCTAGTTGCCTTGGAAACTACATCGATGTTTTCTATGCCTGTACATGAAGCCTTGTCGTAAATAAAGGATGAAAAAATACATCGTGGTGGGCTGAGTCGGCTAGATGCTACTGCTTAAACGAAATAGGGTGGGGAGATGGTGCGCGTTTAAACATAAAAAAGTAAAAAACCGTGCAAGCAGAGCAAACAAAATTTCTGAAAAGAAACTTTTTTTTTCAACCTTGGATGCAGTTCATTCTGTTTCAGAACAGGTAGCCCGTGTTCTCTCCCCTTCGTTTTTGCTCACGTTCTTCTCCCCTGTTGGAATTAAATAGAAATTATTGAAAATATTCTTGATTCTTGTCGTACCGATAACTTATTGCATAAAAATTCTTGGAAGGTTTCTCTAACTTTTTATCGATAGTATCACTTGTTTGACTTGCTTAGTGCACTACAGAGTGGGTACGAAACAAGGGGTGAAAAAAACCACACAGACTCTCACAGACTGTCACCAGACTGTCACCAGACAGATATTCGATCAACCCTGTTCCCACTTCGAGTTATTGATCAATTCGCTCTCGCCCTACCATAAGCTTGCCGTCCCGGTTGGCTTAGTTGGTAGAGCTTAGGGTTCGAACTCCGAACCAGGACGAATTTTTCTTTAACTACGAAGTTTCTGAGAAAGCAGTATAGCTTTCCTTCTAGCCGCAAGGCTGCGCTTGGGTAGGTGCCAATGAGTAATTACTCCTCTATTACTAATGGCAAATAATTAAAAAAATCAGTTTTTGTGCGGTTTTCTTTTTGGAAAACAATAGCAAGTCACGCCATTGAGCAGAACAGCCTGGCGAGCCCTACGCAGCGCAGGTGGTATCAAATCCTGTCCAAACCATGGGGAAATTCTACAGACTAGACAAACAGCATCGGTCGCGACTATACACTTTTAAAAACAGCCGCTGATTCTATCTAGCAAAACGGGCCCAAATAAGAAATTAACCGAGGCGTTGCCACCGATGGTTCAGGCTGGTTCCTCTGGTCTTCGCCTTCTCAACTAAAGTCAGGGGATGAGGCAGCATCCTGAGAGTCACTGCTATCTGTGTCATCGATGAAATCAACCGTGGACGCAACTGGTCGAATAACGCCATCTGCCGCGTTTCAGGACGTGTGCCACGCTGGCGGATTGGGCCACTTTCAGCTTCTACGCTCCTCTGTTTTCATGAGCGATTTCAAAATTACCGCTACGGTAAAAAAAGAAAACACGACCTAAAGAGAGAATTAAACTGTAGTTTTCTAGCTTCAAGGCAGATAGATCAGCGTGTTGAGCGTAAGCAGGGACATGTGCACTTCGATCAGTTTCATGCGCCATTTCAACAGCATCACCCATTCAAAGCAATTACGGATCGTTCTAATTTTTCATTTTTGACAGCATAGCTGTGGACACTCTTGCTTCAGGTTCTTCTATTAATTCATACAAATAAGCAGTTCGGATAGTTGAACTCCGAGTAGAATTACCTTTCAGGGGAAATATTATTACACCAATAAATTGTCATTAATCAACACTACAAAATTTAAAAAGAGAGATGCTGTGTCCCGCGCCTCCTTTCGTTTTTGTTCTGTGTAACCACTGCAGTGTTCCTGCCTCCTGCCTCGGCAGTGTGTTGCAGTGCAACACGAGGCGTGTTCGGCTGCTGCGATATAACATGGTGCCCTCGAGCAGTGTCGAAGCTGACCCGTTCGCGCCGCTGGGGGTCCGAAACCCAGTCGCAGCACTAATTTTATTTCTCCACCCTCGAGCTCAGGGACGGCACAAGATTCCTGGTTTAGGCTTGAACCTGTGATGTAGTACTTTCGCCCTAAAAGGTAAGTATTCCTGACATGCCCAGCTACAGCTGGCTATGGGGTAGGAGTTGCACTCAGTCAGGGGAGAAAATTAACGATGTGCTGAAGCCAGGGGCCTGGTGAGAGGCTGTGTACCTCTGGATCACATTGCACAGATGTGCGTTTCTTTTGCACCTGTTGCGGCGTATGCCGAATGCACCGGCTACGACGGAGAAAATGCATGTGTTGTTGTGCGCACCGATCCGACATAGGTGCGCGGCCTGTTGTGTTTATCAGGAAGCGGCCGCACCAGCACGGAGGGTGATACGAAGCTCCCCGTGCGCTGGTATCGTATCACGGCATGTGGTCTCTTGTATACGCGTTCTGTATACATGCACTCTTGCACGTTGGCCAAGAGTAAACTTCGTTCTGTGTTTCGGCAGCCCTCGTCCCGTCTCCTTCTTGCCGGCATTGGAGCTATCCTACTCTGCACGCCTCTGCAGACTGGAGGCTCTGCATAGTCGCCAAACCTCGTCTGCTAGAGCATGTGCTGTTCACTGTCTTCACTCGCCTTGTGCATGCAGTTACAGTTTGTTAAGCAGGTGTTTTAACTTCAAGGACACTCAAAACTATGGATAAGCTCACAAAAAACTGTCATAGTAAGGCTTCCGCGATGATTAAACAGCATAGACAACTAACTTTTGGGTGCGTGTTTTCGTCTTTGTAATGATGCGTAAGGCTTTACAATACATGGATTACCACATGGTATTCTCCTATGACCGCTAAATTATTTATAATCCAATTTATTTCTCATGCTGTTTCGGTTTCGGGTTCAACAGCCAAACGATGTCTGTGACGTCAAAGATTGGTTATAGCTCACGTGAGGCATGAAAAAACTTCATTATAATCGTTGCTTCTGCATTAGTTATCATTCCGGCTCTTGACGAAGGCTGGCTTCAGCCCTTTAGTACATTAAAACCATGAAGTAGTGATTATATCGCAGTTTTTCCTTGCCTTACGTGACGCATAACCACACTGTGACGTCATAGCCATCGTTAGCCTGTTGAAACTGAAACAGCATGAAAGAAAAATTCAGTTATAAACTATTTAGCCGTCATAGACATGCCACCAAAATCAGGTGTCTATACCCCTTTAAGCGGCAGTTCCACCACTGACGTCAACACGCAGACCCAAGAATGCCAAGTCCTTTCGCTTAACATAGTGCAACGACCCTGCGGTAACGTGGAAAACCTCGTTTTATAAATGAATTTTGTCTTTGCCTGGTGCTGAACCACTACAAGACGGCACAAAGTTCAAGCGCCTGCGGATATTATAAGTAACAGGGACTTTGGAAAACGCGAAAGCGATTTGACAAGAATGATGCAAAAACTGGCGCGTTTCGGACTATTTGTACACAGCCTGCCGCTGACTTAGCGTCTATTAATCTTCGTACTCCCCGCGCTTACAGCGCTCGAAAAACAAAAAGCAAGAAAACTTACTCACGCCACCATGCTTTCCCGGCTTTACAACCAACCGTAAGCCGCAGCGCGTGGGACTGACAGGACGTAAATATTAGTAACATGCTCCGAGTGCCTAACAAAATAAATCGATCCTATGCACTCCTTCCTGCCACTGCCCTGTAGTAAATAAACGAACTCCAAAAATCTAAATCTTGCCTTGTGCTCACTTTCTGGTGGTTCAAGTGGAATGGTTTGGGAGTTGAGGTTGAGGGCGCGCGGGAAAAGGGGGGGGGGGGAGGCTTAACTTAAACAAAGGGTGGTGTGTCTGTTTAGGATTCCTCTAAGATGAGTGCGGCAGGGAATAGGGGGGGGGCAGTGAAATAAAAATGAAACATTCTGGAGCGAAACATGTCTTAAAACAGCGTTATTTATTAACGCGTGCTACATCAATAGCACGAGCCCCAGGAGTTTTCGCGAGCTCATCATAACTGTTCACCTTCATCATCGTCCTCCAACTGTTGCGTCTGATTTTCGTTGACATTTTTGTTTCGCGTTGGAATGGATCTTTAAAAGAGAGTGTATCTTGTCACGCTGCTTGGAAGTTTGCCGAGAGCAGAAAGTTACAAAAAAAAGAAAAAGAAGTGACTGGAAACAATGAATTCCGCATGTGTGGGGCGCATCGTCCCCGGCATCGTCATTGCTTCGGCGTTTCCGTTCGACACGCCTTCCTATATGCGCTCGCGGAAATCGGTTTCCGCGGGAGATTGGGAAGCGAATTTATTTTTTTCGACTTCGAAGAAATCCTTTCTTTTTCCCCAAAACCGGCCTCTATACTCTCGCATCTTGCAGAGCTCCGAAAGGATTGCTTTCCGCTTTCAGCCTTGCTGCTCACTCAGCGCGCAGCATGAGCACATATGCATACACACTCGCAAAAAAAGAAAGGATAAAAATAGTACAAGAAAATAGGGACCATTTCTCCCCAGGAAGGGTAGGGAAGACAACGAGAGTTGGTGGAGATGCATGCGACCGAAACTGCCGAAAAAAAGCGCCGTGCACAAGTTTCTACGGGCATCCCTGCCATCTGCGTGCATGTGTATATGCAAGGAAAACTTATTTCCAGGGACTTGAGGTCCGTCTTTGTTTGTTGGGGAAGAATGGAGGGATTTCGGGAAGAGTCCACGACGTATATTCCGAGAGGGGAACGGCGATCTATAATCAAATCTGCAGAGTTGCAGCCTTGGGGAGGGACAGAAAGGGAACTCGGGGCTTTCCCGTTCGCCTCGCAATATATGGGTCGGAATGACGGTTGTACAGGAAGGCTGCTTGGCGAGGCCCAGCTCAACTCGGGTATCGTATATTGCACAGTGGTGGTTTTCGCTTTCTTTGTTTGATTGTTGGTTCTTTATTCTCCGGTGCGGCGTCGTGTTTCTCGACCATTGGTCATGTCAAGAGAGACGTGATCCTTTAAACTGCAGCGTAGGGCGCTCCGGAAAATATAGTGCGCAACACAGAGGTCGAGTTATCACTGCAAAGATAAAAATACGTATAAAAAAACTCTGTGCGTGGAGTACGGGCTTTAAATTTATAGGAAAGAGTTGTTTTTTCTTTTATTTGTGCTTGGTATCTGTGATAGGTTTTTGTGTAGGCTCCTTGAATTTCGCTTCTCACCTCGCCCCAGCAACAGGAACTGGCAGCTTATTCTTTGAGGTCGCGTGTTCTTGCGGAGCGCACATAGAGCAGAGAGAGAGAGACAAAAAGTTTATTTAGTGCAATATTACAGAGCTTTAGAATCAGGTGACCCGATCAGGGACGTAGGGTCACGTAGTTTAAGAGAGAGCGCTGTTGGGCGAGTCGGTCAGACATTTCAACAAACGGTACTGCGCCCACACAGACAAAAACGACTTCGCTTGTTGTGTTAACCTTCTCGTCCTTGTCTGTGTGTGCGCAGTACCCGTTGTTGAAACGTAGGGTCACCTTGTTCTAAAACTCCCTGTGAAACGTCGAGGATGTCCTGGGTCAGAGTCACCAAAGCAGACTGTTCCGTCAGCTGGTCCGAGGGTAGCCAAGCACACCAGGTTGTAGAAGGAGGGCATGTAAAGGATATGGAAAATGAAGGAATGGATGAACGGGGCAGGAGAAAACGGAATGTTCTAAATTAACTAACGGCTTAGGACAACATGGGGCATGCAGGGGTGTCGGATACGGTAGTGAAAAAATTAGCTGTGGTTCAACCCGGCTGATTCTACTAAGACGGGCGAGAGCTCTGTTAATTTGACGCCTTTCCATATCGCAAAGATCATGATTCCGGTTGACGGCGACGAAACATAGTCGAAGCACTAGTTCCGGCACGTTGCTCATCCATGCCTTTGTGTGAAGGTAAGCACAAGCCATATGCTTTTGTATAGTGCACGCCGCGTCACGCGATTTCCGGCAGTTGTGAGATTGCCCTCGGCTCCGCCTACGCAGCTGTGGTGAGGCGCAGCCAGTCACGTGATTCGCTAGTTGCGAAGCGAGCGACCGCGCAGCTGTGGCGAGTCACGTGTCATGACGTCAGAGCCGAGCCTCCACTCCTCCTGGTTTGAAGGTCAAATTTCATAGCCACATGACCTTCAGCTTTGTACAGGCAGGAGAAGAGCTATCGCTCTCAATGAACGGGCAGGAGTAAGGAATGTATTTAGCTATATGCGTCGAAAAATGGTACTCTCCACCACAAACCAAAAATAAATGATTACACGGAGCATGTGCTAAGACCTTACGACGAAGTGTGTTGCCTGACACGTGGCGACACATTCGTGGGTAAAACTTCCGCTGCATTGTTGCCCTGATATTACCAAAAACACCTTCTGAAAAACTTCCCATTCTTTCTGCACGTCGAAAAAGGAAGGAAAAAGTGTAATATATTGACTGCCACGCCACCTGCGAAAGGGGACGCATAGGAGCTGCTTGAATGCGACCGGGCTTATTGCATGACGCAAGAGCTGCGCTTGAATATGTGTTAATTAAGCATCTTGATAGCAAAGCCGAACGGCAGCCAACATTTCTTTTCTGTACTCATGGTTTCGTAATAACCATAAAGACCGTAACTGTAAATATCGCGCACAGAAGGTGCTGTATATGGAACATAAAGAATCCAAATTTTTCGTTGTACCTTCTTTACTAA
The DNA here is from genome assembly GCF_055824585.1 of Amblyomma mixtum. NCBI lineage: Eukaryota > Metazoa > Arthropoda > Arachnida > Ixodida > Ixodidae > Amblyomma > Amblyomma mixtum. The sequence goes on along the minus strand of NC_143017.1, from coordinate 92,468,966 downwards.
AATGTGTGACTTTTTTAAAGGAGGCAAAGACGTACGAAGGAGACTTAACGATTTATTGAGCTTTGCATTTGTTCACTGCAGCATTTTTTTGCATTTTTTAGACCATTTATTTCAGCTCACTGCGGCAATTAGTCTGTTTTCATTCCAGAGCATTTTGCCATTTATTCCTCTGCAACCTTCATGACTTCACTGAGTGTCCCCGGTCGTCGTTCTTCGCGCAGATTTCCCCCATTGAAATGTCCCTGTTGTTTCCTTTCTGATTCTGCAGAAAAGGACGCCTTTACTCGGGCAGCTGCTACGTGGAAATTAGGGTGTATAGCGAACTTTCTCCGCATCGCTGAGTCAGCGGGGTGAAAGTTATTTGGAGCTTTGCCATGCGCCGTACCAAGCGCAAGAGTTAACTGCGACGCCGGATGAATGTTGGACAGCGCTGATCGCCGTCTCGAAACGTGCGCGGAAGATACAAAAAGTGGATGCGTATATCTTTCGCCTCAAGTAGAAAACTGGTATGTTATGTGATCTCTGTCAGTACGCAAATTTCGCTTTATTATAAGGAGGAGCAAAACACATCCATTACTACTGCGCTTTCAAAGAAAATGGCGCTAACTTTATTACGCCCATAATTTCGAGATAGAGTTTGGTGTAGTATGACCGGGTTTAACTACATTTTTAGCTTGTAGAATGGCGCACTTTGAAGCGTAGCTTTGAAGCTCTCACGATTAAAGGGCTCTGTTTTAACCGGAAGAAAACTTAGCCGCACTCGGGCTATGGACTACAGAAGAGCATGGTTCCGGGCTAGTTGGTGATGCATTTAAGGGAAGAAACAGCGCGACGAAACACGGACACACGTAGAAATGACACACACACGAGCGCAGCGCTCGTGTGTGTGTCATTTCTACGTGTGTCCGTGTTTCGTCGCGCTGTTTCTTCCCTATGGACTACAGTTGAATACAACTCAAGAGCGAAGCTGCAGTTGCCTCTCAAAGAAAGGCCCTGCAGCCAAAGGCGTAGACCGGTTTTCATGACGCCGCAGCTGATCCAATAATGCCGTGGTTAATCCCGTTTAATCTGTCGCACCCTGCGATGTCACGCTAGCAGTCCAAGGTGTTTATCCGCTATGCCATTCTTTTTCCAGTGAGCAAAGATGAAGAGATCGCAGGCAAATTAGAGGACGTCATGAGCTAATTCCACAATTGTTTTTTTCATTCATGAGTGAAGCTGCGTGCGCTGTTGTGAATAATGATTGTTTTTTCAGTTAACTGAAAATCGAAAACTCCTTTAACGCCCTATATTCAATATGCGGCTAAATTTGATGATAAGTTTGAAAATACGCTTTTGAAGAGAGCGGCCAAAACGCGGTAATGATCAAACTTGCATCATTTTGTCAGGTGGTGCGTTTAAAATGGTCGCTGTGATGCTAAATGGATGTTTTCGCGATGTACTAAGGCAGGAAGGCCTTGCGCCGGGGCGCGCGTAGGTTCCGCACAAGAAAAAGTACTCCAAGCGATGAAATAACTGTACCTAATAAATGAGAAGAAAGAAACTCATTTCGTAAATTTATAGCGCAGCCTCATTTAAATTTTGTTTATGAAAATAATGACAAGTAGCCAAATATATACATGTTATATCCCATATTAGGGTGTTTTTGCTGCAAAATATTCCCCGAAAAACCCAGAATTTTGATCGTTTTATGGAATAACTCGGTTTCTTCTCAGCTTAAGCCAAAAAAACCATCCTATTTGACCCGCCCCCTTACCTCTAATTTTGGAAAACTTTTCAACCAAAAACGAAAGGCCCTAGTTATATTCAAATTTGAGTTACAGTCCAGTTACTTTTATTTTTTTACTCTATAAATTTCCGCTGTAGGAAGAGAAACGCCTCAAGTCTCGAGTGTTCGAAATTGGGCTCTCAGAATTAACAAAAAAAAAAAAAACAAGCAATGACTCTATAGTACACAAAAGGCGGTTTTTCTCGTATAGGCCATGTGGCCGCGTAGACACAAAGTCGTCGTCAGCCTCGTTAGTTAACTAGACCCGATAAACTTTCAGACCAGTGCAATTAGCATACATGTGCATTCCCAACAATTCTGGGCAAAAACATATCTTAGCGGGAGATCGCTTATGAACGCGATTTTTCCTTATAATGGAAGATTTCACTGTAGCAATCAATATATCAGCAGATCACCCGACGCCAGTCATCTTTTTTTTTTTTTCTGTTAACGTTTTTTTCCTTCGCCAAAACCTTTCCCCATTGCTTTTCTATGTGACAGTCTTAACTGTTCGATGGGATCCGTAGAAACACTTTAAGATTTTGCAACATATCATAAGAATGCACCATTGCCTTCAATTTTTTTCATAACAGTATCTTATAATTTTCCAATTTTAAAAATTTTTGTCGGAGAAAGTCAGACATGGGAAGCATCGAGTAAGTCGTATTTTCGCACTTTTCAATTCGGTAGCATTGGCGTGTCACGTCCATTCTATGGGATATCCGCCTCCAAGTTTCCATCTCAATCCCCTAAATTACGCATGCAAGACAGTGGCGATCTACGCGAATCTATTCCCTCGTGTGGCGCGCAGCTGTTGTGTTCGCCGTTTCTTCAGTTTCGCAACCCGGAAGTATGAAACGGGGACAGTTATCAGGTTGTATCGCTGCCATGCGACGTTGGCAGACGAGACGCTATGTATACTGAACAGTTGCGTCACACCGACGAGGAGCCTTGGTTGCATCAGTCGAAGTTCTATTGAAAATCGGAAGGTGCACGTCTCGGAATACGGGAGGGGTAAGAGAATTCCGCCGAATGGAACAGACTGGAAATACAGCGGCCTCGAAGTTTTCCATATAACGATGCATGCACCCTCACTGCAGCGACTAAAGATTGTAATAATTTACTTTTGTTAATTGGGAAATTGATGGCTACAATTATTATCTCACTATGCGTCGGCCTGGCTGCATATAACGTTCGTTCAAAAAAAAAAAAAACGAAAAACGCCTTTGTTATCATTCACTGCTTGTTTAAGAAAAAAAATTCGCGGAAGCCTAATTTTGAACACCAAGAGGCGCACAGGACAGATATTTTTTGACTGATTTCTCCTAAAACTGAAATGCACGACAAAGGGGCGCGGCGTCGTGGCGCTGAGTATAATCAAATTGCAAGAAGTGACGGACGCGTACTCTTTTCCGCGCGACAGCTGTAATAAAACAAAAACTATAATTAATTCTTCATTGGCGTCTAATTCTTTGCGCAGCGCTCAGTATCCTGCACCATTTCTAGAGCTTTTTCTTTTTCCTTAACTTTCTTTCTTTCTTTCTTTCTTTCTTTCTTTCTTTCTTTCTTTCTTTCTTTCTTTCTTTCTTTCTTTCTTTCTTTCTTTCTTTCTTTCTTTCTTTCTTTCTTTCTTTCTTTCTTTCTTCCTTTCCTTCTTTCTTTCTCTCTCTCTCTCTTGGGCTTGTGCCTTGCTTTTGTCCGCCGACAGGCTCTCCAGGGGTTCAGGTGATTTGCCTGGGGAGCTTCTGTCTTCATTACCTCACCGCATGTAAAACGACCGCAAGCCGTGTAACGGGAGGCTAATTGCTGGCTAAGCGTCTTTCGCAGGCGCGCCCCCTCTCCCGTGTCCGACACGTTAATTTCGCTCTCAGCGTCGTGCACCGCGCACTTCGTTCGCTCATGTGCGTGCACGGAGAAAAGGGCAGAGAAAGAGAACTAGCGGTTCAGACCGCGGTTCACGACGTCTTGTATTCGCCATCGTTAATGTTCATTACCCTCGCTAAAGGCCTTAATTCCCGCCTAGTCATTACGCTAACGGCATCTTTGCCGAGCCTCACTCTTCGTAATGCTTCTTAATTTTCGCGCTCTATGAATAGCGCGCATGTTTTGAATATCGTGATCTAAAAAAAAAAGCAGACTAAATGCGTGACCTTACTCGTGAGTCATGAAGCGGAAAAGAAAAAAAAACGGTGTATAAGTTTGTAAGCGGCATTCGTCTTCATGTGTATACACTATGACTTTGGCGGCGATAGTAATGTTTTGGCTGAGGCTTGGAATCATTTCATAGAAAGGCGAGCGATATCTTCGTCATTTGGTTTGACGGATGAAATGACGCACTAAGGTACTCACATGCAAGTTTCAGCTACAGACGCTTAACGTTAGTAGTCAGCGCGAAATAGCAAAAGGAAGTTGTGGAGACGGAGGGGCCCTTGAGTTGACTGGCTCGAAGATCCCGGCTGCGAAGGACGGTGTCGAACTCCGTTATAGAGGAAACTGTACAGTAGGTTTATTTGTACATATTTGCAGTCGAGATAGGAGTGTGTCGGTCACAAAACAACATCCCGTTAAATACGCTTCTATTCCCCAGATCCCTGACTGGGGAATAAAGTTCGGAGAACGATGTCCAATCACGTGGGAAGTTGTGCACACTGGTGGTACCACCCATGGCAGGGTGCGATGCTGTTGCTCTCTCACTCTCTCGCAGCTCGGTCGATGGAAAGGGGCAGAGAATGAGTCCTCAAACACTGATGTGTCAATTTGACCACTACCATGGCAAGTATTCTGTTCGTTGCCTCCGTGGGAAGGAAACTTCCCGCAGTCTCCCAGCAGGTGAATGAAGGGCTTCGTACTCCCTCGCTGGATGTCCGGAACACAAGACCTCTGTCGAAGACACAGCCATCTTTCAATTAACAGCAACAGCTTGACCTTTCGCAGCACCACTCCGTCCGGAGACCCGAGGGCAGACTCGGCCACTTGACGCCACCGCTGTCATCGCTGCTTCCGCCGCCGTCGCCGCTGCTTCCGCCTCTGCTACCGCCGTCGCCAGTCCTCGCCGCATCTTTGCTTCGCGATGACTCACGTCTGGCAGTAAATATTCCTCCCAGGCCCGTGTTCCCCGATCTGAACAGAGGAAAGGACGGAGTTCTGAAACAAAAACGCGTGTGGAATATTAAGACGTGAAGTGTTTTGTCTGCCTAGTTAATGTTGTTACGACTTTTGCGCGCGTTTTCTTTAATAATATAGTTTTGTCCATCCTACTCAGCCTCTGCAGGCTCTTGTGTTAAAAAATAATAAACAAAGAAGTATAGCACAAACTTGCTTCGACGATTGAACTAAACGACTCTGAAACTTGTCAAAGAACAAGAGCTTCCACTGCTTGGAATTTATTTATATTCTTATCATTGAATGAAGAAAGGAGGCAGGCGAGCTCAGCAAGTGTTCCATTCCATTCACCTCGGACATTGCCCGTGAGGTGAGCTTAGCCTGCACCATTTGCCACCTTCGCCATAGCGCGACAGCGAGGAGACAGGCCAACGCGTCATTTTTCCTGACAGGGCGCAGTAGGGGACTCGGCAGCAGGACTACGTCTGTCCGCTTGGTCCGGACTCAGAGACGCCACGTATGAACACCTTCTTTTCTTTTCTTTGTCGGGGAGGTTCTCTTTTATAGCTGTGGAACAACACTAGGGGAGAAGTTGTGGCGACGGCTTTTTACGCAGCATAGGGCCCGCCATTTCGAGCGTGAAATGAAGAAAGAGAACGGCCACAAAGGCCTTTCTTTTTTTTTTCCATAAAAGGGTGCCGAGGGGGACAGTATTACGGCTTTTCCTTTGTCGGCACGCATTTCTTTGACCGCCCGGCCGAGGAGAGAAACCAGAGAAACCGACCGCGCGGCGTGGCGTGGTGGCCTCTCCCCCCTCTGCGACGTCAAATGGATTCTCCCGGGCCTTCCCAGCATGCGTCGCTCAGCGGCCGCTTGCGATCTCGCGCGCGCTCCGCCGGCTATGTTGATGGCTGTGAGACGGCGTGTGTAGTGCGCGGTAGCGGAAAGCGCTCCGGAGGTGTCGACGATTCGTTCGTGCCGCGCGTTGGCGGTTGACACTGGCAAAGGCCATGGCCCTGTTGTGTCTGCGCCGGATCCGTACACAAGCCTCCTAGGCGGAGTGCTGTCGTCGCGTCGCAGCGCGCTGTCAACGGTGCATTTGCGAGCGGCAGTGAAGCCGCCGTGTCGCTGCCGCTGCTCTGAGGAGTTCAGCTGGCATAGCGGTACTCTTCTACGACTGGACGTGCCAACTGCGATTGTTGGCAAGTGCCTTTCTCGGTGACAGTTCGTGACGTTGACGCTGCGTTCACTGTTCTGATCGCTCACGCCGCGTGAAGTTGCTTGCGCAGCCAGTGCAGCTACAGACGGGCGAAAGGTGAGCGGCTTTCTCTTTTCCGAAGGTTTCGCGGCTTTCAGTTGCGCGCGCGACCTGTTCGTCGCGCAGCCAATGGCGGCGCGTGGGTTGATAACGGCGCGAAATGACACATGACGGCGTGTTATGCGATCGTCGCTAAAGATCGTATCGTGCACTTCGTGGGGTGCGTCGAGTCCGAAGTTGTGCAACCTGGCCGAGATCGATTTCTCAGTGCTGTCTGATTCCTTGGCTCGGCATTCCTTGACTCTCTCGATCCTTGCGCGCTTTGTGAAGCATATATACGGTGTTGCGTCATGAGTTCAGTATGTGTTCATCATGGTCAGCGACCTCTCTACTCACTGGAGTTTCCTGGTCATAAGCGTTTTACTATTGTTTTTTGCATTTCGCCTCAGGTGTTTTTCCGTCGTGTGGATAGGCTATTATTATTTTTTTTTTTTTCAGGAGAAAAGTAGTATTACTTATCGTGCTTGCCACGGTTCTGTCATTTGTTTCTGATACGTTGTTTCTATGCCATCTGCTTGACATGCTGTTGTGCGCGCTGGTTTAAATTCCCTGTGGGCGTGGCGAATCAGACATAAACAAAAGAAAAACGAGTTAAGCGAAATTCTGCGTGCATGCTACGGAGGGTACATTGCACGTTGTTTGCTTTAAAACAACTAATTTCGTCAATATTTTCGTGTAGCTTAACTGTCGATTTTTAAACTAAACTGAACCTTTATTTTCATGCGGTTGAACTTCATCGCTGGAGACGGGACTGGAGGAGGTGCGTCGTACTGTACCATTGTTATAGCTATTAGCGGGATCATCTCTGTCACGTTCGTCAGTAGGGAACCGCAAACTGCATGAGAAATTCATCATAGCCCCTTGGTGCCCCTCTTTCGTTTTCATCCGTGCACTAAGCGTTTGCAATCGTGCTGGCAGTTAACGAAATTAAATGGGCAACACATATGCGCATTTGTGTTCGTGCGTTCGTGTTCATAAGCAACGTTTAAGCCCGGAATTGTGGCGTCGTCAGACGCCTGCACCGTGTCGAACGACTTACAGTTCGGGGCTCACACGCTGAGAATTCCAGCAATAATTACTCTTCGTCAAGCGGACGCGCGCACTAATTCGGGCCCAGGTCTGGTCGTGAGACGCCTCATTAAACACCGTCGATACGGCGGCGGCCCGTCTTTACACGCGGGCGGTGGCGAAAGCTTATCGGCTGTGCTGCCCGCCCCAGTCACCGCTTTCCTGTCTGCTCCTTTTACCGGGCGCCAAGAGGCCCGCTGGGAGGGGGCCCTCGTCGTCGGAGTGCTCGCGGGGTCGCGACCAAAGGGAGCGCGTAACGTTCTTGTGTTTTCTTTTTTTTTCTCACGTATTTCGTACTTTCTTCGTTCGTTCCTTCCCTCTTACACACGCCCACGCATTGGTCGTATGTATTTTCTCTTTCGGGCTGCGGGCCTGTAGCGGGGAGCGCTCCCTTGCGACCACGTGAACCGTGGCCTGCTGCCTGTCTGCCCGCCTCGGCCACTCGATCAACGGCCGTCTCCGCACTTGTCCCCTTGGCGCGTTTCTTCCGTCGCCCGAGTTCCCTTCGTTCCTTGCTGCCGCTTCTGCTTCTTCCTAGCTTGCTTCATTTATTCCCCTCATTTCTTTTCCCCCTTTCTTGCCCCTTCCCGTTTCGCAGTTCTGTTTATGTGGTTCCGGCCTTCATCAATTTCGCTATCTCGCGCGAAGTGCCGCTGTATCCGGCACCTTTGATTTTGTTCAAGTAACAGACAGTCGCGAAAGTTGAAGAAGCACCGGTCATTTCTCCTACCCGTCATCCTTTCTGGAACGCGCAAGCGCTGCACCAAAAACTTCGACCTCCTTCCTTTTTTCGCTAACTTCATTTCCCCGAGCCACTCAGCAGTCTACACCGCTAAGCTAGTTAGTTTTTGAGATGTAGTTAGCATTCCAACGCGTCTGACAGAGACGCGCCAACGGCTGGAAGAAGGATGATGATCATCTTAACGGTCGACTGCTTCCTTTGTCGAAATGCGCTTTCCGTCTTCCGTTCGTCACTGCCCTGCTCTCCGCTCCTTTTGAGTGCTTTGTTTTCTCCTTCCCTTTGTCTTTGGCTGTCTGCCTCCCTTCGCCCTTTGTCTCCCGCTGCCCGCGTCCCGAGACGGACTCTTGGCCCCGCTGCTTTCCTCTCGTCTCCTTCCGGAAATGCCGCGCCGCCAAGACACGCCCCCCTCTCGTCTCCTCTGCTGGCCTCGGCGAAACTTTCGCCGCCTCGAGAGGCGGCGGCTGGGAGAAGCGCACTTCGTTGCCGGCAGCTGGAAAGCGGAGACGACTGGCGAAGCGCCTGTCCGCGGCGCGTCCGACACCGATGCCTAGCGCGTGACTTGCGGCGCGTCTCGGTTTTTGCGCTGTGCGATTTGACGCGGCTACCGCGCGCGCCATCATAACCGCGTTGCTCCGTTTCGTGGTTTCGCCTAGGCTCTTCTGGTTCAACTCGCCTCGCATCGCGTCTAATGCGCACAAAACAAACAAGCAGTATGATGCCATTTGCAAGGCGTAACACAAGAAATACTGAATAAGCGTGGTTAAGCATGCCGATTCATTGTTTTGTTTCGTTTTTTTTTTCCTTTAAGAACCGTTGTAGAACGAAGGATATTGTTGAGGAGTCGATATTTGAACACCCTGTGGCAAGGTTTTTTGTTCATGCGTTGTGTATGTTGATCAGCTATTTTCCGTTTTTGAAAGGCGGCTTGGCATCCATGTATTTTTTTTTTTCAAAGATATTGGCCATTACAAAGCGCCCTCTGTGCCATTTCAACACCTCGCCAACCGCAAAACACCACTACCCCTGCCCTTTTGAACGGCGGCTTGGCATTCATGCATTTTTTTTTTTTTTTTCAAAGATATTGGGCATTACAAAGCGTCTTCTGTGCCATTTCAACGTCTCGCCAACCGCAAAACACCACTACCCCTGCCCTTTCTTTTTACCACTGAGCCGGGACTGAACCGTGAAGACGATGCGTTGGCAAGTTTCACTTCCACCACCGAGCGCCTTTTATCATTTATTTTCGAAGCCCATTTGTTTTAAGCGCACCATGACGTGCATCCATTCCCTTTTCCTTATCACGGATCCTGAAGTGAGAAAAACTTCTCGTCTGTGTATGTGTGTGTCCGCGCGTTCGGAGCCCGGTCGATCTAATCCTGTGCAACGGGCGAAAATGCATGCATCGGCGCCAGCCTCGACTCGAGTGGCAACGCCCCAAAAGAGTGCTGTCGGCGCAGTGACGGCGGTTTGCGCCACATCGCGCCTTTTCCGTTGTCTCCATCGCGGCGGAGGGGTGAGGCGCGGTGGGCGAAAAATAGCAGCAGCGGCAGTGATCGACGAACAGGGGAGAGCGATCAACGGTATCGGCTCAGGTACGGAGCCGGCCGCATAGTCTAGCCGCCGGACCAGCACGGAAGTGGGACGTCGGAGCAAGAGGAAGCGGAATGCGCAGTCTGGGAAGGAAGAATACCAGGCGGCCGGATCATGTTTCTTCGCTTGTTGAGGGGCTATAGCATCAATGTGTGCGCGATTACGAGATACATGTTTGCTTGTTACGCGAAATGCACTGAAAATGGTGGGTTAAGCAGGTGTGCACTTGAAAGAGGGAACTTTTTTTTGTTCATTCATTTGCCCTAAAGGCCCACGTGGGCGTTGCATAGTGGGGGAACATCACGCAAGAAAAACGATGATCAAAATGTAATGGTAATATAACGGGATTTAAAGAGCATGCTCGGGTACATCATAAGGAGAGGTTTAAGCAGTTTGTGAGCAGAACGTTATGAATAAAATGCGAGCATGAAATAAAACATACTCAAAGGCTTAAGCAAGAAGAAAAACCTACAGCGAGCTTTGTGGCCTGAATGATATTCTACCTTGCAGTGGAGCATATCAGTGCGTTGCGGAGGCTGTTATCAGAAATGAGCTGTGCATAACGCGAAAAAAAGAAAAAAAAGCCTGGACACTTTTATGTCACGTGGCCATCGGGCCTGTTATCCTTTCTTTACGGGGCAAGGCGAATTAATTATCGAATTTTAAGGCGTTAGCCTAATTGGGAATTTCTCCTTATTCTATAGTATACGCTCTAACCGAAGACTGCGCCCTGCCTGTGACCGAAACGAGACGATATGTGCGCGATCGAGGCGAGTGATGAAACAGCGCTCACCTATCACAATCAATTCGTTAGCGGTCGTATGCGTAAGCGATGTGTGATTTGAGTTAGGAGGGCTGGCGTATACAGCTTCAAAGCGGAACTGACCGCTGTCGAACGGCGTCCGTATACAGCGGTCTGTATTTGATGTGGTATCCGAGAAGCAAAACACATCGTTAACTGAATTAAGTTATTATCGCGGCGGCACCGCTCGAGTGTGTGCCGGTTGCGCCGCGATGTGGCAGTTGCAGGAAGCGGGGCGCAAGGCTTAACGAGCTGGGTCTGGGCGCCCGCTAACCAATTACCACGAGTTCCGCTCCTTGTCGCCACTGCTCGCGGATGCCGATAAAGTCAGTCCTTGACATGGGTCGTGCTGAAGCCGGCGGCAGAAAGCCTCTCTGCTTGTTGTACCGCAGTCTTTGCAAGTGATGTCGGTTTCGACAGTTTTATCGCGACCGGCCAAGACAAGGTTTAGACAAATACAAAGAAGCCTGGTTGATTTCTTTTTGCGAGGAGCTTTAGCTTCTGCCTTTTTTCGTGATCGCGCTTAGGCTTATAGCGCGAGTAGGCTGTAAACTAGTTTAGGCAGCTATATATAACCTCGTTCCATATGACACAGTTTCAGTGGTTTCTGAGTAGTCCGACTCTTACCGCCGCGAACTGCCTCTCGCTACTTGGCTTGTACTGATACGATGCGTTTCTACTCGCTTTTTTATTTGTCACACATCTCCTGGACATGCACTAGTGAATGCGCTTGAATAAATTGAAAGGCACGGAACCTCGATGTATAGGCGATGCGTTGACAAAAAAATCACATTGACGTCTAGTTAAATTAGGTGTTGGCAATGCGATAGCATTAGAAGCTGTCGATTCTTTTACCGGAAGTGACGCACTTCAGGTATGGTTGATGTCACTTCCGGCCAGCGAGTCATTGAATTCAGCTTCCGACGACACATTTTTTTTTTTTTCCGGTGAGACTTCAAAGTGCTCTGATAATGTATTTATGAAGCAGTTCTAGAAAGAAAGAAGGTTATGTCTTTTTTTTTTGTCTATCATTAGCGCGTATTGGCCGAGAATTGCCTGAAAATGCTTACTTTCCTGACAGCTTTTTTGCAGTATACTCTGACTAATGTTTCCCCTATAGTGTCAGGACATTAACAGCTGGTCCTTAAAGGTAACTGGGTAGATTCCAAGAGAAGACAAGCGTAGCAGGGGGCGCCAGAAAGTTAAGTGGGCGGATGAGATTAAGAAGTCTGCGGGGATACGCTGGACACAGCTGGCGAAGTACAGGGTTACTTGGAGAGACATGGGAGAGGCCTTTGCCCCGCAGGGGGCGTAGTCAGGCTGATGATGATCGAACAGAATTCAAATGAGGGCAGTTTCGTTTCACTATAGTGGTGTGTGCCTGCGTGCGTGCTGAGCGGGAGCTCTTGAACGAAGCGGCAAATGCCCCTCAGAGGAGCTCCTCCCGCCAATGGCGTCAACCGGGTCTCGTGACTCATCCTTGACCTCAGTCTCCTCTGAGCTAGAATATTACGCGGTGGTGAGCTGCGTGCTCGTATTTATAATATGTGCATCTGACCTGCTTGTCGCAGTAGCATCAACGACTGATTTCTCTTCCTCCTGGTTGCCCATTTAAGGCAATTGTTTTCTTACTGTTTTCCCTCCGTGTTTGTTGTTGTTTACTCCTTTTCCACTACCTTGGTTGAGGGATGCGCATTGATCCAGCACGAGTTCCCCTCCCCTGCGGCTGCATTTCGATGAAGGCAAATTGAAAAACGCTGGTCTACTCATGTTTCAAAACGTACCGACGCGCCAAAGAACCCTGTGGGTTTGGTTTGGTTTGGTTTATGGGGTTTAACGTCCCAAAGCGACTAAGGCTATGAGAGACGCCGTAGTGGAGGGCTCCGGAAATTTCGACCACCTGGGGTTCTTTTACGTGCACTGATATCGCACAGTACACGGGCCTCTAGAATTTCTCCTCCAAAGAAATTCTAGCCGCCGCGGCCGGGATCGAACCCGCATCCTTTGGGTCAGCAGCCGAGCACCATAACCGCTGAGCCACCGCGGCGGCCAAAGAACCCTATAGATGTTCTAAATCAGCCCGGAACCTTGCATGCACGGCGGCTCATAGGCTGGGCATAATTTGACAGGTAAAAAAAGGAAAGCATCCCTACCGTTCTCCACCTCCCCTCCTTATCATTTGCATTGATCTATTCTTTGAAGTTGATTTTTTTAAACATAATTTTCTTCGTAGCGAGGCTTCGCAGCTGTTCGCGGGACACCGTAATAGACACTGATTGATCGAGTATCACTGCGTACTGGATCAAATGCCTGGGTGCAGCGCCGGCGGGTCTACATATCTCGGAGTTCATTCGCGACGGCTGCGCGGAGCTGGAAAAAGACTGCCATCTCATTTCTGCACCGGTGAGGGTGGGGGCAGATCTTCCCGCTACAGCGTCGCCCCCGCCCGCATACCAGCGCGCATACTCTTCCGCGCGCTCGCAGTCACTCTGCCGCCACGCACCCCGACGCGGGGCCCTCGCCCCTCTGTCACCGAGAAGGGAGCGCCACCCACACGCCCTCAGGCTCACAAGTACGCCCCTACCAGAAGTCCCCGCAGAGCGAGCGCACGCGCACACCCTGTATATATAACTGGGCTACCGCGCTAAACCGCGTCTCTCTCCCCCGCGCGAGGGTCAAGGACAGCGCGCCACAACAGCGTGGAGACCGTGGAGACACACACGTCGCTGACTGCTCGCGGGGTGTGCGCGCGCTCGATACCGTTCTGCCTGCCTGCCTTCTTCGCGGGCTGCCTGCTATATTTGGCCGGGGCACTCCGGCAGCGGCGGGCCGCGCCCCGTGTGGCACCTTGGCGGGGCAAGATATTGGCGACAAATCGTAACGCAGTATACGGCTGGCAGTACGTATAGTGGCTCAGCCGTACGTTACTTTTAGGGGGCTGTTTGCCCGCCTGTGGTGCGATTTGCAGAGTAGAGACCGCAGTGTCGGGGTTCGGGGGGCAGGCCTGGCGTTTTCGCCCATTTTGGGACCAAAATGACGTCCCTAGTCTCGCCGGGGCGCGAACTAAGTAGGAGGAACTAAGTCCGGAAGTGTAAACAAAGTTCTTGTGTATTCGGAGCTGAGCCTCTTTCTGGTAGCAATCGCGCAGGCATCGATAGATCCACAAACCTGGGCTCAAGTTACTCCGCTACACGAGAGGCTGTTTACGCTGGCTCCGTGGGAAACGCATTCGGCTAGACGTCCCGTTGAAATCACCGCCCGGGCTGAACCGCCGCAAAGGGAGCAGACGTTGTCTTTCCCAGCCAGCGATTGTAAAAAGGTAAATAAAAAAAGATTAATGAAAACATCGGTGGCGTAGTCATCACGCGCAAGGCACTGGGTTCGAATCCTGTTACCGTCACGGTTCCGAAGCACCTGCTTTGCAGTCAGTGGCCAGCGAATATTCCGCAAGCCACGATAGTCAAGACGCCCACGTGGTATGGAACAGAGTCCGAGGCGTTTCATGTATGTGGGGTTTCATGGATGTGGGCCTTGACGCAAGCTGAACTCCCTGAAGAAAGGCTGTTAGTTTTTTGTTGTGGTTTTTTGTCCTGCATAAACGCAGCCACGTGTTTTCTTTCTAATTTTTCTTGTTTGTTTATTTCTGCGTGAAACTGGCGAACGGAGCAGCTATCCTCGCACTGCAGCTGTCTTGCCCGCTGCGCTGTCGAGTCGCAACACCTCCGTCGACGGCGTTTTTTCTTCCGGTCCACTGCTCCCAGAGCTGCTTCGATAGCCCGAGGTGGCGAAAGCGGATAGTCGCGGTGACAGGGTGAACGGGTCCGCCGCAGCTGCACAGTGCACTGTGCGCTTTCGTTATCAGCGCCGTACGCCTCCGCGTGCTCTGTCGGCGGCGGCAAGGAGGGGAGCATCGCTTTTCCGTGGCGGAGAGTACAGCTATATTACGTGTCTATGAAATGCGGTCACCGCAGCGGTTATAGAAACTGAAGCCGGGCAAGACCCGAAATTTTGACTCTCAATGACACTTTCTTTTTTACTCCTGTAATGGCAGTGCTGCTGCTTTGTTAACGGGTAGATATTTTATATTGTTATTTTTTTTTTTCCAGTAGGCTATTGCAATGCCGACATATGCTTTCCTGCTATTATACAGGGTCTGTTCTGAAAGTAGTAGGACTGGTTTTTTCCTGGGCGAACGGGCGGACGAGAGGTGGTCTGCACGTGCAGGATCGTTGAAGGGGGATATTGGGAATGCTGGGGAAAATCGACTCTCGGCCGTTGAAGAGAGGAGGTCGCTTGTACTGTGAACCCCTGTCGAAACGTCTCGTCACGCAGAATCATAGAGCGTTTACTGGATCAGCGATACGCGATCAAATTTTGAGTAAATCTTGGTAAAACGGGCAAAGAGACTCACAACATGATTAAGGAGGCCTACGGTGACGCTTTCATGGGTAGATCAGGTGTTTTTTGAGTGCCACAAGCTGTTCCGAGAAGGTAAGGGAAGAGTGGAGGAAGACGCTCTTCGACCAGCAAGACCAACGAGAATGTGTAGCGAGTGAAACATTCACTTAACAGTGATCGTAGAATGAGTATCAGAATGATTGCTGATGACTTGAGCATTCCTCAAACCCAAGTTTTTGAGATCGTGACAGAAAACTTATCCATGACGAAAGCGTGCGCGAAGTTGGTGCCGTGAGTGTTGTCAGAGGAGGAAAAGGCCAACCGGTAGGATCTTCTTCATCATGTGAATGAGGACCCGATTTTTTGCCCAGCACAATGCGGCAACGCTGCCTCAGCCCCCCTACAGCTTCGACTTGGCCCCGCCAGACTTTTTTCTATTCCCGAGAATAAAATCGACGCTCGAGGGGAAACATCACGGATCGGTAGAGGTGGTTCAACAGGCCGTGACGAGGGAGCTAAACAGCATTCCGGTCCAGGCGTTCCTGGAGGCGTACGAAAAGTGTAAAACTCATTG
Source organism: Amblyomma mixtum (assembly GCF_055824585.1). Classification (NCBI taxonomy): domain Eukaryota; kingdom Metazoa; phylum Arthropoda; class Arachnida; order Ixodida; family Ixodidae; genus Amblyomma; species Amblyomma mixtum. Next base: position 92,453,604 of record NC_143017.1, on the reverse strand, counting down.
GCAGCAGCGTGTAGGTGGGGAAGGGTGCTACCTTGAAAAATTGTAATCATTTGTACTATTCTCTGGAATAAATTTTGTTTAAAAAAATGAGTCCTACTACTTTCAGAACAGACCATGTATTTCACGTTCTGTCCGTGTATTTTACGTCATTCGTTTATTTTTTGTAACGGTAGATCGGCTGTTGTTGTAGAGACCAGCGCATTGTTTGTTTGTTTTCTGTTAAATTTATGGGGGTTTAACGTCCCAAAGCGACTCGGGCTATGAGGTACGCCGTAGTGAAGGGCTCCGGAAAATTGGACCAGCTGGGGTTCTTTAACGTGCACTGGCATCCCGCAGTACACGGACCTCTAGATTTTCGCCTCCATCTAAATGCGACTGCCACGGCTGGGATCGAACCCGCGTCTCTGGGGTCAGCAGCCGAGCGCCGTAAACGCTGAACCATCTCAGCGGCGCCACTGGGATGAATCCGACGGGTGACCTCCAATATGTCCCAGGTCGTAACGTCCAGGACGCACACTTCGAGTGATTATTGGCTTGTACTGCCTCCCCCTTTGCTAAAGTACCATTTACAGACATGGGGTACGATTACTACCGAAAGAGCAAAACAACCTCGGCACAAAGTCGGCCTACGCCGCTGTCCCCCATTAACAATGCTCTGCGCGAAGTTGAACCCGTCTGCCAATATCGGGGCAGGTGCAGCGGCCCACACGTCGTTTGCCGATCTCAGACCGACGGGCTGCCTGTCATTGTTAGTCGGCAATTCCCGCTTGGGTATATATCGTATAGCAGTGTCTTTTGACAAAACTAAGTCGTTTCGAGGGAGTTAACCGACCAAGTACTTTGTAATCAGTCTGTGGCTTCAGTGTATCTGCTCTGGCCCCGCTACGGCGTTTGCGTCGGTGCCTTGACTTGTGGCGAAATGTGGGATGCTGAAGCCGCACATGAGCTATGGGGGACGCCGTATTGCAGGATTACTTTGAACGCCTGCTCTTCTTTAATGTGCGCTGTCATCGCGCAGCAAACAGGCGTTTCAGCATTTCTTTTGCAGCGTGCAGTATTCGCTGCTGCGAACTTAGCATCGGCAGCCGAACGCCAAAGCCACTGAGCCACCGCGGCGGGTGTGTCTCGACTTAGGTCGGCTGCACAGGCTCGTAGATTTTCGGTGAATTCCAGTCGCAGATGCGGAGCCGTACACACGATGCGTGACATAATGCCCGAATCCACGGGGAGTAGCCGCTCCAAATGTACGTTTGGAACACTTGTGCTCCGGCCATGGCAGTCCTGGTGCGTTTGCGCACCGATGGCAGAGTATACTATACCTACTGTTTCTAGCGTTCACTCGCGCGTCCTTAGGGGCGCTTTCTTCTCCACGAGCTCGGGTAACGCACATACCACCCGGCGACAGGCTCGTGCTGGCTGTGTGACTCAGTCCCTCGCCGTCTTGTTCTCTACACTGACGCGTCACCCAGCGGCCTCTCGTTTCGAACCGGAGTCTCTGCGAGCGCATCTGTCGTCTCCTAAGGCGTTTGCACGAACGTCACCTCTTACGGCTAAACAGCTCGCCATCGAGGAAGCGCCGCAACGATACCCCTGACCCAATACTCCGATTTCTTTATTCGGACAGATAGTCAAGCCGCGACCTTCCGCGCTATTATACTTAATAAACTCCCAAGCCCTATTCTTGCGAAAGCAACACTACGCTAGTCGCCGAGCCATTTCGCAGAGCTGAGGAAAGGTCATACTGCACATGTGCGAGGAGCAGTGACGTCACACGGCGCACAGCTGGCGCGCCGCCGCCGTCGCTGCGCGGGTGACTCAGAGGTGCCGCCGCCGCGCTCGCCAGTTGCGCATGCGCAGTAGCGGCGCATAGCTAGCGTGCCGGGGCCGCCGCCGCTGCCGCGCGCTCTCAATCGCCTCTCTCTCTCTCTCTCCTCGTTGCTTTCGCAATCCTCCAGATTTAACCAGAACTAAACCACTGCCAATTTTATTTCAACTCTTACGCTAGGCTGCCGTCACCAGACCTTCTCGAAACATCCTGGCAGAATGGGTCCCATCCCACAGTAATGTCGTAGGGAATGAGCTAGGTTACGCCAGCTCCCGCGTACCCCTCTGGAGTCCTGCGTATCAGTGGACGTATATTAACAGTATACATTTGACTTCAGGAACGTTCCACCTCGCCCGCTTAGAGCGTCGTGAACGAATGACTTGAACGGCTCCGGGAGTTAAGCGCAATGAATACCACCAGCCACGCGCGTCATCTGCTACTGAACGGGCGCCAGAAAAACGTCACGCTGGCTTCCGGTCGAATCAGCCGATTTCGGCGGAGCCATTTTTGCTGGGTGACTGCTCCCAATCTGCCGTTGGAAGATCCGCGGTGCAGTTCTGCGATTGAAATAGACTTACTCCGAAAATAGCAGGAAAAGTTGTTCGGAGGTGCTCCGAATTAGAGTTTAGAATTCGCAATTATTTTGTGTAGAAGAAAGCGGAAGACGAGTAAGTCGAGACGAGACGGCGTGCTAGATCTGTTGTAAGGAGGTGTTGATGCTATAAGACACATCATTGCAAATTCTCCTTCTAGTGTCCAGCGTGGAGATTCGTTTGCATTCAGCAGCCTCCCTGGTCGTGATGCCGTGCATCAACGCTTTATTCAAAGTTGGCACTTGTTTGCGCGCGAGTATTGCGGGAGGAAATCGTAACTGCTTCCAAGAACGTCCCGGGAGCGGAGGCTCAATCGGTGCGCGTTTTGTAAACACTGATATGTAGAACGCGCGCAACAGAGCCTGCTCGCGCGCGTTTTACGAGCCTGCATCCACAGGCCGCGCTCTTATCTGCACCGCCGCCGCCGTCGTCTTAGCTGGTGGTGGAACGGGAGATTGCACGGCCCGCAATACTTCCGCCTGCCCGTCACACACCCACGCCGCCACGGGGCCCCTGGCTGTGTGGCGCGGATGGGGCTGACATCACCGCGCGGGAGCGCGCGCAGCGGGTTCGCCGAACTGCGGCCGGCATCCTGGTCGGTCGCCTGAGGATGAATAATGTCTTCGCTAAGTTGTCTCAAACGCAGACTCTCCCTCTCCGCACCCCTCCCGTCTCCTTGCTTCGAGACGCTCGTCGCAACCTCCTCACTCGACTAGACTGTTTATACGTGCATCGGCCCTCTCTCTCTCGCTCTATGAACTGCAAGATGCGCGCCGAGCCACTTGTGGGCTCCGTTCGCTTTCTCCGCTTCTTCTGTGTTCTTGTGTATCGTCGCCTGTCTTCTTTTAAGGGCGATGTCGGTTAACAGCCTGCTGCTTTAACTCTTTCTCCAAAGATCGAATGCTTGTACCCTGGCGCTGCTGCAGCTTTGGCTGATTTCTGCTCTAAGTTAAAGATCATGTATAATGCAGGCGCTATACTTACGCTTAGTAAACGGTAAACATCGCTGCATTTATTTCCTTTTTTTTTGTGTGTGTGTTCGCGTGCTTCCGATTGCTTGAGGATTTGCTGTGAGTCCGGAGATTGCGGAATGTGCCCGGGTCCCGCGCCAAAACGCTGTTTTCCGGTTGGCGTTCTCGAATCTGCTCGAAATAGTCCAACTGCGCATGCTGTTCCCATTTCGAGGCAGTCGATTATATTTGTTGTCAAGTATACATTTGAAGTTAATTGTGTCAGATACAGTCTGGGGTGCTTCACGCGGCGCCTGAAGGGTGGCTAGACGTCGGGAAGCTCTGCCACGTTTTGCCTGGCTTTCAGCCATTATTTTAATCAGCATGCATCCAAGCCACCGCATGAAAAGCCCCGTCGCAATGTTCTGCATGCATCGTGCTCGTTGAGTACTTCGAAATAACTGGACGCTTATGGAGAACTTTTGCTTCTTCGCCAGGCCGCTGGGGAATGCCTCGCTTTTTTTGATGTCACAGGTTGTCTTGGAAGCGCTACTGAGACGTTTAAACTCAGCACGCTCGAGCGGCCGCCTGTGGGCGAACTGTGGACGTTTTTTGTTGGTCATGACACGCATATTAGTCCCAGCGCACTAAGATTTTCTTCTGTGTATCTTTGAGCTCATTTGCTGAAAGCCATCGGGTTAAATCGTCTGCACTGAACTTGGAGCTATCCCAGTGAATTGAAAGGCAGAGCGATGTTCATGTTTGTCACAATACTGTAGCGAAGCGTGCTTCCGTGCCGGGACGAGAGCTCCGCCGCATCGAAGAAGGGGACCAGCAGGCGTCGATAAGATGCATTGATCAACTTAATTTATTAAAGATAGATGTGAATCACTGGATAAACTTAGAAACTGAGGCAACAATATAACAGGTCACATAGTAAAACAGTCAGTCATACCCCGGGGCGTGCAGCACCTTTGGAGCGGAGGTCCCGAGCAGCAGCCGGGAGGCAGCCGTTCCTCTCTCGAGACCTTTGTTGTTGAGAAACCCGCTGTTAAATACACTTCACCAGCATTCTGGCTACCCTTTTCTCGACTAATCAAAAAAGCCGTTACCGGAGCCAACCAGAGGAGCTCCGGCAGCATTCTGAGGACACTTTTTGGGACCAATTAGACCAATCAGGAAAGCCGTTACCGGAACCAACCAGAACACATCCTTTCAAGACATGCCGACAGCAAACATGTACACATTCTCAGACTAAAATACACAAAATCACCCAGTGTGCGCCAGCTCGCAACCTTGTACGAGTAGGGACGGAATGCGCGCGCGTTTGTGTGTACGTGTTGTGCGCAAACCGGGTGACGACGGGCCTAACTGCCCAAACGCATACCGCGGAACGCGGGCCAGAGAGCCCCCCGCGGCAAGACCCGGGAAACGGCGCCAGAAAGCGGTCGGGAATCCACAGCAAAACACCGACTCTGTAACCTGATCCGACCGCGCCTACCGAAAGGAAGTGGGGGACGCACGCGGGACCGCTCCACAGGGGAGCGGTGTCTTCCTCGCAACAAGAGGGCCGCAAGTCTACGAAAACCGATGGAACCAAGAACGCACTCTTCTCGCCGGCTCGCGGCTCCAGCAATTGGCGCGAAAAACTCGAGAACTCGCTATGCGACAATACGAAGCTTCGTGTGGGGCGCTGAAGGGTCTTTGTTTTTGCTCAGGCGTATATACACTTACGTTTGGCTCTAGCGATGAAGCTAACGCTTCAATCAGCCGAATAAAGCCAGGCCAGAGCATGCATGCACGCCTCAATCAACCCCGGCTGAACAGCGCCACGCCTCTTCGAACGAGTACGTGCCAGGCAGGAACGACACAGTGTAGCCTCGGAAATGACCAGACGGCTGCTTCGGCCTCTCACGAGGCGTTTACGCAGCGTACTTCCTTCGGTGACTCTGGACGAAAAAGAAGACGCGACCAGCAACGGCAGAAAGAGGGCTGGCTAAACCGAAGCGCAGCGCCCCTCGCCACACCCATTACCGTCGGCCTCCGTGCCTGCTATTTTTTTTCGGCGCACCACTCATCAAAAACTGCGCGGCGCAGCAGGCGCATGGGCTGTTCAAGAAGCGCTTCGCCAGCGATGGACGTCTGTCGAGGCAACGGCGGCGGCCGGACGTTAGAAGTGGAGTATGTGACGGGACTACCCGGCGGGGGGAAAAGCTGCGTTCGACCAGCAACAACAGCAGCGCCGACTATATATATGCCCCGCCTAAAACAGTGCAGCGCTGTTCAGGCTACAAAGCTATTTCAGGGTGAATTCACACAGCTGTTCTGCTCATGCATGAGCTGTTCGCTTTCGGCGCGTGCTTCTTTAGATGTGTTTTCCTTGGCCGCTGCGGGCCCCGGCCCACGGCTCTTTTAACACGAGCCGTTTTTGGTGGTCGACGCGTGGATTCAAGGCTCCCGATAAGCGGGCGACAGCCCTCTCAGCGCTGCACCGTTTTTGTTCCCGAGAACGAAAGTGCATATGCAAGCGCGCTGGACGACGATGGCAAGCTGCTGCCGGGCGTCACCAGTGGCCGCGGAAGAAACAAGAGAGCAACGGGGGGCTGCGCGGCGGCATCAAGCCGACCCTGAAGGAGATCACGATGAGGACGCGGCCGGGCGAGCGCTGACTCCTCGTCTCGACGTCTGGCCCCAACAGCGGCGTCGCACACGCGTGCATGCTCGAGCCGTGGGAAAACGCGTGGCGAGTCTGGCACAGAAAGGGTGAGCCCGCCTGAAGAGAGGACGAGGCGTGATCAGGCCCGATGGAGCTGGCGCGGCAACGTGCCTCCTCTTCTTGCAGATGCATGGGGCGAAAACGCGGGCGCGCCCGGCCTGCGTGCTTTCGCTTCAGCCCCCCCCCCCCCCCCCCCCCCCCCCCCCCCCCCCCCCTAGTCTTCTCCCAAATCTGTACGATGCATACGTATACTATGCATGCACACCTCTTCTCTGCCGCTTTGGTCGGCATCGTTGTTGCTTCTGCGCGAGTTTTTTTCTTTGTTTCTTTATTCTTCCGCAGAAACGCAAGCGAGATGATGCGCTCGTCTATCATATGCGTTCTGCCCGTCGCGAGAGGGAGGGGGGGGGGGGGGGGGGGGAAGGGGCTTGTGTAGTATGTCCATGACCGGATACATGTCATGTATAGTATATGAGAGCGGCTTTTCGCACTCCGCGAAAGGTGGTGGCGTCTACTGCGGAAGAGGACGAGACGTGGCTAGGACGGAAGAACAACAAAACGGGACAGAAAAAAAAAAACGCTCGCATTGATTATGCAGCGATGTTCTTCTGCCAGGCTTTGCATTCGCTTCAGCTCTCCCGTTCTCGGGGTGTGTACAGGACTCGTGTTGTCGTAGAACGAGCATAGAGAAGGACGCATGCGGGATGAAGCAGTGCGATTTTTGCGGCGGCCGTCGATTCGGAAACTTGGAAGAAGGATTGCGTGAAGGTAATGCGCCAGTCGCTGAATGACATTACACAGAACATCGGCAGGCCTTTGGACGTTTCAGTACACTGTGATAATTTCAGGAACTGTGGAGTTCTCGGCTAAAGATGCACAGGTTTTGTCACACATGTGTGTGTTAGCTGTTTGAAGCGGTACACTTGGCGTAGAATTTACGACGCGATAAGGGATGCCTGTTTACAAGTGCTGGCCGGTTCGACGCTCAATCGGAGCGTCACCACCGGCAGCGACAGGACCACACACGACTTCGAATGTGTAACATGCCGCAGCTGATCGGCGCCTTGGCGGTTATGTAAGTCAGTGGCCGTGTTTAGCCTGTACAAAAGTTCGGAAATCTGTAGCAGGCAGTATTCCGAAATGTGATCCGTTATTGTGCATGGCTTATTTCTAACTTAAACACTGCAGTGTCGGTCCAAAGCTGGTGTGCGCTTCAGCCTAGTGCGCGGTGTATGTTCTTTGGGGCTCTGTGCCCTCATATGTCGGAGGTCGTGGCAGCAGACAAAGTGCCGTTATGGCGCAATACTTTGTACCTATCCTTGACAACAACGCAGACTGGAAAGTTGAGCAGGCAACTTTGTTATCAACTGTTTTGAGAGTGTGTTTGCTTGGAGTTTTGTTTTTCAGTAGCCTATTCGTTGCTTTCTCATGTATACCTTTCGTTCCGCATAATTTGCTTTCGCACCTTTGCATGTAAAGTTTGTGGTCTCACACTTGCTGGTACCTTGCACAGCAACCCTTCTTCTCGATTCTATACATATCGAGTTATAAATTTAACATTAGCCCATCAGAAAAGCTCATCATTGAACTGGATTACGATTTTTTTACGTTGTTCTTCACTCGGATTTTGGTTATTACGCGAGGCCGCTAAGCCTCGCTTTATTCGATGGCGGTGCTCACCCGAATGGCATCGGGGGCACAACCTTGGGGAAAATTAAGCAGCCAGTCAGTTTTTGTGTCTGTCGGTTCAGCTTGCAAAACGTTGTGCGCCGTCCAGGAGACTGAGTGGTGGTACGTCGACTCAGCGTACAGCCAGCGGCTGGTGCGTGTGCGAGCCACGTCCAAGCCGGGCACTTCTTCGCTCTGTGTGCCGTCCAATGTGCGGCGCCTGCTCCCCGGTAGACGGCTCCTTCCGCGGAGGTTATCGATGCCACGCCGACAGAAAGGTGGCTTCCGCCGAAAGCCCTGCTTTCAATCCCCTGTTACCCCCTATCCGCCTCTTTGGACGCATTTTCGCATGAGAGCGAGTAGAGTCGCTGAAAACCGAGCTAGGGAGCAAGCGCGCCTCTAGGAGCCCAAGGAGGGTGCGCCCCTTGTTCGGTTTCGGGCGCCTCCGCTTGCTCTTATGTGGAAGCACGCTCTCCCCTTGTTCGGTTTTCGCAGGCCCACTTGCTGCTGTGAAGTGCGTCCCGTTCATCCTCGAGTTGGGGGGAGGGCGGCTTGCGGTTATCGTCTCTCGACGCCGTTATTAGCGAGTCGTCAAAACAGCGCCGCTGCGCGACGCCGTCGCCGTCGTCTCCGCCGCGTGTTCCGTCGGCGACTTGCGATAGGGTGAGGAGGGGAAGAGGGGCAAAAAGTCTCGCGTGGCTGCGCCGGGCACGCAGGGCGGGGGCCCTACGCGGAGGCCGGAAATGAAGCACAGACGCACCGCCGGCTGGAGGAAAGTTGCGTTGCAGGGGGGAAGTGAAAGGAAAAGGGAATGAAGAAAAAAATAAGAAAATGAAAGGCACAAAGCCGCACGGCACTGGATCAAGAGCGAGCATCGAGGCACGCAAAAGATCCCGCCTAAAGGCGGCCGGTTACGCATCGCGTGCTGATTTTCGATGTGCGGTTGACGATTTACTTTCATTCTCTCTTTGCCGGATTTTTTTTATTGTGTTCGCTGCTCAGTAGAGGGGGGCACGTGCTGAATTTTGACTTTTGAGGCGGCCTCTCGGCGGATTGCTGTGGCAAGTTGCGTAAGGGTGCGTGGCGGGCGCGAGGAAAAAAAAACAAGGTTCTTTCTGATGCAACGATAGGAACATGCATGTATGATTTATGTCATGCGCGCCCTGTAGCTGCATGGTTGCGCTTCATGGCTGCGTGTTCACTGTCGGCTGAAATACTGATGGGCAGCGTCTACCTATCGTTTTCGCTTAATCTCGCTTAAATCCGGCGACCGCCAGATAGCTTTCCCGCGGAAAATGAAAAAGCTTCAGAAACGCTCGTAAATTTCTGGGCCGGAGCGTGCGTTGCACTTTCCTGATCGCAGGGTCTACTATCGGGGGCTACAAATTAAGAAAATCCTCGCGACTCTGCTACAAGGGGTGCGCATCGTTTCGGTCTTTACACCTGTGCTCGAGTGCGAGCCTGTCTTCGGGTGCCTATTGGTCGGAAGTGTTAAGCGGCTCTTGCGCATCGTGTATGCAAGAGCCAGCATTCCGTGCCGACGGCCGCTACAAACGGACGTGTACTGGTCTACGACGAATTTTAAGGAATAGATTCCCCACAAATCTTGAAGGACCGGAGTAGGTTGTAGTGGGGTTTCTAGACTTGCAACACGCAGGAAAATGACCAAGGCTGCGCTGTGCGCTACGTATACGTCATCGTCTCTGAAGACGAAGGCTTTAACGGTTGGCTGGATGGTATCGCGATGAAGGGTGTGGGGACGCCAAACCTTACGAGGAGGTGTGGAGAGGGGGGGGGGGGGGGGAGTGTGCGCTGAACTGACGCGGTGAGGTTGAGGAAGGTACTTGACAGGCGCTGCTGCTTGCTGACCTTGTCGGTGGTAATATAGAGACGAGTGAGCTTGCGGGCACACAAATAAATCAGTGGTACGTCATTTAATAGAGAGCTTCGCCGAACTAAACTGTGTGCTAGTTAGTGTGTTTCCGACTATCGCTCGCCAACGCTTTCTGCCAGGCGTATGGGTAGCTGCCGTTGTGACTGGCTAAAAAGCAGTAGGGAAGCCTGGAAGCCTGCGAAAGCAACGGCTATAGTGTTCTGCTTTGCACAGCATGCATGACCAAGTTGAGGTACTGCGTATTATGTTCTTCCCGATTTCTGCGTTTTGCGGAGCAGGATGGAAACAAAGGTAAAAAAAAAAATCGATAAAGTCCCCCGTCCCTGTGACGGCCGCTTTGACATGCTTCTCAAGAAACTTCCCCCACAGTCTCCCAACTATATATACAAAAGTGATAAGCAGTGATGCTGGCCTCACTTCGTTCTTGGAAAGGTCGCTACGTAGCTGGTTTTGTTGTCTTTGAAAAGTAGGGGAGCAATACTGAAATATGAGGGGAACAGCAATTGCTACAATTGCTATAAAAGCAAAGAGCGTTAACGGTATCTCCACCCGCCTCGGTGCTGACATAATATCAGTTTCGCACCGCGCTGGCAATTTGTATGATAATTTTTTCCCCGGCTATAAAACGGAACAAGGTGGCTCAAAATAGCCTTATTGAAGATCCCCCCTCCTACTGCGTTCTGTTGCTCGCGTATTATTTTTTGTTTCCATATACATTTTTTTTTTTCATGTCCGCTGATGTTTCTACACCACCATTGGGGTTCGCAAGCTGCGGGACAGACGCAGCAGCGGCTTCGTATTAAAGCTTGAGGGAGACTCGATATGTGGCGTCGAGGCGGAACGCTGCGAGTGAGAGGGAGGGAGGGAGAGAGAGAGAGAGAGAGAGAGAGAGAGAGAGGATGGAGAGCAGCGGCGGTGCGTCCGTGGCCAATTTGCCAGTTCCGGGCCCCCGGCTTCGTCCGCGACGTCCGGGCGCGGTGTGGTCCACTCCTCGATCGCTCGCCGGCAAACTTTCCCCACTCCTCCGCCCGCCCGTTCCCCTCTGGCTGGCGCAGCTGATCGCCGACGACGAGGCTTGTTCACGAGCGCTACGCTTGCCTCCTTCGTTTGCTGCCGTGGCATTTGCGCGGGGTTGGTGAAAGGTCGAGGCCCGCGGCGTGCTTCCCCTCCCCCAATCAGCGCTTCTGGCTATGGGGAAAGAAAGAAGGTGAAGGTGAAGAGAGAGAGAGAGGTGGGGAGGGGAAGGAGGAAACGCAATGCCAGCGCGTTCTCTTCCCCAGCCTCCGCTCAGGCGGGAGCGCAGTGGAGAGCGAGCGCGCTTCGCTCCGCGTTCTCCGTTCCTTCCGTCGGACAGAATTGCAACGTGGTAATTAGAGAGGGCGCTCGCTCGGGCTGCGCACGAATGTAGCCAGCCAGCCAGCCAGCCAGCCCTCTTGCCCCCTCAACTCCGACGACGGCTGCTGAGCTGCCTCCTCCGCCCGCTAAATTGCGCGGCGCCCCGAGCGACGAACTGGCCGCGGTGGGGGGCAGTGTTCTTCAGCTGGCTGCGAGAGCGCGAGTGGCACAGTCCGCCCTCCTCTCTCATGAACGTCGCTGCCGATCGGCTGAGAGAGAATTCAGCGGCGGCGTCTCACTCTTTCTGTCCGTCTTTTTCTCCCCCCGCCGCTCTTTTGGCTGCCGCGGTCCTCGGGGAGTTACGTAAGCCGCTGCCGTTCCACTTGGCTCGCTCGCAATTTGATCCTCTGGCTAAATGCAGAGATTACATATGCAGGGGAAGGAAGAGGAGGGAGGATGCATGTTTATAGAGAGGGGACGTAAGCGGATAAAAGGTGAAGGGTGGAGTGCGACAGCCCCCCTCAGAAGTATCAGGGGTCACGTCGGGGCTTTCTCCGGGTCACGACCCGCGGGGTCGGTGTGGAAAGGAGAGAAGCACCTTATGAATGGGTTCGTTTTGTGACACTCGGAAAAGCGCATTTCGCGGCGAAGGGTGAAAAGGAAAAAGGCGGCGGCTTAGCATTTCATTTGTGGGGCGGTGGAAGCCGGAGAACGCTTCCGTTTCTGTCGCTTGTAGCTCTGTCGTTGAGAAATGTAGCAAGAACTTTCTTTCTTTCTTTCTTTCTTTCTTTCTTTCTTTCTTTCTTTCTTTCTTTCTTTCTTTCTTTCTTTCTTTCTTTCTTTCTTTCTTTCTTTCTTTCTTTCTTTTGAGATTGTTACATGGTGTGCGCCAGTAATTTCCATTACTGGAACGTTGTCATCTGGATAGGTGGAGTTAGATGCGAAGCATATCTCTAGTAATCAGTTTGGAACTGGAGTTACCCGACTCGTGCGAAATGCAGTCGGCCCTGGTTTATTGTTTCCGCGCTGAAACCTTAAAAGTAGGAGTGTGTCTGGCGAACTTATAAATCCCTCTTTATAGAAGTGAGAGAGAGAGAGAGAGCGAAAGAAAAGATCGCTTTATTAAGGAGCGACAGATTAAGCTCTCATACGGTCACGGGCATGGAGCGCCAGATTGTGCTGGTCGTCCAGTTGGTCCGACGCCAGGCAGGTGCTCCATATAAGAGTGTATGGGGGTGGGGGAAGGGGGGGGGGGGCAGTGGTGGAATGCTGGGCGTTTGGACACTGAAGGAGACAGTGCTTCAGATTGGCATTGGGTGAGGAGCGGTGTGGGTAGGAGGGGTCAGACCGCATGCGAAACAGGTGCAGGCGATCATGAGTGATAAGGGTGTTGGTGTGAAAAACAACGGCAGTGAAGGCCAACAGATAAGTGCCAATAAGAATGTGTTTCGGTTTTCTTTTAACAAATTAGAAGGGATAATGAAAGGAGCACAGACTGTCTGCTTATTTGTTGAATCGGCGCGTGCGAAGGACGTCATTGCTTTGGAGGTCGTTCCAGACAGGTTCGCTCCCTTATTACCACGGCGATTGCTTTCTCCCGGAAGGTATACTCATCCGCGCGACTTCGAACGCCGTACAGCCGCAGCTGGTATACTGATGAAAGCTGGCACTCAGCCCGCAGCTGTCTCGCACGCAGGCTGCGTAATGCGGATCTAATTGGCATTCGAAACGCACTCCCGTTTGGCGAGATAATCTGCTACGCGCCGCACGTCTTCGCTTTCCGCATTACCGGCTCTCAGGCGCAAACGGCCGCGCTAAGCGTCCGCTCAAATGGACGCAAATCCGACGCAGATTGATAGGGTAGCTTTCGTGCGGGCGCTAGCACTGCAGTGCTTCGGCTGGCGGCTACTTAAACCTTTCGAAAATGAAATAAGAGAAGGGCTTCACGAAGGAGCATCGAGCAGTGCTGAGGCTAGTGACGCATGCGGGGATTGGGGTGCGAGCGGCGCCCTCAGCCGCCCCACGTACTATATCATACGCGTTCATAGAGGAGTATGCGAACACGGGCGTACAGCTTCATACCGCAGTGTTTTCGCCGAGCGGCTCGACATGTTGCCGTGTTTCGGGACGAGGTTATGTACGGCCTTGCACAGCGGGGTAGTGCGTGCTCAAAGAGCTTCGAAGAATCTCTCTCTCTCTTCTACGCGAAGCAAACTGCGGGTTGCGCTGCGCTTTAAGAGAGTTGCGCTCGAGTTTTTGTGTCATTGTTGTGCGCGCGTGCGCTGGCACAAAAACTGGCCGCCGCGCCCCGTCGTCTCGGTGTATCGCTGCAGGACGCCGCTGTGTTGTGTTGCGTAGCCCGTGGGAAGCGCGGAGGAGAAGTTTTGCGCGTGGGCGGAGAGCGGACAATTAGCGACGACGAAAAACGGGCCGACGCCCTTGCGTCATGATGCGCGCTGCATCGACGGGCGGGGAGGTGGTTGCCAGAGAATGGGTGAGAGGGGAGAGGGGGGGGGGGGGTGCCACTGAAGTGCGCGCGTGAATAATTGCTCGGCCTGACACAAAAGGGGGCGGCGGGTGTTTTGAGGGGCAAGGGCCTTTTCCCCTGGTCCACGACTAGGCTGTACATGCGTGCCATCGTTGCTCGTGGTCGGCGCTGTACCAGTATAATATGAAGATGCGGGCAGGGCCCCGGTCGTTGCCTTTTTTGTTTGTTTCGTTTATGTCGATGCTTGGGTTTTAGTGGTTAGCGTTTTTATTACAACTTTTTCTCTTTGATGAGAACGGTGTCAGCGCGCCTCAATTAAGCCGGTTCCCCATCACGGTTGCCCCAATTTGAGGACGCGCTAATAACCCGACTCCCATCAGCGCTGCTGGTCTGGCGATCGACGACCCCATCCCCGCTGCCTTTTGGGTCGGTTTTGTTCTTTTCCTTCTTAAGCGAAGCCCTCGACTAGCGGCATTTAAAGTTCCGTCCCTTATCCCCACGACTCGCTTCTTTTCATTCTTCGTCTCTTGCAGTGGGCGTTGCGTCTATTTTTAATCGCATTAAACGAGACGAGTGAGGATCACCGCCAATCAGCGGGTTCTGACGTCACCACAAAGCGAGAGTAATTGTGCCTGGCGAGTTATAATCTTGCGTCTGCAGCGATGCATTTGTGGCGTTTTTTCCTGACTTTTTCGAGCTTTTTATCCGACGAATGCGCCAAAATATATAACGGCCGCCGGCTTCCATGGAACCTACACAGTGTGGCGCAGAGGACGGAGCTCAAGCGAAAAGGAACGGTGACTTCCGGCCGTTTTCGGGCCGTGCGCTGTTAAAGGGCCACTGCCCAGGGTCCGGACATTTTTGAAAAACAAGCCCACTGCATAGATGAGGCATCGAAGATAACCTCTGCAAAATACTAGAGCCATGCGCGCCCCGAAAAGCTGCGAAAATTCAAATCAAAGCCCGTTCGTTCTTTCCTTCCTTCAAAAACGGGCCCGGCCCACCACTCTGCACCCCGCTGACGTCAAGGGGGGCTACTTTCGCTAAAGGCACTCCATCGCATCGTTCTGACTGACGGGAGAAGGTTGGGCGTAGCCTTGGCATCGCGTCGTCTGCACAAGGCTTTCCGCAGCGCCTTCTGTTCTGGCTCATGCCTACAAACCCGCATGAAGGAACAAAAAAAAAAAAAAACTGCGGAGGGAGCGTGCGGCGACAGCCTTGAACCCTAGCCATAAAAAGTAAAAAAATAGTAAAACTGAGGGAGTTGGTTCGCCCCCCCCCCCCTCCCCCCCCCCCCCCCCGCCGTGATCACGTCACGAGACGCTCTGCGTGCGCGCTCCCTTCTCAGTTTCTTTTCTTCTATGCGAGCCCCCCAAAACAAGGTTTTAATTAGTAGTGCAGCAGAGCCTTTCCCTCGCTCGCCCACTTGACCGCTCCGCACACACACCGCTTATCTTTCGTGCATCTTGCGTACGCCTTGACTCCAATGAATGACATATGCTTTGGAGCGGAGAAAAGACACAAACACACAGAACACAAACACGCATGGAGAAAAGCAAACGGGCGGTTGCCGGGTCCGCGCTTCGCCGTGTGTTTCGAACACAACCGACTTCCGCCCCTCCGCTCGTGAAACGGTGGGGAGGCCTAAAAGAAAATGAAAAGGTGGCTCGTTAACTGGGAATGACAAACAGATGTATGAAAGGATGCGCTCGCTAACAAGTCTAGGTGGTCGAGCCGATCGCGCCTCTCGATCGTTCAGTGTGCGGAGAAAATGCAAAAACCAAGAATTCTATTGAAGGCGGGGCCATGACGTCGCCCTGTGACGCACTCCACAGACACCACGCCTCCGGCTTACACCGGAGAAGGAAGGGGTGATTTTGCCTTGCCGAGCCTACTCGACGAGGAGCGGGAGAGAAGAATTTCGAGGAGGGAATGGAAGGAGAGGAGGCTCGCTCAAAGAGAGGTAGAGAGTGTCTGCTGCGCTGGGGTGGGCACGGGCCCTTTAAGAGTGGACAACGTGGTCCTGAGAGCCGGGTGTGTCTCATCGCAAAGCAAGGGATATGACGAGGCCTGGCGCCGGCGGCAGAAGCATAGACGACGACGGCCGGGGCTGTTGCTCTCCAAATCACCGAACCTCCTAACCGATCGAAGGACGCTGTCTACCACGGGCCTGGGAGAAATTACTGTCAAACGAGTGTCGTCGTTAGGCAACGATGTGGCGAGAACTTGGGACAGCAGCAGCAACGCTGGAAGCAGAGATGCACATGAAGCACGGCGGACAGCGGTATACGTTGGCCGAGTCGGCCTTCGGGTCATCGAACGGGATGATGCTACGCAAGGTCACGCTGAGCAAGGCTGCTAATTGAAAGACGCTGTGTCGAATGGGTCTCGTGCTTCGGCCATCCGGCGGGGGAGTTCGAGAAGGTTAAACCACCTGCGAGGAGACTGCGGGATTCTGCTTTCCCACGGAGGCAACGCACAGAACACTTGCGGCAGTGGTCAAGGTGACGCATCTGTGTTTGATGACTGTCTTCCCCTTCTCATCCCCCAAGCTGTGAGAGAGCGAGAGAGCTTCAGCACCGCCCCGTGCCGGGGGTGGTACCGCCAGCGTCATCAATGGCCCATCCGATTGGACAACGTTATTCGAACCAAGTTCCCCAGTCAGGGATCTAGGGAACGCGAACCGTATTTAACGGGATGTTGTGTGATCGGAGAATGGCATTCGCATTGCATTGCATTCGATTCGATTCTCATCTGTAAATATGTAGAATAAAACCCTTCTGAACAGTTTCCTCGATAACGCAGTCCGACATCGTCATTCGGAGCCGGTACCTGCGGGGCTAAACGAGTTAGTCATCTCCAGGACCCCTCCGTCTTCAACTCTGGTTCCAGCGGTGGGCATGTGGGCCCCGTTCTCAACACTGGTGGCAGCAAGGGGATAGAGGCCCCCATTCTCAACACTGGTGGCAGCGGTGGGATAGAAGCCCCATCTTTAACACTGGTTCCAGCGGTGGGTGTGTGGCCCCGTTCCCAACACTGGTGGCAGCGGTGGGATAGAAGCCCCATCTCAACACTGGTTGGCAGCAGCTGGGATGGGCCGTGCGACATCGTACTTTCTCCACGGGTGAGCGTTTTGGCTTTTGCTATGGGATTCGCCAGGCTTTAAGATTCAGAGAATAATCTTCACTGGGAATCAGGGCTTTGTCGTTTGAGAGGGGTTATTCTCAAGGCATTGTTGTGTTAGCAGAGCCAAGGCGGAGAAAGCGTTGTCATGGACCTAATGAGGTTGTACAAGTCGGACTTGCTGTTGATATGCGAGGAACTGTCGGTTGAAGTGCCTAGCAAATTAACCAAACTTGAATTGGGCGAATTCATTCTTAAACAAGTCAAGCATAACGATCAGTTGCTGGTAGATACGTGGAATTTGGTACGAGGTGAGAAAGCTGATCAGGAGGCTAAAGAAAAAGCCGACCAGGAGGCTAAAGAGAAAGCCGACCAGGAGGCTAAAGAGAAAGCCGATCGGGAGAAAAAAGCACGTAAGGAGCAAGCTGATCGAGAGTGGGAAAAAGAGAAGGAACGGCAACGGCAACAGTGGAAGGTTGAAGATGAAATAAGGAAACTAAAGCGTATACAGCTTGAAAACGAACTGCGAAAAAAAGGCGGTATTGTGAGAGCCGGAACTCCTGAAAGAGCAAGCGATGCTTATGAAATAGGTCCGCAGGCAAGACCCGCAAAGTCTGTGACCGTAGCCGAGTTGGTAAATCGCGACACCACGAGAGAAGTGGCAGAGAACGTGTGCAACTGGTACGGTAGTCCAAGGAAAGCCGCAGAATCCGAGACCGTGTCCAGTGTAGTTGGACGTAATGCTAAGAGAGAGCATTCCGAGATAGCGTCTCAACGACACGAGTGCGAGGATTCTCCTCCAAGTGAGGTAGGAGTGGCAATGGACAGCTTTGTCGGGACTGTTACGAGCGCGACCCTTTCAGTAGAGTTGATACAGGCGTCAAACCGGCAGGACCGCGAAAAGGGAGATTTTAATATCGGAAAAGGTTTCGAGGTAGAAACAGCGGAAACCCCCTTTGAGAGTAACAACCGCGGTAAGATCGAGTTGAGATGTCACAGTGGCTTCAGTGACAAAGGCTCGGGAGAGGCTACCTTGGCAAAGCTGGCGCAAGAAGAATGCGAGGCTGCCGAACATAAAGATAGAAGTAAGAGCCAGACTTCTAGACAAAGAGAGAATGGCGCGCAGAGCGACAGCCAAGCGGGCTCAGTTGTAGCTGAGCACTGCAGTAGAGGGAATGGCGCGCAGAGCGACAGCCAGGCGGGCTCAGTTGTAGCTGAGCACTGCAATGTAGAGAATGGCGCGCAGAGCGACAGCCAGGCGGGCTCAGTTGTAGTTGAGCACTGCAGTACAGAGAATGGCGCACAGAGCGACAGGCAAGCGGGCTCAGTAGTGGCTGAGCACTGCGATGTAGAGCATGACGCACAGAGCGACAGCCAGGCGGGCTCAGTTGTAGCTGAGCACTGCAATGCAGAGAATGGCGCGCAGAGCGACAGGCAAGCGGTAGAGGACAACTCCCAAAGGAATGAGCTAGGGATCTCAGGGGCAGTTTCATGTCCGTCTGTCAGCTGCGTGGAGCTGGCACTCTGCTGCGAAGGCACAGAGGCCAGTTTGGAATCTGAGGAAAATTTCCAAAGTACGACGTAAAAACTAGAGATAGCTAGTTATGATCAGGAGACGCACGCGGTACAGTCTAGGCGCAGAAAAAGAAAAAGGGCAAGAACCAAGAGAAAACGGATCAAATTTAAAGCCCTAAATTTGGTTGCGCAGACAGGGGCGAAAGAAAGAAATGCGGTGGAAGGAAAGGCGAAGCCTTCCCGCGTTGCGCCTCTTAAACTTACGCTTGCAGTTACTGGTCAGGCGGCACGCGAGTCAAAGGCTGACCGCAGTAATGAAAAGGGGAGAGCACGTCTTCCAAGCAAAAATGGCGCGAAGTGCATAAAGGGGCATCGGCCTGCAAGAAAGACTAGACCGCGCCGTCCGGACAAAAAGCCAGTTAGGAAAAGGGCAAAGCGGCCCAAGAGATCAGAAACCGCAAGGTTGCGCGGCACTCAGCGCATGCGAACGCAGGCGTCGAACAACCGAGACGACACATGCAGGCGTGTTCGGCGGGCGCACTTGAAAAGGAATCGTCCTTCACTTTTGGCACCCCATTCTAGGAATCGCGCAGGACGAAAGGGTGGCCGAGCTTCGTGCTTGTGGCGAGAACAGGGAGCAGCTTCTCGCGCTGGTCACTGCTTGTCGTCCAGAGTCGGTCATCGACATTGCATGCACTGCCAAGGCTTTCCGAGCACGTCGAGGGGGCGCGGATGCGAAAGCGGAAGTCAGGGACGTTTTTTTTCTGCAGCCTTTTGTCACGAGTTGACCGCAGTACAATCAGTCAAAGCGCGACCGCGGAGGGCGCGTCTGAAAGACTAATCCTTTCAACTCGGCGGCGGGGAGTCAGCTTTCCCCCCGCGTGGCGATTTGAAGTAGCTGTTTTTTTTTATTATTCCTCTTTTTTTTGTGTGTTTATGAAATCAGGCAGGGAAAGGCTACTTTTAGAGTTAAAACAAGATGATCGGAGGTTACTGTTTTTTTCCTTACCTTAGACAAAGGCTATGGCGTCACTGAGTTAGAAATCACAGGTGTTGATTTCCCATGCTACCAAGAGATAAGGGCACTCGCAGGAGTGCAGCTCGAGTAGAACTACGCTTAACGTCGCGTAGACGGAGCGTAGATCCCTTGATTGACTGACACCTTACGAAAAGGGAGCCTCACTGACGTACACTGAAATGACCGAAGAGAAAACTCGTCTGGGGGAAGCGCTCGTGTCCAGACCTTTGCTTCAGACCACTTACTATGGTAAAGAGTTTTTAGTCCAGTGTGACGTCAATGATAGAGGACTGGGTGCTACTTTAATAAAGTCAAGTTGGCGACGGCCACGAAGAGCACCATGTTCAGTACGTCAGCCGCAGGCTGACATGTAGAGAAGCGTTAAGCGCTTTAAACAAAGAGCGCGCGTTTGGTTTAGGCGGCACAGATGTTGTCGGGTTACCAGAGTTACTTGAACGGCGCAAAGTTCATATTTGAGACTGACCATCGTCTCAAACGTGCTTATGACAGTTTTGTCCCCCCCAAAAATGGTCGCTTGCTTAGACGGAGTCCTGCTCTCCACAAACTATTTCCCGATGCGTTTCAGGAAGGGAAAACCGCACGGAAATGCTGATGGATTCAGCCGATTGTTGTAGACAGGAGTACTTGGTAGGACCACCTACTGTGTGTGGGTTTCTGATTTTAACCTTGGTCCAAGCAGTCCGTCTTTGGCGATTTCAAAGGGGATATTTTGCGCTTTCTCGGCACCAAAATTACGCCAAAATTCAGTCATGTTTTAGTAAACATTTGTTGTCATTGTGGGAAGCCTGGTGGGTCTTTGGCAGATTCCGAGCGCTTGCTTGTGGGTCAGTGCCCTGTCTCGTGGAACAGTCCACTGATGCCATTCTTTGTTGAATGTTCGAGCTTGGATGCCATTTCTGGAAACCAGCCCTTCCACCCGACTCCGGCCTCATCTCTTCCTGCCCAGCGGTCGTGAACGCTGGCCATTCGAGATTTTTCGGGCCGCGGACGAGCTGTTAAGAGTGGACAACGTGGTCCTGAGAGCCGGGTGTGTCTCATCGCAAAGCAAGGGATATGACGAGGCCTGGCGCCGGCGGCAGAAGCATAGACGACGACGGCCGGGGCTGTTGCTCTCCAAATCACCGAACCTCCTAACCGATCGAAGGACGCTGTCTACCACGGGCCTGGGAGAAATTACTGTCAAACGAGTGTCGTCGTTAGGCAACGATGTGGCGAGAACTTGGGACAGCAGCAGCAACGCTGGAAGCAGAGATGCACATGAAGCACGGCGGACAGCGGTATACGTTGGCCGAGTCGGCCTTCGGGTCATCGAACGGGATGATGCTACGCAAGGTCACGCTGAGCAAGGCTGCTAATTGAAAGACGCTGTGTCGAATGGGTCTCGTGCTTCGGCCATCCGGCGGGGGAGTTCGAGAAGGTTAAACCACCTGCGAGGAGACTGCGGGATTCTGCTTTCCCACGGAGGCAACGCACAGAACACTTGCGGCAGTGGTCAAGGTGACGCATCTGTGTTTGATGACTGTCTTCCCCTTCTCATCCCCCAAGCTGTGAGAGAGCGAGAGAGCTTCAGCACCGCCCCGTGCCGGGGGTGGTGGTACCGCCACCGTCATCAATGGCCCATCCGATTGGACAACGTTATTCGAACCAAGTTCCCCAGTCAGGGATCTAGGGAACGCGAACCGTATTTAACGGGATGTTGTGTGATCGGAGGATGGCATTCGCATTGCATTGCATTCGATTCGATTCTCATCTGTAAATATGTAGAATAAAACCCTTCTGAACAGTTTCCTCGATAACGCAGTCCGACATCGTCATTCGGAGCCGGTACCTGCGGGGCTAAACGAGTTAGTCATCTCCAGGACCCCTCCGTCTTCAACTCTGGTTCCAGCGGTGGGCATGTGGGCCCCGTTCTCAACACTGGTGGCAGCAAGGGGATAGAGGCCCCCATTCTCAACAGCGCGCACTAGCGCGCGACAAATGAATCTGCCTTTGTGGTCGCGCGGTCGTGCTATTTTCTCCTTTGCAACTTTCACGCTTGGTTCTCGGGCATAACAACGTTGGCTGCGTGTCTATTCTTCACGTGCCATCATTGGCTGCGCGTAGTACACAAAACGGCAAGCGACACTGCAAGAGCGAACGGAACTCGTTTCTCTGCTGTATGCGCTTATTTCTGGTGTGCCGTTTTCCACGTCGCTGTGGTCAACACGGCTTTGAACGCGTCTCCGGTGTAGCGGAGACGAGTGCGTTCCGGCAGCTGTATTGAGATGACCCCCCGGAGGCCAGGCAGTTTCCTCTCTGTGTGTAGACAGTCTATAGACTTCTTATTGACTCTATTGACTTCCTATAGGTATTGCTTTTTGCCTATTCATAATCTATAGACTGTCTAGACAAAAGTCTACTAAAAGTGTATGGCGATAAATCTATACATTATCTATAGACTGTCTATGGCATTTGTAATGCCTATAGACTTTTGTCTATAGACAGTCTATAGACTTTAGAGACAGAAGTCTGTAGACACTCTATAGACTATCTAAAACTTTTTTTGTGAGGGAGGGCATATTAACTTCTAAGCACTTCGCATAGTGAAGGCATTATGCCGTATCCGCATAGTGAAGGCTTTATGCCGCATCCACGATGGGGCATCTTTGGTGTCCAGTTGTGCTGAATCTCTCAATAGCTCTCCATGCTTCGTAGCTGCTGTTATGCCAGTGGATATACCGCCCCCCCCCCCCCCCTTCCTCCTAGCCTATTTATTAACGAGTTGTGGAATGGCATGTATGTACGAACGCGTAAGGTCAGCGGCGACCGTCGAAGGCATACTGTCAGTAAATGGTGTTTTGGGGCTTCTATAACGATGATGTCCACTTGCTAAGCCACCATGGCCTTGCCTGACGTCTTAATCGGCTCGGTTCCTGACTCACGCTTTCGATTACTCAAGCACACAGCGCGGCAACAGGAGGGACGGTGGGGCAAAAAAAAAGTCACACAACACAGTAGTCACATGCAAAAGAAACACGCCTAAATGTATGCACGTTCGAGTGTGCCCATTGGTCCCTGTATCGTTCCGAATCGTAATCCGCGTCATAACCTTCTCCACTATCCCTTCCTCCCCTCGTACGGGCTACACGTCACTTTTTTTTTTGTTTTTACCGCTTCGATTGTTGCGCATCGCTAATTATCCGCCCTCCAACGCAGCATTCGCGCCGCACGTGTCCGTCGTAAAAACACGCGCAAACTTTCGTTCCCATGGCGCGAACAGCGAGCGACTGATCCTCGCACCATAAGGCTCGCCCGCGGCAGCATCAGACCCACCTGGCGCATCCGACGGGGCCGTGTTTTATTCATGATCTGCGGATGATGCCGGCGGCGCGGCCACCCAGAGAGTTTCGCATGCAAGCAGGTTGAGGCGCACGCGTTGTCGGACCTCCGCTCATACTCAGCTGCTCGAGAAGGGTGTAACGCGCGGTGATGATGCGCGGCGTCTTTTTTTTTTTTTTTTTCAAGCAATGAGTGGGCATGCAGTTGCTGCCTAATCACGCGCGCATAATGTCCGCCACTGGCGGGAGCGAGCTGACAGCTTGGCTCGCGAGTCGGGGGTGCTCGGGGCCAGGCGCGCGCTCTAACCTCGGCTAATGACTTCGGCGGCATAACCCGTAGAGTGAGCGAGGCAGCAGAGAGGGGACGATGGTGCTGCAAAAGACTCGCGTGGGTGAAGGGACCGAGCCGCTGTATGGATGGACGGTTGGATGGATGCATATTTAATGAAGGCTTTTACGCAGAGCGTAGCACATTCGTTTCGCTCCGCCGAGGGAGCCGGCGAAAGCAGTTGCTGCCCGTCTGGGGGCCACTGTGCAGAGCATTGTTTTGCGTTACCGGAACGTTAGTCGTTGGGCAGGTATACACTGCCATGAGTTCCGCGTCACGGCAGCTCATGGTTTTTTGCATTGATGTCGGCTTTCGCCGGACTTGGGGAGGAGCGACTGCCGGCGCAGGTGAGCCGGCCGTGATCGTGTTTCCGGATTACGGTGGGATCATCCTTGGAAGCGGGCGGGGTGGGTGGAAGGAATATGGAGACGCCGGGCTGAGAGTCTCCGAAGCCTTTAAAAGAATCCTTGCGCTTCCTTTGGTTTTGTCGCTCTGCAAGAATCAAGTCTTCCTAATGGGTGGAAAGTTGTACACGCCGGGCGCTCAGACAAGAGCCGTACAGATCCGTAGAAATGCTGCGGCCCACGGGATTCCTGGTCCAGAAGTCGTACCGCTGTTGCGCCGTGGAGTAAAGACGGGAAGATTATCTTCGTTCCTACTTTGTTCGAGTAATCCATCATCACTTCTTGCTGGAGAGACTGATATTGTGCAAGAAGACGAAGCTGGCAGTGGCGCGAGACGGAGCGCTTGCGCCAGGCCAGCGGCCATTAAATAATCTCATTGTCATCAGTCATCTCTTCTCATTCTTCGGCTGACGGTCACGTAACATTTGGTGGAGGCGCTGGGTACCTTCATCGTCCCGGAACTCAGGAGCTTGCTGTCCACTGAGGTCTTCTGTGGAGTGCTCATGGCTTCGCACCTCCCGGCGCTTCCCAGCCTGCCAGGTATGCCCCGACGCCGCCGCTCACCTCCGCCCCGCCCCAAGCCCCGGCCAGAAGACACGACGACCGCCGCCACCGACCAGAGGCCCCACTGACCACCTTCCCACACATGAGAACACTGTACCCCAGCCACTATACCGGTGGGTGCGTCCCCGGGCCTCGACGTTGACTTCCGGAGACCGGTGGCTCCTCAGTCTTTGTGGACCTGGCTTCACCCGCTCATCATCTGCTCATCCCTTTCATCGTGGCGGCAAGCCCTTCATCTTTGCTTCTCTGCTCATCCCTTCTGCTGCGCCCGCCGTCGCGTCCTGCGTTTCATTGTGACTGCCATTCTTCTAATTCGCGCGATCGGGACGATCGCTCGGTGGCCCCGGGTAATGTGACGAAGAAGGCGAAGCTGGCAGTGGCCGTCACGTAGCATTATATTCCTCTTCACAGGCCAAGCTTCTGGTACGCTCACAGCCATAGTATTCTTCGGTTGTGCCTTAAGCTTCGCAAGAAGGAAAGTTGAAGCGACACATGCAAAGACACGCGCACAAAATGAACACAAACGATCAGACTCAACGCCTTATGAGAATGCTGCGTTGAGGTCTATCCCAGGACAGTGAATTCTGTCAAGCCACAAGCCTGTGAGGCGATTGGAGACTTTACATGGGAAGAAGCCAACGGGACAGGCCGTAAGCTCGTCGACTTGGCCGATCCCCCTGTGTGGGTATGCGCCATTCGACGAGGTGAATAACAACAACGACGACTGGGTCTAGGTGGCAGCTGCAGCCACCTCCGTTTTGAAATAAGAATGCCGACCACAGACTCTTCAAGTCCTTTATTTCGCTGTGAAAAAAGTTTGGTCAATCAGCCTTCCGCGGCCACTTTAATCTCGCATGAACTCCAGCCCAAACGAAAGCTTTATTTCAACCCATGGCACGGTCAGGACGATCGCCATCACCAGTACGTCACGGGGTGCGAACGGCTTAGCTCCGGGAACGACGACGAAGCACCTCCGCTATAGCTTTGTGCCAGCTCCGCCGTGCGCAATGCTCGATCGCCCCTCGTAGACGTCCAACGCCTCGTCCCTGGCCAAGGTCTGCCGCGTGTTTGTCCGCGAGACTGCGCACCGGCACCAGGGTGATCGCAAACGCCGCAAATCCGGTGCTGGCCCCAGCCACCGCCTCCCGGGTGCCAGCTGCCACCGCCCCCAAAGTCAGCGCCATGTTCGAGTGCTCGCAGGCGTCCCTGGTGGGCTCGGAGGGCGGCAGTCAGCCGCCGGCCAGCGGCCCCAAGCCGCTGCTCTCCACGCACAGCACGTACATGTGCACGGCCGTCGGCATCGTCATCGCCATCGGCTTCGTCATTGCCATCGGGTTTGTCATCATGCAGAAGAAAGTGGCCGCCACCTTCGGCATCTGAACTGCGGGCTCCTCCGCCCTGCCCTGCTCCTCCGGTCCGAGTCGCCCTCCTGCGCCGGGTGCGAGAACTACTGGCATGCGCTTTGTACGCGTTTCCGTGCCCACTCTGTGCCACTGAAGTGTACGTCGAACGAAAAGTGAACGGAGATCGTTGTTCGACGCTTGAGATGAACGGGTACACCGGTTCTGGCTCCACTAGTCGCGAAGACAGGCCACATAACAGGGCTGTTAGCCAAATACTGTCTCTTCGGCGAGGACTGAAATCGTGCGCAGCCGCGTGTCCCCCCCCCCCCCCCCCCCCCTTTTTTTTTCTTACTCTTCTTTTTAACCATTCCGTGTCATCAACCCGACCCAGCCTGTTCTTGTGCTTCTCGCTAGCTTAGTGAACGAAGTCCCCGCAACGTGCGATGTCTATCGTCATACCACCTAACCCACCGCATTCCATCCAGCTGACTTCTCAGGGATGCCTCTTGTAGCGGAGACAAATCAAGACATGTTGTGAAGCATTCTGTATGCCGCGTTTCGTCTCTACTTCCGTTTCTGCAGGCAGGCCACTGTTTCAGATGTGCGACAAACTCCCAAGTCATGTTGGAAAACTGGCTGCCAGCCCTCTATCTGGCTGTCTGTGGCAGTGTCGTGAGATCCGTGGTTCCCCAGTGTGTTTGCTGCCATTTGCCCCTTGATGAGAATCTGTCTTTCCGGTGTCATTAAATGTGCATGTTTTAGTGCACTGCTTGGCTTGGCTTTCTTGACTTCGTTTGTGGTTTTAGTGGCATATGCATCTGCAGGCTTATCCGTACGTGTGGTTGTGTAATATAATAACAAAGCAGGCTTTTTCAAAAGACACAGATAGATTCTCTAATTGTCTCATTAACGTATCATGCACAACCGGCTGCGTAACGCGGCAATTATAATCTTAAGCCAATCAGAAGGCGACATCAGAAACAACGTCGGTCACCTAGCAAGGACTTTCATCGTATCGTGATCGTATGATCTGTGCCTTTATTTACTCCTTATAATGTGGCCCTTGTTTCTGACTTAAGAAAGCAGGGCACTTAAAACATGTCTAGGATGATACATGGCACTTAGAAACTTATTGTCATGGCGTGACGTGTAATGCGGTGAGAAGGAAGCATGCGCACGTAAACGATTTTCACGCCGAATGAGAAGATCGTTTCCTATACTCTCAAGTTGTGTTCTGATATACAGGGGTCATTCGCGTGTACATTGTTCGAATAAATGGGGCCAGCTTGAAACTACAGAGAAACCTGCGAACACTAACTCGACGCTGGCACCGCTGTTGAAGTTTGTGTTCTGCTAACCCCCATGAGGCAGAAATGAACAAGCTAGTTCACTTCAGAACCGTTTTGCTATGCGCACAGTTTATTCGCTTGTTGAGTGCCGTTTCGCTTCCAGTTAGGCAGAACGCAACGTAGCCTGTGTCAGTGACCCTGCAGTGCAAAGCAAGACTCCAGCAGTAGCGGCTTATCTCAAAGGCTCACGACCTTGGCGACTCGTGTTGTTTATCGAATTCTGCTTCGGAAAAAAAAAAAAAGAAAGACTTCCGAGAACAGAATTGCGGCTCAAGAGTCTCATGGTCTGCTAAATGCTTTCTCTGGCCGCCTGCGCTTTCAATACAGCTGCATTTTAAGGTACATGATAACGGCTTTTGTTGGAGCACAAAAATAGTGGGTGTGCGTTTCCTTGTTGTAGTCCAAATTATTCGCTTACTAGTGGGATGTGGCTTATACTCAAACAGAAGCATGCCCAATAATTACAACTTCTGCTAATGATACCCCAGACTAGCGGCGCATGCAACACCAGAATCGAATAATTTTCTGATGACTTCCGTTTTGTGTCGCACGACAACGCTCCTCGTCTTAGTGTTGACCAGCACGTAGCGGCACTTAGGAATTCTACAATAGTTTTCCATCTGTAGTAAGGACCATTAATAGTTCGCGTCATTGGAACAAGAGAACGCGAACACGCTCAGAGAGGCGGTGCTTCCAATGGCCAGCACGTTTGCACTCTTGTTTTACATGCAGCTTTCGCGTATGATCCCCGCTCATGCGTCGCATCATGGGCGCAGCGCATCGCGACGCTTCACTGATTTTCACGGTCGTGGGCGACTCGTGCAATGACCCTACGCCAGTTGTTAGTATATAAAGCAGCTCCGGAAAACGACCTTACTTTAATCGACGTTAACTATACGTCGTGCTCGCGTTGGCTGCGGCCGGTTGCCAAACGGGCCGCTTTTGGATTAGACACACAGCTTTTGGATTAGACACACACGAAACGGCATCGCCACTTAGACACGGGGTTTCTGCACCGCAGGTCATGTGAAGCATGCAGCGCATGGCTGACCTGGGCCGTGTGATAAACACATACGTTGGCTTCCCAACAACATTCGAATGCGTTTCCAACGGATGCAGAACTGCTCCCCCCCTCCGCTCTATTCCACCGCTTCTGCCTGCATCGTCGCTTCGCGCGCGCAGCTTCGATCACCTGCCGCGATTAGCGGAGCCCCCCCCCCCCCCCCCCCCCCCCCCCCCTGTGTACGTGACCGCGACGAACAACCCTCCAGCGCTCGCGGTCACGGGGATCCAGTTTTCCGGGGCATTACCATACAATTTGGGATGTGGCCCCGCCGCCTCGGTTCGTGCGAGCGAGTCGGGCACCGCTCGGCTGTTGGTTATGTACTTGTTGCGGTCTCGCCCTAAACCGCGCGCGCGCACACAAGCGCGCTCCGCGCGGCTGCAGCAAAGCGGTGCAGCCGTGCACGCCGCGCTACAGTCGACAGGTGCGCGGGAGTTTGTTTCCCGGCGCTATACCTGGCCGCCGCGCGATGACCACTGGCGCAACAAAAACAAACATTTACTCGCACGCACCTGCCCCAGCGGGCCGTCGGCATCTTCCTTGCCATGCGGGGGGCACGGCCGCTGTGGTCGAGTTTTACCGTGGTCGTGATCGGACACCGCCCCATTCCCTATCTGCGGCAGGTAGCTATGGAGCGGGTTCGTGCGTGAGCGGCGGTTTCGGCACTATACGCTGCTTTTATGCGGTTGCACCTGACCTGCCGCTTCGGGGTGCGTTTGTTTGTATTGGCCTTTATTGGCTGCGAGGACGTCCACTTAGCGGGAAAGAGAGGCTTGTTAATCGGGTTGAATATTAAGTTGCGCAGAGTGGAAGCCGCTTGGAAACAGGCGAGCGTGCCGGTGCTTTCACTCCAGTCCCGATTCACTTCACGTCGCTTCTCGCGCTTTTGTATAGTTCTCTGCACGGACAGAATGAGAGGTAAAAACAGTATGGCTGAGGGCTGAACACTGTTCGGGGGGCCGCAGTTGCGCAGTTTGTATAGAACTGACTGCAGGAGCACAGCATTTCCTGAAAGCGTCAGCGTCTGGGAACTGCCCAGGTAGCCTCGAGGAGTTCATTTTGGTTTCGGTTTGGTTCAGTTTTGTTCAGGATGATGTCGGAATGTTCTATGTTCGGGACCCTATTGTCAACTGTGACTCCGCTTGAAGCCCGCGCGTACGCCCTGTTTTGTTTTTTGGTTCGTTTGTGAATTGGAGGCTGCGCAATAAGCAAGCCTGTTGAACTGCAGCAACGGGTAAAATAACCATCAGATTGCATTGAGAAAAAAAACGTGCAAAAATTGATTGATTGATTGATTGATTGATTGATTGATTGATTGATTGATTGATTGATTGATTGATTGATTGATTGATTGATTGATTGATTGATTGCAAACGTTTCTTCGGGATTCGGTACGGAGAGAAACGAAGTTCTTTCTTGGCTCAGCGGTCGAACCGGTCGCATTGTCGCGCGCTTTTCTTTTCCCGTCATTTCTCATTTTTGAGCACTTAGCGCGCTTGTTGCTCACGGGGAGCCTTTTTATTAACAGTATTTTACGGTAGCCTCTCTTCGCTCATGCAATTTTTTCATCGCCTTTTACGGGCCGTATGCTTTGCTCCCAGGAATCTGTGCGCAAAACACCTCCGGCACGCGTGACTCAGAAAATTTGGCGAATTTGCTTAAATCATTTATGTCTGTTACAGCTGTTGCATGGTTGAAAGCTTAAGGTTGCGTTCGGGCCATACGTCATGCCACCTGTCAATATCATACGTGGGTCAGTGTTGTCTGAACACAACAAAGTGTACCAGGTAACTTTTGCAGGGTCACGGCGTGAGTGACGAACGGAAGTGAAAATGAAATGACGTCATAGCTCTGCGCCATCGTAGCATCGCGTGATATACAGCAAAGGGGCCACCTTTTACACTTGTATACGCATGACGTCACATCTGCTGCCGCTAGCCGTCTCGGCGCCGCTGTCGCATTTTGCACCGTTTACAAAGATCCTCGTAGAAAAGCAGCTTCCGCGGCGAATTGCGTGAAACCAAAGTAGTTAGGAAAGCAGTCTGCGTAACCTTTTTTTTTTTTTTTCGTTCTTCGTCGTGGCTGCAGCAGTATAGGACCTGCGGGCTGGAGTATCTTCTTGAAATGTTCTCCGTATACAGAGATCGCTTTGCACTTTCCTTGGTTTCGCAATTGTGTGATATAAGATACAAACCGTGCAGCGAAGAGGCCGCCCTGTATTGCTCAATCATTTTGAATTAGGTGCGCAATTTGCGTCGTAATTTATAACCCACTTTGTCCTCTCGTCATTAACGATCGCAACGAGATGCCTGCTATTGCTATCGATGTCTTGATTAGGCACGCTGCTGCAGCGCGCACGGATTATGCGTGTGCTTTGCTGCTGTACCGGTAGAGGCGCCACCAATCTCTCAAATTTCTCCGTCTTATCGGCGGACCTTCTATGGAGCGCGCAACTATCCGTCCATATTTCTGAGGATAAACTGCGAACGCACGACCTCTTCCAGCGATTTTGTATCGCGGCCGTGCGAAACCTGTACAGCTTCGCGAGCATTATATATATCGGCCGTCATTATACGCCCGCGAGTCGCGACTCTAAATCCCCGATTTGAATTGCAGATACGGACTTCGAGCTGCAGTTTTGCGAGCAGATTAACTTTGGTCGCCGCGTCTACAGGGCGGCTCAAATTCGCCCTCGTTAGGCGAGAATTACCAGCATCGTGGAGCGCATACATGTGCCCACGGGCGGGAAGTGAACTTTCGTATTTCGTGCGTGCGCTCGGCGATTTATTGCGCCATCTTGGACCGAGGCAGTTTTGCCCCGAAAATGGTCGTTCGTGAGCGCTTATAATAACCTTCGCACTTCGTATGTGTGCATCAGCATATTTTTCTTCTGGCCGTTATGACGAGAGTAATGAGATCGTGACGAGCTGCGCCGTTATTTTTCATAAGCGACTCTCCTACGAAGCATAGTTCTTGTTTCTCAGAGCATTGACGACACGCGTGCAGAACGAGAGTAAGCGGGAAATTTGTACGTTTTGATCGCTTGCAGCATGCATGGCTTTCACGATCGAATTGTAACTTGCGTGTCATGAACGTGTGTTCAGCAGCAGAAATATTGTCCGAGTAAAATTCCATGCCTTCATGCTACTTCTTTTTTTTTTTAAGCTAGAAAGCATGAAAACATGCTTCCACCGACACTTACAATTAGCCCCCAAAGGTGGCAATCCTAAGCCAGCTTCCTCTTGTTGTTGTTGTTTGTTTAAGCGATGAATGATTCTTTGCTATTTTACCAGCGTTTTCTTCGCGTCACACCGCGTGTTTAAATCACAGTATCTGATTGATGATACTGCGCTATTACCATTCTAACTAGCCCAGGGGAGAGGGAAAGTATGATGATTAGTGTTGCGGGTTTTTGGAGCATTGAAGTCGCTTCATAAGGTATGCGAACTTTAAAAGAAGGAAAAAAGTTTGCCTGTATAGAATTCGTAATGCCTCCTGAGGATCTTTTAGGAATAGACGGTTTCAGGCATGCCTCTCTGCCGAAGGCAGTTCAAGTAGGTGGTTGGGGCCACGTGGTGTGGTACATTGCCGGAATTTATGGCTGGATGTGGCGGTCCATTTGGGGAGTCACTGCTCAGTCCCCTACCATATCCAGCTTGTGACAGCTTTCTGCTTGGTCACCTCCCCCCCCCCCCCCCCCCCCCTTCCCAAAGTCTCAACTTGACGCGTGTGTCGCAGCCCACACGCAAAACGTTGACGCCTGTTCTCTGCAGCCTCTCATTTTGTTGGTATTGCGTTGACAACGTAAAGAACAACTGAAGAGGTTTTAGAATGCGACCAGATTAACAGAATGTTATGTGTGAGACTTGCAGGGGAATCATGCGAAATATTTTAGTGCTAGCATTTTAAAATGGTGATGTAATCGCCGATTGAAGGCGCGACGCTGTTCATTTATTTATTATTGGGGTTTAACGTCCCAAAGCAACTCAGGCTATAAGGGACGCGCAACGAGCTTCAGGCTTTTCTGCAATGCGCAGCGCCGGGAGGTGGCATGGTGACGTCATCCACTGCTGTGGTACCGGAACGCTTGGTCGGAAGATTGAAACAAACACCACCTAACGTAAAGCCCGCGCAGCGTTGTTTGGCGGCGTTCGACGGGGCGAAGGTAGCGGAAGTGCGAAAACTTACTCAAGATGCCGTCATCATTATGCTTCTCCGCACAACACAAGGCTATGAGGAAAAGCCTGCACATCGTCGTGGCTTTAATCGGCGATTACGTCGCCGCCTTAAATGCTAGCGAAAAATGAAATAAAAAAATTGGCAGTGGTTCAGCTCTGGTTAAACCCGGAGGATAGCGAAAGCAACGAGGAGAGAGAGAGAGAGAGAGAGAGAGAGAGAGAGAGAGAGAGAGAGAGAGGCGGTGGAGAGCACGCGGCAGCGGCGGCGGCATGCTAGCTATGCGCCGCTACTGTGCATGCGCAACTGGCGAGCGCGGTGGCGGCACCTCTGAGTCACCCGCGCAGCGACGGCGCGCCAGCTGTGCGCCGTGTGACGTCACTGCTCCTCGCGCATGCGCAGTATGGCCTTTCGTCAGCTCCGTGGCTCGGCGACTTAGTGTTGCTTTCGCAACAAAAAAATTGACGTGCGTTAGTAATTTACATACAAGCTTTGTACGTTCGAATTCTTCAATGTTATCTAATTCTGATAAGAACGAACTCTTCAAGAGCATCTCTTCAATGCGGGCGAGAACCGCGAGTAGCTGTAAAGTTTTTAAGTGTGATCTCTTATGCGTTTAAATTTTCATACATTAAATAATGTTGCGAGTCCATGCATACCGGCATGGGAATGGCAGGCATCAATTTCGCTACGGTGCTTTTCTTGCTTACTATTGATAACCGTAGTTAAGGTTTCATTGAAGTCAATACTGTTCCGCCTAACGCACAGAAACGAGCTTTTGCATAATTATTTCGAGCTTAGTCCGCTCAAATCGCCGTGCAACGAACAAATATTGTGCAGCGATCGTTTGGCAGTGGTCAGCACACACAACGGCTGGCTGTATAGCGCCATGATAGTTTATATACCGAATAAATGAGGAGTGGTTTCAGGATCGGTAGATGGCGTTTCGCGCGGTGGTGGCGCCCTCTACATCTAGACTTCTGGGGAAATCTCAGATCCCTCACGATCATGCTTTGGTATTACTGGCTTAACGTACCACGTTATGTTACCACGTAACGCAACGTAATGTTTACTTACTAGTTTAGAGTTAATTATTCGCCATTTAGCGGTGTCAGTTTCGCTGTTACTTTTGTCATATTAATCTGCCGGGCGTTTTTCGTTGCACCCTTTAGTAGGGCTTCCCTGTTATCCTCCTTTTGCACTGATATTCATATAGTTTTGTACGGTAGAAATTTATCTAATGCCGCAATTACCCGATCCTAAGGCGGGGTGTCGGTATTGGGTCCGATTTTAACGCGCATGCCGTTTCGAGATTCGACTTTCGTGAAACAAAAGTGCGCGTTAGAATCCGGTAAATGCGGTAAACCTGAGTCTGAACCCAGTAAACCTCTCGCACGTGCTGTATAAACTACGAATGTACAGTCTTTTTGCTAAAAGTAACCAGGCTGCACGTTTTTCTTCTGAGTCGTATATTAAAGCTATTATGCCAGCGCTCAAGCTCTAAATCTCTGCATGGTAAGAAGAACCCGTGTTCTCACATTCAAAGAACTTTTTGATCTTTAGGGAAGCCGTGCGGGGTCTGTTATACGAATGAGAAGCAAACCATGGAGCCTGGTTACTTTTGACAAAGACTGTACCTCGATGAATTTGTTTTTAGATTTTGTACCACTCCCTCTGGCCTCCAGTGCAGTTTCCTTGGAGTATCGATTGAATTCGAGCGCTACTGTTCGTGCTCACGGAGCGCGCAATCAGCCGTGCGGTGAAGTGCCGCACTTGGACGGGCAGTCGCCGGCACCGTCGTGGCCCATCTCGTTCGACGGGCCATCTTTCGTAATTCGCGACCCGTCACTTGATTGACCCTGACGCCTCTCCCGCCCCGCCTATTACACGCGGCTTCGTTGTCCCCTCTATACAATAAGAGCCCATACATCGTCGCCGGTGCTGTGTAACCCCCTCCCCTGCGCGCTGAGACCGCACCAAAACCGCGAGACGAGGCTGAGAAAAACCATCGGCTCTCCTCCAGCCGCAACCTGCTGTCTCGCGGCTCTAGTTGGTATACCCCCGCGATCAAACCGGGATAGCGTCGCCACTCTGAATGAAAGGAAGCTGGGAAGAAGTGAGAGGGTGGAGAGAGTAAGGGGACGGTGTGCAGCAGCATCCTGCGGTTCTCTCCTTCCGAGGGGCGGCTGCGCGCCGCTTCGGGGCTCAATCGCGGCCGCGCCGCATTGATCCCCGATGTTCGGGCCGCCGTCGAAGCCCGTTTGTCTCACTAAAGACAGCCCGGGAAAGGGGGATGGAGGGGGAAGGTGGCGGCACTACCGAGACAGGAAGGAAAAACGCGGGGGACGGCCGTATCCAGGCGCCGTCTTGCTCCGTTGTATGTGTGTGTTTGTGTGTCTGTGTATGTTGCCCTTGAGCTGTGCGGTTTTGCCGGGATTCGCGTCGTCCCTCCCCGTTTCGAGTTTTCCCCGTGTTTTTATTTTATTTTTTCGCTGAAGGAGCTGACCGGATGGCGCAAGGAAGTTCTCTCTATCCTTGCTGCCTGCGCTGTGACCTTCTTGTTGTTCTTTTGTTTTTCGAGTTTGTTTCGTCCGCCTCATCCCGCTGCCCTCTGCGTTGGCTTCTCGACCGTCCGCGTCGTTTCCTTACTACGAAGCGACAGGCGGACTCGTCGTTTGGGTCAAGGCGCAGCGGTGCGGGGTGTTTCTTTTTTTTTTTTGTGCGCTTCGTTTAAGCTTGTTTCTTCCTTCTATCACTCTCTCTATCTGTCTCTCTTTTTGCGGTTGCTGCTGCTGGTTCATCACGTTTCATGGCGATTCGCTCTGAGCCTGCCTCATTCCTTCATTATTCCCGTTCTTGAAATCACGAAAGGACAGTAAGAAATTGCGTTATCGGAAGTATATCGAGGGCCTCGCACGACGTTGTGTGTGTGAGAGAGGGAAAGGAATAGAAAGAACAAGCGCAAGGGGCGTTGGGCACAGCAATACGGGCCCCAAATGAAATTTGGAGCGGAACGTCCTGTTCGTGAAAGTATAATAAACCTTGTACCCGCAGTGGAGCAAAAAAAAAAAAGAAAACCAAAGCGAACTTGTCGTTTGGAGACCGCACCAGATGGACCAAACGCGAAGGCTGGCGGCATAGTGGCGAGAGAGAAGAATGATGGCATTTCCCTGTCTGTGGTAGCGGCTTGACGTCGGCTATGGACGCTTTGTGGGTCGAGTGAGGGTCCCTTGACTGCCTGAAAGAAAGACTGATTGCGGGCGAGCCACTGGAAATTTATTTTAAAAATAAAAAAGGGAAATTTCTTTCTTTTTTTTTTTGTACAGCGACACGAAGTTCACGGAATGATAACGACAGGAACATAGTAGCTACGTGACATGTTCTAAAGGTAAGGAAGGGAAAAGCCGTGAGAGGTGAAGTTGGCGAGCGACTCTGGTTCGTGAGAGGCGGGGAAAAAAGTCCTTGTATTGAGGTGAAGTTGTAATCCCGAGTTCTGCACCCAGCAGTGGCAGTAGCTTTAGCTGAGGTGTGACCTGTGGCTTACACGATACCATCTGTCGGCTTTTCGCTGTGCATAACACCGCTGGCTGCTTGTGCAGGCGTTGATAATAAATCCCAGCTTTATGGATGCGTTTAAAGGGCTACTGAAGCGGTTTTAGAATTCGATGAGTTTTAGCTAACCGAATGTGCGAAATATGCTGGTAAAGCCTGCGAAATCGTTTTGCTCTACCATTTGAAATGGTGGCGTAATTGCCGAATAAAGTCGTCGTCGGCGTTCAGGCTTCTCTGAAGTGCACATCGACGGGCAGAGGCCCCGATAATGACGTCACGTATGACGGCACTGTGTTTCCAGCGAAGAAACGGTTATTCCCTGGAAGGAAACCTACGCCATTGAAGGTGAAGCTCACAATGCATTGCTTGGCGCCATCTGACGACGCACAGCAGAATGCAGGCGTAAGCAGCGGACATTAAAAATTTCGGCAACAATGACGTCACTGCCGAGTTTCCTCGCACTCCTCCAAAGTAGTGAGGAGAAGCCTAAACATAGTTGCGGTTTTAATCAACGATTATGTCACCATTTTAAATTCTAGTGCAAAAATACTTCGTATGCTTTATCTAGAAGCTTGATAGATTCGAATTCTTAAATAACCTCGAATTCTCAAAAAACTGTTTCAGCTTCCCTTTAAGCCCAAGTCCTGGTCGAATCTGCATGCCGCAATCATCAGATCATTGTTAATTATCTGTCTGATTGTGGAGCTTGATGAGGAATGGAAGGGAGCAATACTTTCTGCGCCGCCGCGGTGGCTCAGGTGGTTTCTCATAGCCTTAGCCGCTTTGGGACGTTAAACCCCATAAACCAAAACCAACCAAACCAATACTTTTTCGACACACTGCTAACAAATACCGTCCATTTGCGACGGAATATTTTTCCTCTGTGTTTGTGTGTGTGTAAGCGGTGGGGGAGGTCGAGGGGGGCGTAATCCCTTCATCATCTCATCAGTTCGGTACAGATGTAAGAGTGGATTCTAATCGAGAGGGGAAACGAAGTGTTCCCTTTTCTATTTCTCGTGTCTTCAGATTACTCTTGAATTGTAGAGCTTGCCGAGTCGCACCTGTTTCCTCATAATCGAGAAATCGGGATCCATGGCGCGGAGTCTGTATTCAGAATGCGCATAGTTTAATGGTGCACCACATTAGGATACGTTCGCCGTTTGAAAGAAATAAAAAAAAACATTGCGGAGGTCAGCTTCTAATGTGCTAAGCCCAAAAGAAGAAAACACAGGAAAGAAGGCGTTACTATGTGGCGGCAAGTCAGGCGGACAGATCAGCTTGCAGAGAGCATGGCTGCAGCTATCTCAGGCTACAGTGTTTATTAGAGATCAGTACTGGCCTTTGTACTTCAGTGGGAATGATGATGATGTTTTTGAAAGCATAAAAGCAACCCGTCGTTGCCGCATCGCAATAAGCTCATGTTGCCCATGCGCACAAGCAATGATGCTGTGCTTGCATTCGAGTCCTGCGCAGACGTGGTTCTTGAAGGCCCTATCGCGTGAAACGGGGGTCTCTGCTGCTGTTAGTTCCTCCTGGTTTCGAGCATGCTGGTCACAAAATGTCGAGGACTCAGTCATGGCTTACACAATGGCAGCACATGACTTTTCCCAGTATTTCCTTCGTCGAAGGCAAAAAAAAAAAAAGAACTGCGAAGGAAACGGAAGACCTGGCACACTATGGCGCTCTATATAAGCTCGGTTTCGCGGATCTCGCGCAGGGTTTGTTTAGGCTCTCAGTTTTGCCTCTGAAAACGGGGGAAAACGTATCGCGCTCTACGAATACTCCGCCGCGCTCCCTTCCCTCTCTCTCTCCCTGGACGAGAGGCGACGTCGTGGGGATGTATGTACAGGTTCCGCGCAGCTGGTTCGCGTCTTCTCCGACGTCCGCGGTGTTGACACGGCAGCCTGCTATGCCTGCTACAGCCCCTCCTCCTCCTCCTCTCCCTCTGCCTCCGTTCTCTGCCGGGCGCCATTTCGGGCCGAACCAACCCCGGGGCTAGCCAGTGCGACGCTGTCGGCTTTATTGCGATACGCGCCATGTGTGGAGAAACTTTGTTGCTCGCCGCCGCCCATACTGCAACACGCCGAGCCACGAAGAACCCAACCGCCCCCGCTTGTCCCCCCCCCCCCCCCCCCCCCTTCCTTTCCGCACTGTTCGGAGATGGCGAAGGTTGTTACAGGCTGCCCCTCCCCCTGTTTGTTTTTCTTCATCTTTCCCCCTCGCCCTCCACCAGGGCCAACGCCGAGACGGGGCAGCTACTACACACGGACAGTTATTGGGTCGTGAAAAATGGCCTCCTCGCGTTTGTTTCGCGCCTGTTTGTTTGCCCCGCGGCTGTGTATGTATGGGCGCGGCGCGGAATGCTGGGAGGCCGCCGCTCGACTGGACCCGAGTTCATATGTGTGCCTCGGGGCTGCAAGCAGCTCGGGCTGTGGCACGTAGGTGTGTCGCGTGTATAAGGCCCCTTGCGGCTATATTTAATACGAACGGAGATATTTGTCATGCAGTCCTTTGTCTGCGCCCCGCCGCGGTGGCTCAGTGGTTACGGCGCTCGGCTGCTGGCCCGAAAGACGCGGGTTCGATCCCGGCAGCGGCGGCTGAATTTCTTGAAGGCGAAATTCTAGAGGCCCGTGTGCTGTGCGATGTCAGTGCACGTTAAAGAACCCCAGGTGGTCGAAATTTCCGGAGCCCTCCACTACGGCGTCTCTCATAGCATCAGTCGCTTTGGTACGTTAAACCCCAATAAACCAAACCAAACCTTTGTGTGCTTCTCGCTTGATAGGTGTAGCGCTCCGATCGAAATAGTTGGGAGGCCATTGTACGGGAGTCACGGAACTTGAAGCTCTGGTGGTAGTAGTAGTATGAACCTTTGTTCCGCAAAATGGGAATTGGGGTTAGGGGCTGGGGTCTTGAGCAGCCGGTTTTTGTTCCTAGGTCCACAATCCCATTGGTTCTTGCTGCCTCTTCGGCCCGCTCTACCAGCGCAAGCTGGTCTTGCGGGTCGTGAAGCTCTGGGTTGCAGCAGTTTCGGATTGCCCCGTAGAGAGGTCGTAATTCGATATCGCCCGATTTCTATCGGTGATGGGCTATATAATATTGAAGCGAAGCGTGCTTCCGTGCCGGGGCGAGAGCTCTGCCGCATCGAAGAAGGGGACCAGCAGGCGTCGATGAGATGCATTGATCAACTTGATTTATTAAGGTAGACGCGAATCACTGGTTAAACTTACAAACTGAAACAAAATATATGAGGTCACATAGCAAAACAGTCAGCCATACCCCGGGGCGTGCAGCATCTTTGGAGCGGAGGTCCCGAGCAGCAGCCGGGAGGCAGCCGTTCCTCTCACGAGTCCTCTTGTTGTTGAGAAACCCGCTCTTAAATACACTTCACCAGCATTCTGGCGACCCTTTTCTCGACCAATCAAAAAAGCCGTTACCGGAGCCAACCAGGGGAGCTGCGGCAGCATTCTGGGGACCCTTTTTGGGACCAATTAGGCCAATCAGGAAAGCCGTTACCGGAACCATTCAGAACCCGTCCTTTGAAGACATGCCGACAGCAAAGACTTACACTTTCTTAAACTAACATACACAACAACCCCTAGTGTGCGCCAGCTCGCACCCTTGTACGAGTTGGGACGGAATGCGCGCGCGTTTGTGTATATGTGTTGTGCGCGAACCAGGCGACGACGGACACTGACTCCCCAAACGCGTACCGCGGAACGCGGGCCAGAGAGCCCCTGCACGGCAAGACCGGGGAAACGGCGCCAGAAAGCGGTCGGGTATCCACTGCAAAACACCGACTCGGTAACCTAATCCGACCGCGCGTAGCGAACGGAAGTGGGGGACGGACGCGGGGCGCTGAGCAGGGGAGCTGTGTCTTCTTCGCAACAAGAGGGCTGCAACCGATCCAAAACCGATGGCACCAAGGACGCACTCTTCTCTTCGGCTCCCGACTCCAGCAATTGGCGCGCAAAGCTCTAAACTCGTATCCGACAATATTATTAATGGCTGGCGTGAGTGGTGCAGCGGTCGGTCTCTCTGCCCTGCGTTCTTTCATGACTGTCGCTCTTTCTGTATGACACAATGTGCGCAGTAATTCGATACGTGCATAAAGGCTGATTCTGATGGAGGCCTAGAGGGAGGGATCGTTCAGAAAACTTATGATCCTGATTCCGTTGATCCAGTCAGCTCCGTATCTCTTCTTCACACCTACGCGAAAAAATCAATCAATCAATCAATCAATCAATCAATCAATCAATCAATCAATCAATCGGTCAGTCAATCAATCAATCAATCAGTAAAACAATCAGTCGATCAATCGATCGGTAGATCCACCGATCAGTCATACAGGTTGAGGGCTTCTGACCTCTGCACTAATTACCACGGGTCGGATATTCTTCAAACCATGGGGACTACTTCAAAATGATGACGACAAAGGAGAAATGCTGTTTCAGAGTCTTGTGTTTGAAGGGGGTCTTGTCACTGTACGACGGTGGGTTATGAGTCAGATGCTACGCAGAATGAACACGTTCCTTCTCAGCCTAACTCCCATTCATGAACAGCATCCCGATAGTGCTTTTACTGATGCAGCTTATTGAATCACCCGTCGCAGTCGGAGGGTTCGGTTTAATTTTGACCGCCTCTTTCGGCTCTTGACTACTGAACAGAGGCTTTAGGGGAAGATGCAAGCTGTTTTTAGTTCGTCGTTTACCCGTCGCCTTGACGTTACATAACTGTACCTGTTTAATCTGACTCATATTGAGAGTCTGGTCCATTTGCAATTACAGCGGCGTCTGCAAATGGGAGTGCATTCGTTTCTCATCATATACCGGTAAAAGCTTATGTGATGTTGGTGCGCCCAATGCTGGAGTACGCATGCGAGCGGTGGGATCCCACGTTCCAGTATCTGATATCGAACTGAGAATTAGTGCAAAGACGTGCGCTCCGATTTATCTTCTCGGTATATCGAAAACGTGATTCAGTTTCTCCGCTTTATGGTAAAGCATACTTCTCTACCCTTCAATGAAGGCGAAAGCCGAAACGCTTAACCCTTTTCTGTTCCATAATGAATAATCTAGTTCTGGTTGATAAACAGCAGTGTATGAAGGAGTCCATTCCCCGAATGACGCGAAATAAAAATTCCAAGCATGTAGACGACAAAAGATGTTCAAAAGACCGCATGAAGCATTCCTTTTTCGCCCAAACAGCGCGAGGCTGGAATAAACTTCCCCAATGATATTATATGTGCAGAGGGCCGTGAGGAATTGAGCGCTTGTACATATGTGCTAGTGCTGAATTAGCACTTGTACAACTGTTTCTCATGAATAGTTTTTTGTTTTGTCATGACTATTTCATGTGCATTTTTTTCTTTTTTTTTCTGGAGTTTAGTATTATGAGTGTACTGTTCATGTAAGCACACCACTCCTATCTAAGTCCTGAATAGGGCTGATAGTAATGGAAATAAATGTATAAAAATGTCAGCCGCGCAAATGTTGGCCTGCGAAACCGGCTGTGCAAATCCTGCAGGCATCGCACGAAAGTGCATATCCGCAGAAAGCTTTGCACTACAGCAGAACCATTCCAACTTGCTGCTTTGGAATCGAGCGCTTCGTGTCTCGTGTCCTCCTAAAGCGAGGTTTCGTGTACGTCTTCCAGCGAAATGCGCGATTGCGCACTAGGCGGCGCGGGTGGTGTAAGTTTCCTATAGCGTGCACACTCAGGGGCGCTGTCTACAAGCTGCGATCTACCGCATTTAGTTCGCTTTTGGTTTACCCGCAAAGGTAGACCGATTTTCCCTCCAGCGCTTTCACGATTCTGGAAGAGCAAACAAGGCACGACT
Organism: Amblyomma mixtum; assembly: GCF_055824585.1. Taxonomy (NCBI): domain Eukaryota; kingdom Metazoa; phylum Arthropoda; class Arachnida; order Ixodida; family Ixodidae; genus Amblyomma; species Amblyomma mixtum. Next base: position 92,412,526 of record NC_143017.1, on the reverse strand, counting down.
CGAAAACTGGCTGTCTGTGGAATGCATATACGTTGATTCTCGTTTTTCGAGCTGTACGCCATTCCAACTCTCTATGAGAGTGTGAGCATTTGCGGGCAGAGCTCAATCCTTACATACGAAAACATAAGTGCTGTTGCTGTCTGGAATGACGAAGCGGCGCGGGACGGAGCCCTCGCGCTAGGCCAGTAACATCTTCTTGCCCTGTGGACCATTGCTCACATTTCCTTAATTAATCAAGAGCAGCGCGCGTGGGGGGGGGGGGGGGGGGGGGGGGTAAATAGTTTGCGATTGCCTTCATTTCACGCGGTTTCCTTATCATCGACAGGTTCGCGCGTATTCCAGAAACCCGGGGCCCGCCGCAGTGCGCGGTCAGAAAGCTTTCACGATGACAGAGGTGAACTCAATTTCTTGTTCCTTTTTATCGTCTGCAAGGTTTGCTCCTCTGAGCTCAAAAACGGAGTAATAATGAAGGAATGTTAAAAAAATAAAAATAAAAGGACGGAGAGTTGAAGGGGCGGAAGAGGTGACCATGGTGGAACCCTAGCGCTGCGTGTGCGTTATCGGCCCGCGTGCGGAAGCACCGCGGTTCGCGCGCGCGCATTTTGCGGGCCGGAAGCGCTCAGGGTCCGACTTCCGGGCGACACCCACTCCGTCGAGTCGCCGCCTCCGAGGCTTGGACTTGCTTCTTTTGTTGTCGTCGTCGCTGCGGCTGCCGCCGAGATATAGCCACGCTTGGCCTGGCTTTACCAAGGCTGCATGCAGCCAGTGCGGCCTCCCTCCACTGCATTCATCCGACATCCCTCGTTTCGTTTTTCTTCTCGCTTTCATTCATGCCTTGCTGTTGTGCATGCCTCTGGCTATTTTTGTTTTGTTTATTTTTTTGCTTGCAGGTATTCCCTTTATTTTCCTTTCTCATTTCACTGTTACGCGCTTCCTTTCGGTGCGGTCCGCGGGTCCTGCAAGGTGGAAAGAAGCGGGGGAGCGAGAGCCTCGAATACCATTCGTGCGTTAGCGCCCTCGAGCAGCGCAACACATCCCTGGCATGTTGTGCGGATCGCGCCCGGGCTAGGGAATGGGGACCGTGTGCTTCGGACACTGTGGGGAAAAAGAAGGAAAGGATCGTGGGAGCGGAACGAAGCAGGCAGGAGGTTGCAAGTGATGCTGCTGGACGCGCTACTGAAGGCAAGAACGGACCAGGGAAAAGAAAGAGTGAGAAAGAGAGGGGCGACAAAAACAAGGATAAAATGAAAGCAAAGGAATCGGGACGGTGAAGGAAACAAAGGAAAAGGAAAGAAATCCGAATAGGGAAGGAAGATGGGGGAGGCGGAGTTTTTCGGGCGTTCGGGTTGGGTAACGCGGGCCCGAGAAAAGCGCCTCTTGGGGGACGTGAAAAGAACGCTATTCTCACGAGCACCCTATTTCCTATCGCGTCAGTCGCAGGCTGCTGCAGTTTCCGAGTTTGCATCTCGCGTGTGCTTTACATCCCTTCTCCTCCTTTCTTTCATGCTCTCTCTCTCGCTGTCTTCCTTTTCATGTGTGTCCGTGTTGTTCTTTCTGTGTAATTTTGCTCTTTTTTTTTTTTCTGAGTCGTCGTCGTAAAAGATGCCGATCTCCAACGGAGCGTGAAAGGCCTGGCGCTGCTTCAGCGATGCAAACTGCGCGATGCCTGGCAAGATTATAGCGTGGGCTTTTTTGGTTTTGGTTTTGTCTTTTGGTTGGAAGGTTTCGATTACTATCTCCTTTTTTTTTCTTTTTGTACCACTCTTGTCTGTGGAGTGCCTTACTTTTGCTTACGAGTGTTCGGAGAGCACTCGGATGTTTTCACTCTTGTGCGTGTGCAGTATTGCACGAGACCGAAGCCCGCGGGCTGCCGGCTTTTCGTTCTGTCCGTTCCGCCAAAGGATAAGGCTTACGTATCCCCTGGCCGTTCGTTGTGTGGCCGGCCGTGCGTTTCGATTTTGGTGTTGTGCTGCGCGAGGCAGTTCTTCCCTCCTGCTCTGCGAAAGGCTGAAGTACGCCGGCGATCGCGAGAACGAAAGGTCGCGAGATGCTCGCCGCTAATGTCTCACCTGTTGATGTAGAGTGGAAAGCAGTGTGGCGATTTGCGGGGTGTGTGTGTGTGTGGGTGGGGGGGGGGGGGGGAGAAAAATTTAGATGAAGAGAACGACGCTCATATTACGCTACGATGAAGGGGTAAAGAAATTTAGGAGGGAAGGAAGAACCTGCCAACTAACCAAAGAAACAAAGTAACTGAGAGAGACCATCATCGACAATTCAGTGTGTGGCCGCGCATCCAGGAGATGAATTCAGTGCGCGTAGGTTTCGCTGGTGGTTGGCGTGTGTGCTATTTTCGCGACAGCTTTCATGATGAATGCATGTACAGATCGCTGTGGCAGAAAAACAGAATGACTTGGTTGATTGATGAAGCACTGCAAAGAAAATAAAATCCGTTTAGGAAAGGAGGATATTCTGCGCAGCAACAGATTTCTCACTTAAAGACTCATTTGATCAAAAAGTATAATGGTTTTCATAGTTTAAATTAATGCGATGGTTTGTTCCGTGTTCTTTCCTCTGCTTCTCTTTCCAGCCGATTATGGAGTTCGTGAAGCAGCAAATTGTCTATGAGAGAGAGAGAAAAGTGATAGAGGAAAGGCAAGGAGGCTAACCAGAAGAATGTTCCGGTTGGCTACCCTGCACGGGGTCAGAGAGATGAGGGTGGCGTAAAAGGATGCTTTTGCGAAAAGAGAATTGCTTCGTGATGCTCGCAGTGTGAAATGAGTTTGTTTTCCATTAATCACTGTCAACGAAGATGAAAATAGTAAATGCCGAGCTTTTTTTTTTGTTTTATTTTTCTGGTAAGTCGTTGATGGGTTAAGAACTCGATTGCTGCGTCGTCATGTAAAGCCGGTCTCTTATCGTATTGCAGAGGTACTACCGCAGTCGGCGGGTTAGCGAATACATATTCGTACGAAAAATGTTGCTTGTAACTGTGTTCTTTTTACAGCGCTATGATGAGCCAGTTTTTCTGGAATAGATTGCTAGCGGCTGCATGAAACGCGCCTCCCTTGGTCAGTAATGGACACGGTGAACGTTTCGCTTCTTGAGAATTGGTCTCCTGGCGCTGTAGGCTTTACGGAGTCGCCCATTCATCAAAATGTGTGCAGAGCAGTTTAATCTTTAGTTGCTGTTTAGCAAAACTCCACTTTGCTGCTGTTTTCCGGATATTCTGGCGACTGGCATCAGCGAAAACAATTGACGCTCACCTTTGTTGTCAAATCCGCAGCTGTGGCTCAGGGGTTATGGTGCTCGGCTGCTGACCCGAAGGACGTAGGTTCGATTCCGGCCGCGGCGGTTGCATTTCGATGTGGGCCCGTGTGCTGTGTGATGTGACTTGTGAGTACACGTTAATCCCAGGTGGAGGAAATTTCCGGATCCCTCCACTACGGCGTCCCTCATATCCCGAGTCGCTTTCGTGGGTTAAACTCCGTAAAAACCAAACTAAACCTTTCTCATCAACCTCCGTGCTCTCCTTGTGCGTTAGCTTTTCCCTACACTGCTGTGCTGTGGGGCAAAGCTGGATAGCTGATGCTGTGACGTCTGTTAAAAAAAGGGTTTATTGGGGTTTAACGTCCCAAAACGACTCAGGCTATGAGGGACGCCGTAGTGGAGGGCTCCGGAAATTTCGACCTCCAGGGCTTCTTCAACGTGCACTGACATCGCACAGTACACGGGCCTCTAGAATTTCGCCTTCATCGAAACTCGGCCGCCGCGGCCGGGATCGAACCCGCGTCTTTCGGGTCAGCAGCCGAGCGCCGTAACCACTGAGCCACCGCAACGGGGGCGTTAAAAAAAAGGGGGGGAGGGGGGTGCTGTCACTTGGATTGATGCGAAGAAAATGCGATATTTTCTTTCACTCGCCAATCTATTCCATTTATAGTCGTCATATTCTGATCCTGATAATGTTTTTATTCCATTTCTGTTCGTAATCTCTTCTTTTATTCATTTTTGCTGAGGCATTCGTAGTCCGCCGTCTCCCATTCTCTTCCCTGCATGTGGAGAAGGGGAATGGATAGGGGGACGGTTAGCAGGAGGCATGTGGAGAGGGGGAAAGCACCCTAAACACCACCTCCCACGGCTGGTAGGTGGTGGCGCGTTGAAAGGTGGAGGCGTCACACAGACGCCGACGCCTGATAGTTTTTTTCGCCTAGAGAGAGAGAAAGATGGAGAGACGTAGAGAGATGTTAAAATAACCCAAAGCGGCGGCTTTGAAAGAAGTCCGCCTCTGTTTTTGCAAAAGCCTTATCACAGATGTGAGGTAAGTATGCCACACTGGCACAAGGTAACGACCATCTCCAAAATAGAGGCACGTGTTTGGACCCAGAAGTGGGGCTTTTTTTTTTATTGCGTTCTTGTTTCTTTACAGATCGCCGAAAATTAAATGCTGGCACCGACGCAGTGTGCACTTGGCTTTATTTTAACCCGTTCAAAGCTTGTTCCGGCCTTTTAAACCGTAACCATGTTCGTGCTGCTACCTCGCAAAGGTCGCGCAGCCGTGCCCAGGAAATTTTCCAAGTCTCCAGTCTGACGTTTTGCTGTTCCTCGTGAGCAAACTCGGGTGGGCATACCGGAATTTATGCGCGTCCATCGTTTTGCTTGCTTCTTTCTAAAAATTCCCCAGAGTTAAATCGATACGGCGGTTTTGCTCCCCGCGCCACGAATATCGGGGAATAAAAAAAGTTGATCTTCTTTCGATCTAGCGGGCGACGACGGCCTATTGAATTTTGCGCCCGACGGCGCTCGCGTATGGAATCCGTGGTCTGCCGCACTTCCTTCCTGGCCAGCCACGCTGATTAAATATCCGTTACGATGCGAGATGAAGCGTGGTCCGCTAAAAAAAAAAAAAAAACGCGAGTGTACCAGCTGAGTGCAGTATCGACCAGAATCCGGTCGACAAGCGTGATAAAGTTAGTAAATAGCAAAAAAAAAAAATTACGAGGTGATAAAAAAATGACGCTCTTTAAAAATGACGCCTTCGTTAGGTTCCCCTTTGGCCGTTCGGAACGTTCCTGCACGAATGTTTTCTTGTTGCATCCTTTTATTTATTTAATGCGTTCGCGTTAATACACCCATGTGGTAAAAATCTGTCCGTCTGGAGCCTTGGTTTGGCAACGTGGATATGGTTACAACTACACAGCGCAAAGACAAACACGGATAAGTAAGGAAACACCACAAAGCGCTGTGGTGTGTTTCAGCGCTTTGTGGTGTTTCCTTAGTTGTCCGTGTTTGTCTCTGCGCTGTGTAGTTGTAAGCATGGTTTACCAAAACACTGCCGGGCGGCCACAGGTTTCTACAATAGGTACCGACTTTCCCTTGCTTCCCCCTCCCCCCCCCCAAAAAAAAAAAAACGAGGGGGGGGGGGATCGTTAACCCCACCTCATGCAGACCAAACACGGTAGCCAAGGCGCTCTTTGCCCAAGCTGCCTTAGCACCATTCAGAATCAAATCGTCGTGAAGTTAACGTTTTTTGGCAGTGTTGTCTGCTCTAGGTATTTAATTGAATTCATTGTAAAGCTCGAGGCTACGCACAGGAGGGCTGTAGGAGACAGCGCATTAGTGTGTCAACACCTCGCCGCGATTACCAGCGCAGTTCGGCGGAAAGGGAGCGAAGGAAGGAATGCGGCGCCGAACGACTGAGACATCTGGCGGTCAAGGGCGCGACTAAGGCAACGGGTGGCTTCCACGAAGGGAGACGGGAAGGAGGCGGTCCCGCGATTCGGCTGCAGGGACACGCCATATGGGAGCTATCCCAAAGGAGCCGCGGTGCCGACTGGTAGGAACCGCTGATGAACGGCCGGACGAGGCGCCCTCTTGTCGGAGTGATGTCTGTGAAGCGTCGTGCGGCATGGTTAGCATGGTCGCGGGGGCCGGGAACAAAAGGGCTTAAGATGCTCCCGCAACGGGAGAAGGGACACCGCGAGACTTCGGGCGGCCGAGGGGTCTCGAAGATGTAAACAAGTCGTAAATTTAAGGATGTCACGGTCAACCGCGGGACGGAACGCCGGCAGCTTGGCGGCAGCTGATAGCCCGTGAGTTGCCAATACTTGGAAACGATGACCGAACGTGCTTGCAGAAACAGGCGAGGCCGTGGGAACGACTCGGCGCACTTCCATTTGTTTTTCGCTTGATTCCAGGAGGGGAGAGAGTTTGGTCAACACTGCAGAAGTTGAGGGCGGGGCATGTAATCCCGTGTACCAATCGAGTTGTGCTCTCTTCAGGGAATGTGGTTTGATTTTAGTAACACTGGATGCTTCTTTTTCAGTATATGTTTTAGGGAGAGGGTTACGGACGTTCGCAAAGCTAGAGAGCGAGCTACAAGTACGGGAGCCAATGGTGTAAAGAATTAGCCGTGATTGATTAGTGCTGTTTTGCCGGGATTGGTCAGTGCTGATTGCGGGCCACGCCTCGCAGTGTTTAAAACCCGGGCACTGTAGCCCGAAAGGTCGTTCTTGGCTAGGGTTCGAGCTGATACCAAATCTCGGCTAAGTATGGCGAGCTAGCCGGTTCCATGTTTTGTTTCAGGCCACCTTGCTGTAAATATTGTATGTATATAAACTTCAGTTAACCTCTTGTCGTTTGATCAAGTGTCGCTGTCTAAATTCTCTCAACACCGTCTCCGACACGAGGCCCACCTTCTCCGTGATTGCACCAGTCTCCGCAAGAAAAAACGAACCAGCCACATCGGCATACGAGATTTCTACTTTCATGTTTCACTCGGGGATCAAAATGATAAAACCTGCCCCGCTGCAGTAGTGCGTATGCTGCCATTTCCACCGGTGATGGCGATTTCGCGTGTGCCACCGAGCGTCTGGCCTGGATGCAGAGGGGCCATTCATGCGGGCTTCAAAATTCGGCCCCAGTCAAAGCTCTGCTTTCACCGTGTGGCATTTTTCTGCGCTCTTTATGCCTCTGTGCTGACGTCGATTTCATTTTTATTCTCTTTTGAAAAAAATATTGAATCGATAAGTTCAATGCTCCAGGAGGTAATTTGTCCTTTCTCCTTTGTCGGCGCGCAATTGCATCGTAAGCGACGAGTAAAGTTTCACAGGTTCTTCTTCTTCTTCTTTGCACCGGAGGTGCCCCGTCAGAGACGGTCTCGTGATGAGTTGAGACGCAGGGGAAAGGCGAATACTTGACGATTTATATACAGATATTTACATTGCATATACAAGTTTAGACATTCGAGACAAATTAAAACAGCAAAGGACAAACAACAAAAAGGTGGATCTGGCTAATACTAGGGGAGGCCCCTACTCGGCGTTGCCGAAGATGCGTAGCACCTGACCTTAGCGCAGAACCCCGCTTCCAGCTCCGGGGCCCGGTTTTAAAGCCCTAAAGGCCCGGCCCACATTTCGTGGCTTCCAATCATGTTGTGCTGTTAACATCATTGGTTCTTCAAGGGCATGGCCAGCCCTCCGGCTTCAACAAGGTAAAGCACTCTCTCCACCACAAAATAAATAAAAACAAACACAAATAGACATTCGTGCCAGCACGTGCGCGAATCGGTACCGCGGGGCGGGTGGACACCCGTACTTCCTGGCGCGTTCGCGAGCGGCCGCGTTCCGAGAAGGGGACGCTTCGCTTTGAGCGCTCCCAGCCGCGTTCCTATGACCCCCGCGAACGCTACCGATACCTTACACGCCCTTCCCAAGATTCTACAAAGGGCTCAAATGCCACTTTTAGAATTACAAACAAAAGGGATCGGTGTCTGACACGAAACTACCCTTCGGGTGACATAACATAAACAAAACGTACACATTCAAATGCGCGTTTCACTCCTGTAAAACCAGCGCATTCACCGAAGTCCAAGCTGTCGCGCTGCGACCAGTTGCACGAACAAAACCAAAAACAACAAAATGCACACGGGCACCAACACAACATCACGCAAAATGCACACTTAAATACACACAGTGGCATGCCTGCCGTGCGCCGTAACACAGCGTCCAAGTTGGTGCGTTGCACCCAGTTCGCCTGCATGCACGCCGTCGTCCTGCTCGCGAATGAGCACACAGACACAGACACTCGCGACTGGAGCGTTCACAGCACTCGCCCAATGCCCACGTGAGCCTCCTTAGTCGCACCGAGCGTCCCTGTGTACATTCGAGCCACCACGTGTTGTCAGTAACACAATTAACGCCTAAACGGTAACTCACTCATTAGGCTGGCGCCACAACGGGGCGCGAACTGAAAAGATGGTGCCCTCCAGGATCAAAAACGTCCCGGGTTTTGATGGGTCCAAACCCCTCACTACACGACGCACCTGAGGGCCCGCTCTCTCTGGCGCGCCGGTACGAACCGCGTGGTGCGTAAAGAGCATAGCCCCTGGCTCGTTCAAATATAGCAGTACAGTCAGTCTTGCTACACTTGATATGCCGACCTCTAGCACGGAACATACTGTTCCTCGCGTCGACTTTCAGCGTGAAAGCCACGCACCTGCCTCCTGCCACTCCACCTCGCCCGGGGCCATCTGCACCTTTACTGCACGAGCAAACTTTGAAACCGCCGCTCCGTGCTTGATCAGCACCCGCTGGCCCCGTGGCATAGTCTGACTCCGAGGCTCCATGAGCTCCCTGACAGTCACTTGACCCGGGCTTGCCTTGCGGCAAGTCGCCACTCATTTCCGGGTCCTCAACTGACCTGGTCGGGCACACACCGGGTGCGTTCAACAACTGCGCGGCGTTCTGCCCGGTCGGCCCAACAGGCCCACCTCCGCTCTTTGCCTCGGATGAAGGGCTCTTGCCACCAGAAACGCTACGGGGCACTTCATGCTCCATACCCGACACAGTGTGCGGTTGCGGCAACGCCAGATTTTCACTGGCTGTTACTAGCTCCGTGTCGGGGGTCTCCATCTTAGTAATCGAGCCTGCAGGAATTAGACTGCTGTCCTGCATGGTTTCGGACAATTTGGTCTCGATTGGCCCTAGATAATCAGAATTTGGCTGCTCTTTTTCCTTGCTAGCCGCTCGCGGTGGCGGAAACGCTGTGATATTTCCGCGTCCTTCAGGAATCCTGTTTTCACTTCCTGAACCTTTCGCGGCGTTTCCTAACAAAGATGCGTTCCCGCATACCAGCTGATTGCTTTCAGCGTCCTCACTGCTGTTTCCCTGACCTGTGCATGACAAGCATATTCCTTCGTCTTCCAGCACAGGCGGCCTCACCTCTCGGGAATCGGAGCAGTTCTCCCTGGCGGATTGACTGGCTCTTCTACTCTCCTTGATCTGAGAGATCTTGAGCTCTACCTGCTGGCGTCTTGCTTCTATAACCTTCAAGACATACTTAACATCCTGAAGTTCTTCCTCGCGAAGCAGCGCCTTTCCGCCATTTACTTTCGCAAGTTGAGCCTGAAGGTCCGCTAAGCGCGCCTTCGCTAACTCAACCTGGTACCTCACATCGAGTGAGGGTCGGCTTGGATAACTCTCCATACCGCCTTCTGTACTCCTCAACTGTCCTACCGGCTCTAACACAGGGACGTGAACAATGCGACCAAGGAAACTCACGGTTTCGATGCGTCGATCCGCATTGCCCTCTCCTTGGCGTCGGAGTCCACCGCCACTTTCCCCGGACGCTGCGATGAACTGTCGCACGTCGCTGGTCCGCCGCCGGTGACCGTTGAGTTCCCGACGCGCTGCTTCCTTGACCGGACGCAGTCCCGCGTCGCTGGACTACAGCCGTGGTCCTTGCGTCCTTGCCGCCGTGTCTCCGCAGGTCCGTTCACGAACGCTGACCTGTCGCCTTGTCGTCGCCTTTCTCCCTGCGTTCAATCTTCTTCCTGCGCCGTCTTCCGATGGCCGCAGGATACTGTCGGCTGCGCCAGTAAAGATCAGGTTCTTCTACTCTCCTTGCACCAGCGGTGCCCCGCCAGAGACGGGTTGGTTTCAACTCGAAGACTGAAGCTCTTCGCACCAGTGGTGCACCGTCAGAGACGGTCCCTCGATGAGTACAGACGCATGGATGAAAAAGGCAATGACTGGAGATTTATATACAAATATACACAGAATATACAAGTTCAGGCACAACGGCAAAAGGACAAACAACAAAAAGGTGGATCTGGCTAATACTAGGGGAGGCCCCTATACTCGGCGTAGCCGACGATGCAGAGCATCGAACCTTAGCGCAGAACCCCGCTTCCAGCTCCGGGGCCCGGTTTTAAAGCCCTAAAGGCCCGGCCCACATTTCGTGGCTTCCAATCATGTTGTGCTGTTAACATCATTGGTTCTTCAAGGGCATGGCCAGCCCTCCGGCTTCAACAAGGTAAAGCACTCTCTCCACCACAAAATAAATAAAAACAAACACAAATAGACATTCGTGCCAGCACGTGCGCGAATCGGTACCGCGGGGCGGGTGGACACCCGTACTTCCTGGCGCGTTCGCGAGCGGCCGCGTTCCGAGAAGGGGACGCTTCGCTTTGAGCGCTCCCAGCCGCGTTCCTATGACCCCCGCGAACGCTACCGATACCTTACACGACGTATGGTTGGCAGTTAGATTTCTTTTAATTTGGCGCACATATCTTATAGAGAAACAGTGCGTCTTGGTTGACTCTGTATTTATGGCGCGAACAGCTTACGCGGCACAGGGAAATTGGAGAGTCTTGGTTTAAAGCAGTGCGCAGTGTGCTTCCACGATCCGTCGCTGCTGGCATGTGCGGGCGCGCGATTTCAATGCGCAGGCGCAGTTGGCTACTCGCATAAACGTATTGCGACATAGCGTGTTGCCGCCTATGGTAAAACTCTGCATGGAAAAACAGTATCAGGCGTCATAGTCCAACATATCTTTAGTTATGTAGCCTGAAGCATGTGTTTCGCACGCTCACCGTACTCGGTGTGTTTTTCACTTAGCCGCAGTTATGAGGCTTCTACCGAAGTCGATGATTGACGTCTCTATCGGCGCTCTTTACAGTTGTCACGCCATTAGCTGAATGAGTGAGGTCATAATTATTTACAAAATCCAGTCCCTTACCTCAGCTGCAGCCAAGCCGTTGACATCAAAGCATAGGCTGCTTTCTGCCCTATCCCTTCGTATACCTTCTCTTCTAAACCACTGTTCTATACCCCATCCTCCGCAGCGCTCACCATGAGACAAGGTGGACCAGCAAACGTGTTTTCACTCGTACTTTTTGAGGTTTCATGTTCCCACATTGCGCGAGTGCAATGTTTTTTGTTTTTTTTTTTGCATGCATGCGTCATATCCTGTGCGGTCTGGGTTCGCTGAAATAGGATAAGCTTGAAGGGAGTCCCACGCTGTGTTGTGCAAGGTTTGGTAAATGTTCCTTGAAGATTTAAGCTCGCATCTTAACGCGATAGCTTTGAAGGCCCCGTTTCGAATTGTGAGCGAAAAATCACGTGCATGACTTTGGCAGGTGGTGCCCAGAGAACAACCTAGAAGGCAGGTGGGCCATATAGGTCACGTGACCTTGCAGAGTCATCACAACCTGCCCACCGGATAGTGAGCAATCTGCCCACCGTGGCAGGTGACAGTTAATGACTGGTCGCTCGGGAAGAGCAACCTGGGCCGCGCAAGGCCCACCACTGGGAACACCTGTCATTGCAGGGTAGTGGCGCATCGCTTAACCACTGTACCACTGCGCCAGGAGGGAAATGAGGACTCCCAGGGATCTGTGAATGTAAAGCAGAGAATGACCTTTTACAGATATGGGAATTAACCCAATACGCTATCGCGTCATACCCTTTTATGGCGGAGCTAAAGTGTCCCCTCCAATTTTTCGGCACGAAGCTGCGACATAGCTATATCAATTCCCGGGAAAACTAGCGGGCACCCCCATATATATATATATGGTTTTGTTTATTGGGGTGTAACGTCCCAAAGCAACTCAGGCCATGAGGGACGCCGTAGTGAAGGGCTCCGGAAATTTCGACCACCTGGGGTTCTTTCACGTGCACTGACATCGCACAGCACATGGGCCTCTAGAATTTCGCCTTCATCGAAATTCGGCCGCCGCAGCGGTTGTTTTTTCTTCTGCTTTTCTAATCAATTAGCTTTATGCGATAACATATTCAGTAATATTCTAAATTTATCAACACCACAAAATAAATAAATAAATTAAAAATCCCCTGTGCCGTTTGGTTTCTCTGGTTGTTGGCTTCTTTCATATATATATATATATATATATATATATATATATATATATATATATATATATTACGCGTCCGAATTACGCGTCCGGCACCGGACGCGTAATTCGGAGGTCGTGGGTTCGGATCCCACCGGCGGCAGTGGTTGTTTTTTCTTCTGCTTTTCTAATCAATTGGCTTTAAGCGATGACATGTTCAGTAATATTCTAAATTGATCAACACCACAAAATAAATAAATAAATTAAAAAAAAATCCCCTGTGCCCCTTGGTTTCTGCGGCTTCTTTCATATTTATAACGAGACCCTCATTCCCCTTCCCTTATATATATATATATATATATATATATGAAAGAAGCTAACAACCACAGAAACCAAGGGGCACAGGGGATTTTTAATTTATTTATTTATGCCGGACGCGTAATTCGGAGGTCGTGGGTTCGGATCCCACCGGCGACAGTGGTTGTTTTTTCTTCTGCTTTTCTAATCAATTGGCTTTAAGCGATGACATGTTCAGTAATATTCTAAATTGATCAACACCACAAAATAAATAAATTAATTAAAAAAAATCCCCTGTGCCCCTTGGTTTCTGTGGCTGTTGGCTTCTTTCATATATATATATATATATATATATAATCCGGTGTGTCTCGGGTGCCTCGCAAACATTTTTATACACGCCTCTCATGCCCCTGCGCTTTTGTTTTCAACGCGGCTGGCTCCGCGCGATGCTCGCTTTATTTTTGTTTGTCTCCGAGCTCGTGTAGTATACGTCCGTCTTTTACGGCTGCCTCCGCTGTCGCCTCGGTGCGCTTGGAAAGGAGAAATCCGCCGTTCATTTTTTCCCGCTCCGGCCGCGGACACACGCACACACACATATATATAAAACCGTCCCCGCCCCATTCCGTATCGCGTTTTCGCCCTAATTGATCGTAAATCCGGGCAGCCAATAAAAACCGCGTTGAAGGGAAGAGAGGGAAGAGGTGGAGGAGGGCATGGGGATCGGGGGCTTTGGACGATGGAGTAACTGGATGGTGGGGAGGGTTTCCCGCGCCGACCATATACGGTGGGGAGCAAATACAAAGCGAGAAACATCGAGATCGTGAGGGGAAAACGACTGCTCGCCCTCGCCTCTCTAGCGGGAACGGTTCAAAGCTAGGAATAAGAAGAGCTACAGCCAGAGCAGGATTGGAAATAGAAAGAGGGTGGGCGGAGGAAATATTGTCGCATCATCGTCCTTTTCCAGGCTTTCCGTCTTGCTTCCTCTTTACGTTCTATCTGACGCCATATATATATTTTTTTTCGCGGTGGGTGCTTTCAATCGGTTCGTTTCTCTATAGCTGTGGGGACGTTAGTGCGTTCGCGTGTGTTGAAACGCAAGAAATAAAAGAGGGAACTCGTAGTGAGGCATTGAGCTGTCGGGAAGGGTCGAGAGATGTGCGAAGAAAAGAATAATTGAGCGGACCCGTGGCGCCCGAACGAGCGTCCGAACTGCGGAAAGGCGCTGAGAGGGAGCGCGAGAGAGAGAGAGATTACGATCGTTCTCGGAGGACGGGCGCCGTTATAAGCAGCACGCGATAAGAAAAAAAAAAATTAAACAACCGTATATAAAGCGAGCGATAAGCCAGTGGTGGCCGTGCTCTTGATGAGGCGTATATGTGTGTGTATCCAATGAAACCGAAACGGGGCAGTTAATGGTTCCGGGCACGACGCGTAGTCGCGTGCGTCGAGCCCACCACCTAAGGCACGATAGGCAACGAGGAACCGAACGAGAGATGAAACGACCGCGAAATAATAAAAATATGCAGGTGCAGTTTTGCCGTGTCTTTATACACACATCGAATCGCGTGGAATGTGGTGCCACACACACACGCTTATACTAACTTGGCGGACTTTGCGGGAGCTACGCATTCGAATGGCCCCAGATTTTCCTTCCCTTTGCGTACCCCTTTTTCGCGCAACCTGTCGCTTCGACCGTTATAGCACACGAAATCGCCTGCGCCGTTTTTATGCGGCCGTATATACACGCTATACCGGCTCTTTTATCGGTGGGCATTCGAAACGACCGTGTACTGGCGCATATTTCGCTCTTTCCGCAGTCACTACTCCGATGAGCCGTTCTTTCCGTCCGTCGCTGGCGCGAACGGCATCCGAAGATAGCGTCGAAACTCCACGCCTCATTTGCCTCCTGGGAGTGGCGCTGTCGCTGCGATCGTGCACGCTTCTTTCCATTTTTTTCCCCCCGATATTGCGTCGTTCCGTTCGAAGAAGCTCCTATACGGCCGCGGAGGAGCCGGCGCATATGCGCGAAGTATAGCGACGACGATACGCCGCGTACAAATAGCCGGAGCGAATCATTTCCCCATCTGCGTGCTGCCGACAACGACGACGACGTGCGATGGAAATAGATAGTCGATGCGGGCCGCATATATTCTTTCTCTCTTACGGCCGTTTCACGCCTTCCCGCCTTCCCTCCGCATCTCTTCCCTCTCCTCCGACCTGTCGTCGCGACTCGTATGGGATACGCATTCGCCCTGGATGCTGCGCTTATGCTTTCGGTTACTTTTTATCCCCTCATATTACTCACTTTGCATTCCTTTACAACTTCTTTTTTCTCTTCTCGGGCGACTCGAAATGCGCGCGTCGTTCGAAAGCGATTTAATGTCGCCGCCGTGTCTGGCGAGGCTTTCTCGCCTGCTTCCTCGCATATAGCACCAAGAGGGGGCGCGCTTCCGTTCTCTGCGCGCTGCGCCGCGGCGCCCCTTCGACGCGCCATTCTAATTGCAGTCCCTAAAGGAAAGGATAGGGAGGAATAAAAAAAAAAGAAAGTGATCATTTCTGTCTTTGAAAGCTCTCGCGTCCTCCTAATGCGCCGCCGCGCCTACCGTTGAGCGAGGAGCCATCGCCGCGGGGTTCATCTGTGGAATGCTCGCGCATTTGCGCTTCCTTTCCCTCTCTCTCTCTCTTCCCTTATTTTCCCTTTTCGTTTCTTCCTTGGTTCCGAGTTGCGACGGTAATGCGCGCAGAACACGTGCTGCACTAACGTTGTCGGTTTTAGAAGGTTAAGGAAGGAAAACGGGGAGAGGAGGGTGGGAGACGGAGAAAAGGAATCGTTGCTGCTTGCGTGGACAGGCGTTGCACAAGCGCTTCGAGCGTCGTAAAGGAATACGACCACCGCTTCTTCGCCGCATTAGAATTGCGTTGTCGCGCCTTCAAGAAAGGATAGAGAGAACAGTAAGGAATGGGACGAAAGAGAACTGCAAATGAAGCAACGCAGAAAGAAAAAAAAGGAAAAAGAAGAAGAGCGTGGTTCTTAAGTTGGCGCTCAGATTTTTTTTTTTTTTTCGTTTCGTGGTAACGATCGGCGGTGAATTTCGTTCTAGATGAGTGGATTAGTCTGGCTAGTAACTTGGCTCCCAGCCTGTGTTAACGCGTAAAACTTCCAGTTGAAAAGCGAGATTGTTTGTATTTTCTTTGAAGAATAAATGCACCTCCCACCCGCTTTATCTCCCTCTCTCTCCCCCCGAAGTGGACGACGTGCTCTGATGAGTAATTCAAGTTTGTGTTCCCCTCAGTTTGTGCGGAGCGCAATCCTTTGTTGTAATGGGCTGTGCGGGCTACATTCCATTCGAGTTGTTCTTGAACAGTCCTGGTTCCACAGTCGGCCTAATGTGCGTGGATGCTGCACGTTTTTGCTGGCTACTTATCAATTTACTAATTAAGTGTAATAGCATGGAAACAAATGTGGAACTGTAGATATATAAAACTAGCCCTCTGTCACCGTGGCAGTCGAGCGATTAAAGAGATTTCTTGAATGGCCAGGTTATAGGAAAATAATATATTGCCATGAAAGCAGCGCATTTATGGAGGAATGATTAAAACTTTCTTCCTGACCAGCCGGAACGGCGCTGCTGAGTGGCCTCGGCCATGGTAGCTGCGTGACGCCTGAAAGAATCTAACCAGTAGCCATCTCTGAACAGAATTACGCAGGAGCGTGCAACGGAGGAGTACACACGTATGGAAAAGTCACTGGAAAGGACTCGCCAACTTTTACTCGCGGTTGTTGGTTCTATTCTGCGTGTAGACGTGGATTATTTGGCTCAGGCGTTAATGATGAGAGAAGCGGTAGCGATTGAGCGAGTTTATGTGATCTTCTCAGAAGGTGTTTCAGAGCCCCTCTCTGTACTCTGTACACTGGCTGTAGAAATTATTTAAGAGGTGCTCCTAATGGTGTCAGTAAGGTAGGCGCAGTTCGTGTCGGCTCGAGAGGAGAGCGGCCTCTTTCGTCAAGGGGGACTGGAGCGGCAGTCGCCATCGCTTCTTCATTTTAGGAGGGGGTATGGAAAAGGGGAAAATTCTGATTGTGGTTTTTGTTTCTTTGGAGTCCTCTGCCCTGTGTGTTCAGCGCTGTCGACGGCTTGCCACGTTCTATTCAGCACGGCCTACCCAGCAATGTGGGCATATGCCATATTGAACGCTTGGTAGACACCAACTGCAAGAAAGATGAAAACCTCGTTCACACGAGGAGAAGAAGAGGAGAACAAGGAAGGAGGTGGTTCTGCTCCCGCGAGCGTCGCGTGCTGTCCCCCGTTCTTGTACGGACAAGGCTTGTGACAAGCAGCTCGACATGCTCGCTCAGGCCCGAGAATCTCGATCCAGCGCGGCTAGGGCCGAAAGGAGACGCGAGGCGACGCTCTCTCGCGAAGCGCCCATGTCCCACGGCGCCGAAGTTAGCAGCACGAAGGTGGTGGTTCGCAAGGTGGCGGTCGAGCCTCCCGGAACCGAGGTCGCGGTCGTGCCGGCAGCGCAGCCAGCGCCCGCGGCGGCGGCCGAGGAGGCCCGAGGCGCGCCGTCCACCGGCCTGCTGCTGGTGTCGGGATCTCATCGCTGGGAGGGGCTCCGCTACCTCGTCTACTGGGGCCTCGTGTCGGGCGTGCTGGTGCTCGTCCTCGGCCTGGTGGGCTTCATCAGCCTGCCGGCCGTCCACTGGGCGCCCTGGGAGTGGAGCTTCGGCGGCGGCGGCGCCGCGGGCTCCGACGGCGGACGCGGCGGCGGACCCGTCGCGCACATGGCCCGCAAGGTGGCTCCGCGAAGGCTCAGGCTGCAGGAGGCGCCAAGGGTACGACGTGGCTGTCATGGGCTATAGCGTCCACTCGCTTATCTGGAGATCGACCTCGCTATAGACAAGACCTGAAGGCCGAGCTGGGATTATTTGGCTTAAACACAGAACGAGGAATAACAGGCGGGCTACGGCAATCTTCCTTTTATTTCTATAGTGTTATAACCCTGTTCTCCGTCTATGGTCAACCGTCTTTTTGTATGCATGCAACCAGTCACTCAGCTTGGCTTCAGGCTGCCTTGACAGATTTTCCTGTTGAGGGTCGCATCTAGTGGTTGCGTGGAATTGAATGCAAGGAGGGCGGAGAGCGGTACTGTTTAATTGCTCGCAAGTCATTTAGCACTAAGGCATTCAAATTGTGTCGCCTATATATGACCTTGCTGCCAGCCGCTTGTCGGGGCACAGTTTCGGCGTTCTCGTCTTGCGCCAAGTCGCCATAGAAGTGCGATATCTCCGATAATATTATTAGACATTACTGAATACCGTGATGCGATTCATGTTCGAGATTCAGGCTCGCCGTATAGGTAACCGCGGCTTTGAGGCAAAGTGTTAACACCGTTATTTCTACTTGTACGATTGTATACAGACCAAAATAACGAGTGTTAACTGATTGCGTCTGACGCGTAAGCGATCGTTCGGGCCTCTCACGAGACCCTGACTCCAAGCTGCTGCACCGTCCTGCGCGCCAGGGCCCTGCCGGTGCGGAGGGCGGCTCGGCGGCGTGCTCGACGCCCGCGTGCGCCGAGCAGGCGTCGCGCGTCCAGGCCGAGCTGGAGTACTCGGTGGACCCGTGCGTGGACTTCTACCACTTCGTGTGCTCGCGCTGGATCCAGCGGCACGCGCGCGGCTCCGTCGACCTGCTCCAGATGGAGACGTACTCGGGCCGCGTGGCCGACCTGCTCGAGAGGCCCTCGGAGCATGTGCCCGAGATGCAGCGCTTCTTCGCAAACTGCCTGCGGCCGCAGGAGAACCTCTTCTCCGAGATCCGAGCCACCTTCTTCTACCTGCTCGGCTTCCAGGTAGAACCGGCGTCTTCGCCGGTCTCACCTCGACCAAAGGCTTTGGCTAATCTCTTCGTGGCATAGCTTCGGTGGCGCTGGCTTCACTATTGAATTCTTTTGAAATGTCAGTAAGGGGAGCTGTGGGGTATACGAAGCCGATTTCAAGGCATTAGCGTTAGTGTCCCGTTCAGCGGAGAACACGGCATCGTATTTGGCATGTCGAGAAAATGCGGATTGGCCGAGAGGGCCATAACGTCACACGCGCAGCTGCGGAATTGGAAAGAGGTTAAAGAATTGAACAAATTGTGATTATGAGGTCGCAGTTAGCAGCTGCAGAAATGAAAAGAGAATAAGGAATTGAACAAATTGTGATTATGAGGTCGCAGTTAGCAGCTGCAGAAATGAAAAGAGAATAAGGAATTGAACAAATTGTGATTATGAGGTCGCAGTTAGCAGCTGCAGAAATGAAAAGAGAATAAGGAATTGAACAAATTGTGATTATGAGGTCGCAGTTAGAATGTAAATTAACACTGGAGAGAAAATTGAGATAATTGGATGGGAATCGAACCTGTGACACTTGAGTCACGAGCCAGACGCGCGCTACCCCTAGGACGTCGAGGCACGTTCGTTTGAGTTTGTTAAAGGGTGACATTGTGTGTGTTTTCCGATAGTGCCCGCGGTTGCGAAGTGATGTGCAAAGAGGACCTAGGCCGCTGAAAAGAACCATTTACGCTATCACGTGATACCCTTAAGGCGGAGCTTGAGTGTCCCCCCAATTTTCGACCAATGCACACAGTGCGGCATGCACAGAGCCTTGTTTCCACTACGCAAGTCGCTCATTCGGATGCACTGCATGGAACTTGCTGCGGAGCAAACGTGGGCCGTTAAATATTCTGTTCGTGCTGATGTAGACTGCCTAGCACACTTGTATAGATCGCGAAACCGAGGGTGTGCCTATACGCCCGCGCTGTGTGCGCATAGGACTGGCCGTACCTGAGCTCCGCGACGGCGTTCCTGTCTCCGGACGACGTGTCCTCCAAGATCGGCGCCGTGTTCCGTGAGCTGGGCGTCGAGTCCCTGTTCCGCTTCACCGTGGCGCCGGACCCGGAGAAGCCGCGGCTGCGCTACTGGGCGCTAGACGAGCCCCAGCTGCTGTCGGCTGGCGCGGACGGCGGCGCCGCCTGGATGGACGGGGCCTTTAAGGCAAGCCGCGGCGTTCTTCACCTCAAGCGGCGAGGCGTTCGCTGTACGAGCAACAGGGGGATAGTGGTCTTAATCATGATTAAGTTGACTCTAGGTTTGCCAGAGAAATATAACTTACGGCTCAGCTACACGACTATATCCACTCATAAAAGTGAGGAAGTAGTAACGCCACTTACGAATGCTAATGCAATGAGCGTAAGCGTCTTTGAAGAGAGGCTCTCCACGGGCAGAGCAGTTGATCAGAAGACGGAGCAGGTCGTGAGAGGTAGTATCGCAGATGATCTACCCCGTGCACGACAAACACGTGGACGTATCTTCCGTTGCTCGCACGCGAAGGCTCTGCTGGACTTCTACGGCAAGTTCTCGGACACGAACGTGTCGCGGCTGGAGCAAGAGCTGGCCAGCCTGATGGAGCGCCCCGAGCTGGACCCGCTGGCGCTGACACGCTGCAAGACCATGGCCCTGCTGGACCTGCCGGCCATCGACTACCTGCGCTGGGCACCCATGCTACGCAGCGCCTTCGGCACCGACGACATCTTCCCGCAGGTCTCTAACTCATAGAACGCCGAGTTGGTTACGACCGCACCTACTTTAATCTGCTACGGAGCACATGCATTGTTTGGTGAACGGGAACTCTCGCATCGACTTTACTGACGGTAACGTTAAGACTTCATCGGATGCCTCTAAGCTAAGCTCTTCTTCCTTCGTACCTCGTCGTACGGAGTTCGCTCGTTCAAATTTTACGCCTGACGCCGGTACAATCTTTCTCCCGCACTAAGCTCCTTACAACTTGTGTTCGAATCCTTAACGACAGGGACACGTTCCCGCATGCGATAAGGCTCTCGGCGCGACTTTAGCCCGCTTTTACCTCGAGCTCACGTCGCGCTCGAGTCGTAAAAATTTACGACTAGGGGCGGCGTATTCCCGAACAAACACTTGCAGTGCGCCGTTCGTCGTAACGGGAAGTAGAACGTATACCTTGAGACAAGTAAGCTCACTAAATGAAAGTTTACATTAACACGGAAGCGGGCTGAATACTTTGGCTCGCGCTGTTTTGCCTTGCGTGCTTTTTCATAAAAGCAGCTTTCTGGGGCTTTGTTCCTCGTGGTCCTCGAAATCTCCGCGAGCGAATTCCCAGAGGGGTCGTTCGTTGTGGCTTTGTTCCCTATGGGCTTAAAGCTGAGGCGGCATTTATTTTCTAGCGCGTTTCGTTTACGAGTTGGTTCGGCGGGCGTCCCCAGGACCTGATCAAACTCGCGTGCCCGGGCTACGTGCTGGGCCTGTTCAACCGCGGCTCGCTGCCGCGCGTCACCGACCTGCTCAACTACGTGCTGTTCCGCATCGTGGCTGTGCTGAGTCCGTTCATGGCGAACGCGACGCTGCGCGACGCCGTGTCTCGCGCGTACGCCGGCCCCGGCTCGGCCTCGGGCCCGCCGCTGACGCCCCGACAGCTGTGCGTGCGGCTGCTGGACCGGTTCGAGCCCGCGGTGCCCATGTACCTGGCGGCCAACATGTCGCTCGCCCTGCTGGGAGCCGAGGGCGACGTCCAGGACTTGCTGGAAGGGCACCTGCAGGCACGCGCTTCGCTTTATACTCCTCTGTACTGGGTGATTGATGGGAATGCAGCAGACCCGGGGCGTATTACCCTAAGCGCTTCTTTAGGGCAGTTGTCTTGGCTGGTTCCTCGGATGCTCATTATCTTGTACAAAAGTTTCTATTTTTTTTTTTCTGAGCGAGAAAGAGCTCTTGTACTCCCACTTCCGAGGCAACCTTTAACTTAAATGTAAAACCGTTGTGACTGCACTTTTTATTGTGGCTGTGTGACGCTATTGCTCTTGGTCGCCTTGGATGTCTTCCGGATACTCTAGGGCTCCAAACGGAGATATATGATGGCCTACACATCCCCGTGGAGGCAAGCATAAAAGCTCTGTGGCCTTAAAGGCTCCCGGGAGGGAATGTCCCTTGTGGAGGAGGGAACGTTCTCGTGCATTCTCATGAATTAATACCGTGCACTGCTGTGCACACCTATCATGGAGGTCTATGGCGGTGTGACCAATTCAGAGGCAGTCGGCATCGACGACTGCGGAAGTGCTATACTTTGGACCGCGTCACATCAGCGAAGCGCTGTTCCCCGCTCAGGTGGTCTTCGAGAAGTACGTCGACGAGTTCTTCAAGTCGACGGGCGAGTTCCGGACGTCGGCGCTGCAGGCTCTGCGCGACATGGCGTGGGACCTGGTGCGGCCGTCGGCCATCGAAGACGACTCCTTCCGGCGCCAGTACCTGGACGGCCTCTACACCAACATGCCCATGTCGCCGCTCGCCTACTTCTACTACTTCTGGCTCAAGAAGTCCGTCTCGCGCCAGCGCCGGGGCTTCGGCTCCGCCTCGACGTCGCCGGGCGACCAGCTCTGGACCGGCTGGTCCGGCGGCTTCCTGTCGGCGTTTCCGCGCCTCGCGCCGCCCTTCCGTCGGCTCGAGATCCCGCTGCCGGTCTTCAATATGGCGCTCGGCGACGACCCCTCGGTGCGGCATCTGCAGATCCCGCGCGTGGCGCCGCGCGTCTACGGCGCCCTCCTCCGTTTCCTCTACCACAGCGCGCTCAACGCCAACAGCAACCTGACCGAGGCGACGGAGGACGCGGCGGCCATGTTCCAGCGGGTCCGCGCCTGCGTCGAAGAGCAGTACGCGCCGCTGAGGTCCGCGCCAACGACGGCGTCCTCGGAGGGAGGCGGTTCCTCGACGTCGGTGCAGGACATGCTGGACGTCCTGGCCGTGGTGCCGGCGTTCGAGGCGTACCGCGCGTACCTGACCGCGGACTTTCGGCTGATGACGGCGGCCGACCTGAACAGCCGCCAACTGTTCTTCGTCTACTACGCGGCGTCGCATTGCGCCGACGAGGCGGTGGCGCCGCCACGTGGTAGCAGCCCAGCCAGGTTGCGCGTCAACGGGCCTCTGCGCAACATGCCCGAGTTCGCGGACGCCTTCAAGTGTCCCGTGGGCTCGTTCATGAACCCGACCAAGGTGTGCGCCTTGTGAGCCCGGGGCGCTGTTGTGCGCGACTGTGTGTGTGTGTCCGCGCGCACACACACGCTCGTTATTTTTTTTTTATTTTCGCCCGATTTTCGTCTTGCGTGCACACGTTCAGACTGGAACACGTTGTTTACTACGTGTTATCTGAACAAGTCTACGTGAAAATTGGTGCCGCGAGACGTCATGTGCTAGAAGACTGCATGTTTGTGCCGCTTTGATCTTTTTTTCTTCTTCTTTTTACGTTATGCGGACAACTATTTTCGCTTATTGTAACTGTTGTATTCTGCACACCATCCGCCTCGTGTTGATTCGCGATCGGCTTTCCTGATTGCAACCAGGGCAGCTTTTGGTCCTGGGCAGCCGTACGCTAGGTATACTTTTTCCCATCTTTGTATAGTTTGGGGCCTCGCGTGGTCGATGCGAAACTTAGCTGCGGCAAACGAGACTGTCCCTTTTTTTCTTTCATTTTTTTTTATCGATGCGCCGTCCTCGCTTCCTCCCTTCGTAAACGACTGGGGCTTCCTTCCTCCGTCGCGGCTCCGGAAATTGTTTCTGGGCCACGTTCCGGACCGCGAGAATCCGGCTAAGTGAAATGCGTTATCTGCCGCGAATGTGTCCACGAAGCGGCGAGTTTGTGCGTTTTTGCTTCGGGGACCTTGCGACAGATTTTTCGAGTAAGAGCCGGGCCGCAGCCACCAGTGCGGCGGCCTGCAGGCAGAAAAAAGTTACTTTGTCAGGTATACCTAATTTAACAGCCAGCTGTGGATTAATAATTAGTTTGAATAAGTGGTTACGCTCTCTTTCATTGGTTTCGATGATATGTTTATGCTGTGCCTCAATTTTCAGAGTGCTGTTCTTGCTAATAGACACCTGTCGATTAAAGGCTGCCCTTGCATGCGGCATTCGTCGCCGTTACAAACTCTGGCCACCCTCAGTGCTGCCAACATCGTTCCCACTTAAGGGCTGATCAATTAGGCCTCGCCCTGGTTCGTCAGTCGGTGTAGAGCGACTGCCTTAGACTGATTCCGGGTTAGATCTCCGACCACGACGAATTTTTCCTCGACCACGGTGGAGTTTTATAGCTTTCCTTTGTAGCAGCCTGGAGGGCGGAATTCTAAACATTTGACCACCATCAGAGCGGCTTTGACGTCGATATGAGAAGATTGCAGTTAAGCATTATGCTGGAGGTGTTACGCTGCGCGAAGTGGTGTAGGCCTCCCGCCTATGTATTTCCCTGCGCGTATTTCCAGTGCTAATATAAGACTTTTCGTTCGATGGCAGTGCCTTTCCCATAGTATTGGCTTTCTTAAAACGACCAGCCTCGAACTCGGACCACAGGCAGATGTGGTTGGATGTGGATCGAGTTCGTGGAAAGCCAATCATTGGAAAGAAGTACTAGAAGTTTCTTGAACGTCAGGGGGAGCTTAATTTGTCATAAGCATCGCTAGGTGGTTGGTTAGCTCCATAGCTCTTGCGCTGATAATGATCATGTTCGACGTGTGCGAAAGTGTTGGGCTGGATTTAATATAAAGCCCCATTAACTGCAAATGTTTTTCGTCGTCTTTCTCATTTTTAGACTGCTGATTGCTGTAGCATTTAAAAGACGTTATAAATTATGTAATGTCACCTAATCATTATTTTTGCTACTGCTTTTTCGTCGTCATCGTCAGCCTCACTACGTTCAGTGCAGGACATAGGCCTCTCCCATACCTTTCTGCGCGACAGACTCAAATTCACCAACTAATTTCGCATCGGACTACCTCTACTGGAGCAGAGTTGGCTGCGCTTCTTGCGGCAGTACAGTATATCTCACAACAATCACCTCAAAAATGGGCTGTTTTCTGTGATTCAAAAGCTGCCCTACAATGTCTTCAATCTTCCTTGAGACATAGCGACCATGAGCAACTTACAGCGGAGATACGATATCTGCACCACCAGGCAATCGAACAAGATCATGAAATCTTCCAGTGGGTACCAGGCCATAGCGGCATTGTTGGTAACGCCTTAGCTGACGATGCTGCTCGATCGGCTCACGATACAACCAACACTGTCCGCATACCACTGACAAGAGCTGACGCAGCAAGGCACCTTCAACTGCTCGCCCGAAACCTGACTGTAACGTCGTGGTCTGCCCCTGGAGGTTGGTCACCCCGCTCGCATCACTTCAACCTCTTGCTCCAACATCACATACCATTCGGCCTCCCCCGCGGTGATACTACGCTGTTGTGCCGCCTGTGGCTGGGAGTGGCGTTCACAAACGCCTATTCCCATCTGATCACAATGGCTGACTCTCCTGCGTGTGACCAATGCGGTTGTGACGAAACGATCAGCCACCTCCTCTGTGACTGCCCTCGTTTTGAGCGAGAGCGCGGTGTCCTAAGTGTTTCTCTGCTCCGCTTGGACTCGCGTCCTTTAACAGAGTCTAACGTTCTGGGGCCTTGGGCTCAACCTTCCAGACAACGGAAAGCGGTGAAAGCGCTCCTGACTTTCTTAAGGGACTCGGGGTTGCATTCCCGCCTATAATCTTTAAGTTTTCAGTGCGCGCCCTCTGTCCCTGTGACATGGTGGTCGCTGGACACTTAGAAAACTCATTTCCTTGCCGCTCTTTTTCCTTTTTTCCCCTTTGTTCCCCTCCCCAAGTGTAGGGTAGCCAACTGGGCATCGCCTGGTTAACCTCCCTGTCTTTCCGTCCTTTTCTCTCTCTCTCTCTCTCTCTCTTTCTAATTAACCCTGTCCTGTGCCAGCTTCGGTCACTGTATCCCCGCACACTTATTAATCTCATCCGCCAACCTAACTTTCTGCCTCCCTTTGCTACGCTCGCCTTCACTTGGAATCCACTCCGTTACCCTTAACGACCGTCGGTTATCTTGCGTTCGCATTGCATGCCCTTATCACGCCCATTTCTTCTTGATTTCGACTAGGATGTCTAACTTGCGTTTGTTCCCTCACCCACTCTACTCTCTTCCAATCTCAACTTTACACCTATCATTTGCCCTCCCATAGCTCGCTGTGTTGTCCTCAATATAAGGTGTTTTCGTTAGCCTCCACGTTTCTGCGCCATAGGTGAGTACCGGAAAGACACAGCTGGTGTTTACTTTTCTTTTGAGGGATACTGGAAAACTGCCTTTTATGATGTGAGAGCTGCGAAATGCAATCCACCCCTTTGTTATTTTCCTAACTGTTACACACTTGTGTATCGGATCTGCAGTAACTACCAGTTCTAAGCAGTTTATTCGCTTACCACTTGCAGTGCTTCGCTGCTTATCAAACAGCTGTTCCCTTACGAGAATGTTGAACACGACTTTATTTTTCTGCGTATTAATGTTTAGATGCACCGTTTTCCTTTGCCTGTCTGGATCTTCGATCATGCTTTGCAAGTCGTCCTCTGATTTGCTTAGCAAGGCGGTGTCATCAGCGAATGAGATTACTAATGTGTTCCTTAACTTTTATCCCCTACTCTTCCCGATACAGCACTATGAATGCCTCCTGTGTTTTTATTCAGCGTAAGCTTACGCTGACGTAAATAAAAGTGTAACTAAATCTAGACTTAGCGTTTCACTTTGAAGCCGAAATGGCGTTCCGAGCGATTAGCATAATTCATATGCGGTCGGCCCACTGTTCTATAGCTCTATCTATAGCGCACATGGCAAGGGCGCAGTACGCAGCGCGATTAGGGAACCTACCTGTTTATTTCTTCCGCTCTATGGTATGGCATGGTATTGTATGCTATGCTGTGCTATGCTATGCTATGCTATGCTATTGGAGCTTATGGATTAATTTCAATCACCTAGAATTCTGGGGTCTCGGCCATCTGGGCCCGTGATTTTATTCCGCGACCTCGTGTCTTAGCCACTCTGCGCGACTACTACGGGTCCTTACCTCCTAATAAACCCATTCGCCTGGCCGGGACAGGTTTGTACGAATAAGAGAAAAAAAATGCCCTGCTTTCCGCGGTACCGGGATGTAAACGAAGGACCTCCAACAAACGAAGCGGAGTCTCTGCCGCTATAGCTCCTGCTTTTCCATTTATACCTTTTGCTACCCTGTATGCTCCAAAATACCGTAGCGTGTTGTGAAACGTGCGTAAATCCACGAGCGGTCTAAATTTTGCGCGGTATATGTTATTCACAACGCCGTCTGTCAGGGACGCTGTTTTGGAGCGCAAGCGACGAAACATCTCTTGCTTGCTGCTGCCACATCGCCCAAGAAGGATGTCATCTTTCACTGACTTGCATGTAAGGCATCCGACCTGAACCTGCAGCGTGACGCGGGTCCGATCGTTATTTTCTCATCTTTTCACTTTTCTGTCTTTCTAATCTCGTGTCTGCTCGCGGAGGTGACGGCGGCCATATTGATGCCGGCCGACAGGCTCGCGCTCTGTCCTCTTCTGTACCTGTCTCCCTTTTGCGCTAGCGGAATTCTTAGTCCTTTGGTATCTCGTGATGCTCCTTGGCTGTTTGTGTTATTGCTTCATTTTCGGGTTTTCGCTGTTAAGTGAAACGCCTTACACGTGCTCGATTAGTGAGAAATAACAGGATGCGAGAAAAATAAAACCAGCACTAATGTTACCCTGACGCTGCGTAACTCGAAGACTACCATCTCAGGATTATGGACCTCCACTGACGTGCCTTTGTAAGCTATACACAATGCGCGACACTATATTGTTGGCTCTAAATACAAGTTCTTTGATTTTTTAATTAGACTCGTGCCCCCCCCCCCCCCCCCCTCTTCTGCACAGATTGGTTTTATTTCTCCCGAAGTAAATGTGCACATATTTCCAGTGCGCCAGCGGCACGTTGACCGAATTATACCTGGTGCGAAACCAACTAGGACGGCGCGCGAGGACTATTTTTCAACGGAAAGTTAATCATTCAGGTTTTGCAACGCTATCATCCGAGGAGACACCACTTATCCCCGCCCTGTGCTGGTTGTTTGGCCTCAAATTAAGATGGCACATACCCACCACGAGGGTGTGGCCAAGACACAGGCAGTGACTTGCAGGAAACATAAGCGTTTTTGAGGGGAGAAAAAAATAATAGGTTGTTACCTCACAGCTTAGACGGCGGAACTATAAGGGAGCTGTTAACTAGGAGATTGAATACGGGACGCTGGCCTTGAGGGCGAAGTCAGATATATTGCATGTAATGTTTCGAGTTCGCATGTAGCAGCGTACGCGGCTTCTTTTTTTTCTCTCTCTCTCTCTAGCTCGCTAACGGTCTGAAAAATAAAAAAAATGGTTGAGGCTTAGCTTAGGTTAAGCCTAGTCAGATGCGAAGCATATTGTCGCCGAGTTGCATATCGAGCACGCCGCTTGGCTAGACGTTCTTCACGCTCTTCATCAGTCTCTGTAGCACGCCGCAACTTTTGCTTCTCATTCCAACGAGCAGCCCTGTCTCCAGGAGGCATCTCTATCCCTTGTACGCCTAGCAGAGGCAGGCGCACCCCCTTGTATACCGCCGCTCCAGCATCACGTGTAGGGTGCCTGGATGCGCGCCCTCGCCCCCGCTACGGAGCGGGGGCGAGGGCGAGCATCTAGGCACCCTAATCACGTGTTCACTACAGCGCACCTAGCGGCAGAAGCAGGAAACACATTGGTCGCGACGCCTCGCGCGACGGCGCGAGCTAGGGCCCCGTTTCTCCTATGTCGTTACGTCACGCATCACGTGGTCCTCCTTGGTCGCGACGCCTCGCGCGACGGCGCGAGCTGGGCCCCCGTTTCTCATCTGCTGTGACGTCACGCACCACGTGGTCATCCTTGGTCACGACGCCTCCCGCGACGGCGCGAGTTGGGCCCCCGTTTTTTTATCTGCTGTGACGTCACGCATCACGTGGTATGACATGGAGGTCACGAAAGGTCAATGGTAACGACACCGCCGCGCTCGAGGAGCTGGGTTGGGCTATTTTAGTATGCTTCGCATAAAATAAAATAAAATTTGCAGTCGTATCTGTGCTAACGCTAGACTAGGCCGCGGTAGGAATGCATGCTAGCTGTGCAGTGTTGTGCTGAAAAAAAAAATGAAAATCGGTTTTTGAGGGAAGGAAATGGCGCAGCAGCTGTCTCATATGCCTCGGTGGACACCCGAACAGTGCCGTAAGGAAGCGATGAAGGAGGGATTGAAAGAAAAAAAGGATGAAAGAGGTGCCGTAGTTGAGGTCTCCGGAATAATTTCGACCACCTGGGGACCTTACAGCACACGGGTGCCTTTTGCGTTTTGCCTCCATCGAAACGCTGCCGTCGCGGTCAGGTACGAACCCAGGTACTCCGGCTCAGATGCCTTAAACGGCACCTGACCAGGGTCAGGCCATTTTTTTAAAAAACAAGCCCACTGCATAGATGAGGCATCGAAGATAACCTCTGCAAAATACTAGAGCCATGCGCGCCCCGAAAAGCTGCGAAAATTCAAATCAAAGCCCGCTCGTTCTTTCCTTCCACAAGCAAACGTCCTCGTCCTCTACTCTGGCTCGTTTGACGTCATACGGGACACTTTCGCTAAATGCATTCCATTGTTGCGTCGTTCTGACTGACGGGAGAAGGGTGGGCGTAACCGGGGCGTCACGTCGTCTACTACTTGCGCCCACGCTTTCCGCAGCGCCTTCCGTTTTGGCACATGCCTACAAGCCCGCGTGAAGAAAAAAAAAAAAAACTTAGGAGGGAGCGTCCGGCGACAGCCTTGAACCCTAGTCATAAAAAGGAAAAAGTAGCATGCGCGCCTTATCTTCCAGGTCTTTTTAGCATCAAGTTTTACTTGTGCTTATAGAAAAGCCTAATCTCGCACACTTGCAACTGGCTGTTTCTTCAAGGCGCTGCTGCGCAACGAATATCGGCCGTCCTGGCAGCCTAAGCCGTCACCACTCCTGTAGCCGTTCCTTCACCGGCGCACAGGACGTGCGTGCAGTTGGGAAGATACAAAGTAAACATTGTTTGCAATAAAAATATGTATTTTCCCATGTTTTCGCAGGCCCCGTTCCCTCCGGCCTTTCCGCCCGTCGCCGGGCCGGCGTTCCGCCACCAGCTGACCTGACCGGCGACAGGCGGCGCCATGGGTCACGTGATCGTGACGTCGCGCACGCTTCTGTGGACCTTGCTGACGGTGGCGACCGCGCTGTCCATGCTGGCGGCTGTCGTCACGCCCACATGGCTGGTCGGAGCGCCCAAGCGGCCGCTCATCCGCGGCAAGCTGTCCGGCGCCACGATGCGGCCGCCACAGCTCTACCGGCCGTCCATAGGTACGTTCGCCGTGACCCTCCCATAGTTGGGTTCCAGGTACCCCTAGGTTGTATTCTCATTTAATGCCTGGAACCGCTCAGTTGGCGTTGTCATGCCACGAAAATGGAAAGAACCGCGTTATCTCCTCTCTGGAAATATTGGTACGCTGTGCTGTTCAGAGAGGGAGTCAGTCGGCGTCGGCTGGTTTTGAGGCCTAGATGTGTTCACGTTCACTTTAACTTTTGACGAAACTTAATTGATGAATGGATTTTGAATGCGTTGGAGAACGAACATTATATGTTAGAAATTCTTATTTTCTCGAAGATCGTGTAAAAATGGATTTGGCGAGGGAAGAAAGGTGACCTTGGAAAACTGACCATGTCTTCGCTGTTGTTGTGCAGAGCTTATTGCCGTATCCGTAAGCACAGGTCTTCGGTTTCGCGTAAGTATGCCATTCCACGTGCACCGTCTGCAGAGATATTTACTTTTTTTTATATAGCTAGAGGTGTAGCATGACTATCTTGCAGGGTTTACATTTTGACGCTGAGCGCAGTAGAAAACGCTGTGACGTCACACGTCACGTGGTAGAGGGGAAGGGTGAAAAGATATTTGAACAAAAGTTCAGACAGCTAAGCATGCGTGGCGTGTGAATTACACTTGTCACGTGCATACGCATGACTTCACACCACCCGCTGCCGCCACCTTTGGCTGATGCGGGAGTCACGCAGCGATAGTAAATTAATGAGATAAAGAAGTTTGCGAGGATAGGGTGGCCGCAGTTGTCAAAGGACAGGGTTAATACATGGGAGAGACCTTTGCCCTGCAGTGGGCGTAGTCAGGCTGATGATGATGATGAGTAAATTTGGTGCGAATGTAAGCGTTCCGAAGTTTTTTGCGAAAATGATACAGCTGTTGCGATCGCTTCTTGATTCATTGAGGGTGGACTTTTTACGACAGGTAGACTTCGAGATCGATACTGTGACAAACATAAGGAAGGAAAGGTACGAGCTCGGCCGTGTCAGCGAAGCCAGTCTATTCCACGAACCCTACTTTGTCCTTGGGCTTTTGTTGACACCTGCAAAGCAAGCGTGACTGGATGTGTCGTCTTTTTTTTCTTTTTTAATCTCACAGACTTGGCTCCTTATCTCTGCAAGTTTGGCTTCTCCCCATCCTACACAAGCGATGTTTCCCTCTTTTTTGCGTTGTTTAATACAGTGCACATTTTTTTTTTTTTTTTGAACGCCGACGCTGAACGAGCTGTCATACACGGGCCGCTAGCGCGCGCAGCATGAACGCAGTTGCGGTTATGAACGTTGTTGCGCCCTGAAAGTAGTTTGCGGTTATTCGGCTGTTGTAATCTCTCACTTCGCGCAACCGTGCATTGTTGTGAACTGCTGTGTCTACTGTGTCAACAGCTCCTTGGTTCCCATGCGTTTTCTCAACGCTTATCAAGTTCGTGTCCTTCTCTGGCTTTTTTTGCCCTAGAGATTCCATCGTCAATGACAGGAAATACAACTTTGCATATTGGCCGCGCAACAAAAATGCGTGCTAAGGCTCTGCGGCATAGCTTCTTGCAAGTTGCGTAATTTTATCTGTTTGAGCCCACTTATGCATTAAGATGCGTACCTTTCGAACAGTCGCGCTGGAACAATCTCTGGCAGCTAAAGAAACAGCGTGTTAAAATAGATTCTTTACGTTTGCGTGCCTGTAAAGCGTGCTTCACCGCGGATAGACCCTTAGTGCAGTGAAGCCAGCTTTAAAGACTTGATTGGAGAGAGTGGGGTGCATTCATCACATCACCATAAACGATTTAATTATTATTATTATTATTATTATTATTATTATTATTATTATTATTATTATTATTATTATTATTATTATTAATTGTTTTTGTTGTTTCGTAAATAATGAAGCACAAGCAGAAAAGGTGTGCAACTTATCATACAGGGCCTTAGTCAACACTTTTGCTTGACAACCACAGTTCATGAATTTTGCGTTCGATTTCTGGGTGCTTGTGCGTGATAACGCCTTGAAATAAATGGAAGGGTCCACCTGTGTCTGAACGCCGCATATTCTGCATACGGGGTGCGCTTTTGAGACTGGGAACCCGGGTGCGTAGGCGCATTCGAACTTGATGACAGGAACAGGTGCTAGTCTGACACCAACGCCGCTCGATCCCTCTTGAAAATTTTTTCCTTGGAGTGAAATCTGTTGAAACGTTTCGCCAGACCCTTCGATCGATGCTCTGCGACTTTTGACGATCACATTAGCTGCGACGGGCGTTGGGATCGAGACACGCGTTTCGGTCGCTGACAAACGGAATCCTGGCTCGAGGTGAGGGCCGCATACCGGCCGTCTCTTGTGAAGAAACGGCGATCAATACTTTGTTTTAACAAAATGTTTGCTTTAGTAAAATCGTGGAACACTGCAATATCTGGTACGCAAAAAAAAAAAAAATCAGGGGGCACTTTGTTGTCCTAAAGTGCGGTGAGGCGAAAGCCTCTGCGTTTGGGAGGCATCTGTCTGATTCGACGCCTTTCTGAAAACACTCTCCAGCGTCCTAGACAAGGAGAACTGCATATGCGTTGGCAGGAAGTAGCGTAGCCATTAGCACGCTCGGCTGCGGAACGGAATAATGGTGGTTCGAATCTCATCGTGCACAAAGATTTTTTTTCTGGTCCGACTAGAAAAGCGTGACACCTCTGCTGACAACCTACTGTCGACAACCTTCTGTCGACGACCTTCTGTCGACAACCTTCTGTCGACAACCTTCTGTCGACAACCTTCTGTCGACAACCTTGTGTCGACAACGATGAGGCATTAAAGCCTCATCGCCTTTATACATCGTACTTTATGACGACTGCCTAGAAACTGCTCTGCACCTACACCCTCATCCCTCCTCCTAATTCCCCAACAGTGTCCGAGTGCCATCCCTTCCTTGCAATAAAGGCTTTATTCATTCATTCATTTGGAAAGCACGCGAATACTGCGCTGTGTCAGTGGGAATTATGCAGGGCTTCGTAGCAGGGCTTTGTAACGGTGTGTTTGTTTGTTTGTTTAGACTCATGCAGACGTTCCTGTTCATGGTTAATCGGGTGCCCTCGGTTTGAAATGCACTCACCCGAAACTACATTTTTTTATTAAGAAAACCACATATTTATGACAACAATCGAACAATACCCAACAACTCCCACTCACATGCACAGCACTGTTCCACCAGAGGTGCATCTGGACCAACTCGCCCCAGTTTCCATCCTAATACACAAATGTGTACGCGGCTTGTTTGGTCTCGTCTTTGGTTACTGCTGCAATGTAATGCGCCACCAACTACTGGAGCTTATATTTTGAACCTTTTGCTATAAACACGAAATGAGTGCAGAAAAAAACGTTTTTAAGATGTACTATCGGGGACAGAAGTCTCCACGACACGAGAAAACCGATTTAGCCGTACAGGTGCCACTTCTGGCACTACCACCTCATTGGACTGCCGCACATGAGAGCACGCAAGCCCAACTTTAACCTCCTGAAGTGCGGCCTCAAACCACCGGCTAATAACAAACCTATTGGCTTTGGGTTGCCTCTCGTGCCTCCAAGTTTTGGGCAAGCGCTGGTGTCGCCTCGGAACGTATGTGGGTTTTAAAACGGCGCAAAACAAGCTGAGTTGTTTACATAATGGCTTCTTCTTACAGAAATGAGTCCGGAGTACAACCAACATCATGGAAACACTGTGGAGTCGTGACGTGGGAGTTTCAGGACCAGACAGAAATAGCATAAGTAATCAGTCAGGGAAGGCTGAATTTTTTTGTGTGCTGTCGAGGTACATTCCTTGCAAAAATCAGAAATTTTGAAGTTTTTCCTGTGAGAGGATGATAATTCGTGACTGAAGGCATTAAACGTGGGGTTTTCGTCAAACAAATTTGGTTAGCAGTCAGCGCATGTTCTTTTTGCATTACAGTTCTTCTCTCTGTGTCCTCGTTTGCTGTTCACGCTGCTGCTTTTCGCTCTCGAGATGAGCCAGCTTGCCCAGTCTGCTCTTCCAGCGTGTAAAATCTTCGCTCACAGTCTGAGGCGCATGGTCACTTATGCCTCGCCGTAACCGCCGATGAGGAGAGGTTTACTGCTGGGCAGCGGAAGGTGAACACCTGGCTGCCGCCATTGACACTCAAGATACGGTAGGCGGCGCAATACCCTCTTGTTCCTGTGCCGCATCTAGCTGCTGGAAGCATACGAACATGCGCTTCCCTTCGTCGCCTTCAGCATTCGTTTTGCGCCACTTCGCTGAGAAGAGTCATCTGATTTAAAATACCATTTCCTTCCAGGATTTGTTTATACGACTTCGCACATTTGGACATTCTTCACAGGGATTTCCACACAAGGCATTGCGGCGGGGGCTGTTATTGGGAGCCCACCCTCTCAGCATTGTGTAACTGAAGCCGGTTGTAGTTTTTGGCACCGATCCAAGCGGCCAAGGGAAAAAGGAGATGAGAGAAGGAAGAAAAACACTACCGGGGTCGCTTAAGTCTGCTTACGTGCTATAAATGTGGAAACAATGTGCACCACTGCTGTTTTAGTCGGTGCATTTATGATTTTTGAGCGCCGTGGGTTAATACATATATGCAGAATTGGACATTTTCTATACTTAACATTCATATATGGCGGCGAATCCTCATACCACTACCAGCGCAGTGCCACAGCAGTTGAGCAATGCGCTAACTGCACAGGCAGGTAGCTGTTCCTGTCGCAGCCACCCGTGAGGATTTTGCGACCTATGTTGCTGTTCCCAACCAACTTCCCGTGCAGCTGGTGCGACGCTCCTCCAAACTTAGCCGAGCTTACCTGAGTTTGTACTTGAGATTACCCGAGTTTGTACATGAGCTTACCCGAGTTTGTACACGAGCATACCCAAGCTTCCTCCCGTTGTCTGCAGCTTGTGTGGCACTGCTCCAAACTTCCCCAAGTTACTACCAAGAATAGCCAAGTTACCGAGTAATTCGGGTAAGCTCGGGTAAATGTCCACACTTTCTGTTAACACTTTCTGTACACACTTTTCGTGGATGCCACGCATGAGCCAAGTAACTCTTATGCATTAAAAAGAAAAAGGGAAAAGAAAATGGAGGGACGCCGTCAAGGAGCGAGAGCTTGAAGAAGATAAAAAAACTCATTCTGAAGCTGAAAAGTCATTCTGAGAACTCATTGACAAACACACGCACTTGGCAGCACTGGGGCACTAGGCTCGGTACATCCAGGATCTAGTACTTTGCAAAACATATGGTGGCTCAGTAGGTTGAGCACTCTCTATTATGCACGCGGACATTTCCGACGGAACAAAAAAAAAAAAAAGCAGATTGTAACACCAGTTAAAAAAAATATGACAGGTCATGCTTTGCAAAAGCAAGGTTTGAATGCGCTAGAAAGCAGTTCATCATACTAATGACTGCTTGGCCATCTTTTAAACCTTGCAAGCACCTTTTGTTGGCCATTTCAAACACCTTAATTCTTTTCGAAGGGTATTTAAAAATGCCATGACACCATTTTTCATACTCAAGCTCTTAATTGCATTTTGTTCACTATGCATCTCGTAACACCTGGGCAAAATAGCTCATTTGGTGCAGCGAGTAACTTAATTGTAATTGAATTTTTAAAAGTTCTACTGAGCCTTGTGGTAGTGAGGCAACACTAGCACGCTCACGATCCATGACGACATAAACCGATGGTCGCGTGCTTGCTCATGACTAAACTTTGCACATCGCTTCGTTAGTGCAGGCGAGTGGGTGAGTCGTTGCTTGGGCTGGGGGTGCCGAGGGGTGAAGGGGGAAGTCACGACAGGGGGAAGGCCATTGTCTTTCCCTTTTCTGTCTAGCTTTTTCCCAATCTCGGCAGCTGCACAGTAATCCATGCTCACCTAGGCGCGCACTCTGCTCCGCACCGGCCTTGCGCACGATTTTGTAGTAGACAGCGCTGTCAGTTTATGACGTCACTCAAACTGCTTCAATATGGCCGCTGCTGTCAGGGGGAAGGGCTTAGAGGTGTTAACTTCTAATCGCAATTGCGAGCTCAGCTGCGTGCGTAGAGCCCTGCTTCCGTTTTAATTACGCATAACAATTAATTTCGTGGCTAGTACCTGCAGCGTACAACCACGATTTGTTGGTAGACCTCGTCATGACCCCTTAAAACTAATCCACCCACAAATCCACTGCAATGCAGCCTAATCCTCCTGAATACCACAAATCTACTTTTTTTCTACCGCAATTCACCATAGTGCAACTTAAAGGAGCTCTAATAAAGTTGTGGAATGCCTGAGATGTTAAAGCACGCCAATTCACAAATATCGTCCAGCAAGAATATTTTTAATGCGCTTTGTAGAAACTGAGGTATCTGCAGTCAAAATTTGAATTTCAGTGTCTTTGCACCTTTCTCTCTCCTCTCGTCACTTGCACGCTAGAAGGTCGGTACTTCTTCACCGGCCACACCTCCAGAGGCAAAGCTTCGTGATCCGCCGGAGCTGCGTGGCCACGGTAATTGCCTGACATCTGAAAGAATCTAGCCAATAACCATCTCTCAACTTGTATACGCACGTGCGAGCGACGGAGGAGGGTGTGAGCATGAAAAAGACACCGGAAAGGGCTCGCCAACTTTTGCGCATGATTGTGGGCTCTGTGTATTATTTGGACCATGTGCTAGCAGGAAAGTGGAGTGGCATAGGCCTGCAAGCACGCAAATCAAGTCATCACATAATTTGAAGAAACATAAATGAGGGAAAGGTTGAAATCACAGAGCAAACCATGTGTCTGCCGCATTTAAGGGAGAGGAATTTTTCGCTGCTGAGTGATCAGTACAGCAGTTACGTTAGGTACTGTTCCCTTCAATAATTCAAACTCAAAGAGAACTGAGTGTTCGAATTGTGCGGCGCTCGAATTCACTGGAGTCTTTTTAATGCATTTCATGCTGGCTGGGCCACAGTGAGTTTGAATAAACCAACAGTTTGAATGGAGCGAGCTTGAATTATAAGAGTTCACTGCCCATTTATACAGATGTCTACAAGTCATGGAGTTTTTTAGGATTATTATCTTCATTGTGGTGCCAGTCCTGTTATAGCAATTCTTTTTTTTTCTTGAAGCTACAAGAGATTTCTGAAGTACTCATACCAGCTTAAATACGCTGAGATGCTGAGGAATGCAAGATACCCTTAAAGAACTTCAAAGCTGTGGTACTGTATCATGTTTTGTCTCTGCAGGCCTCTACAATCGCTGCGTCAAGCTGCACCAAATTGACGAGCTGTTCACAGACAACTGTGCTCCGTTCGTGACGTCACTGTCGATGCCGTCAGACGAGTTCCCCAGCCCTTGGAAGGCATCCCTTGCATTCTTCGCTGGTGGCCTCATCCTCATGGCGGTCACTGTGCTGTCCGCAGTGCTCGGCTGCTGCGTCCAGAGCGTGCTCAAGAAGAGCATCTTCACCGTCTCCGGCACTATTCAGGCCGTCGCTGGTGTGTGATCGCTACCTTTATCTCGTATAGGTTTGGTTTGGTTCATGGGGTTTAACATCCCAAAGCGACTCGGGCTGTGAGAGACGCCGTAGTGAAGGGCTCCGGAAATTTCGACCACCTGGGGTTCTTTAACGTGCACTGACATCGCACAGTACTCGGGCCTCTAGAATTTCTCCCCCAAAGAAATTCCAGCCGCCGCGGCCGGGATCGAACCCGCGTCTTTTGGACCAAACCGAACCTTTATCTCATATAATTGCAACGTGAACAGTGTATTGACCTTTGCTTTCTTTTTCTTGTAATCAAAGTTGTCATCTCTGCAACGTTAGAAATGGAGTAAAAGGTGAGAGGGCTTAATTGAAAATCAGTATTGCTGATGATGCTGGTTTGAAGCAGTGAAGAGCAATTACTTGTAGCACAATTACATGTAGCAAAATGGATTATTAAAAATTTTGTAACATGCTGTCATTCAGAACAGTGTGCAATGATTTTTATTTTATTTTATTTTTCTTGATATTGACATTGTCCTCAAGGCAACACGAGATCTTCCTTGCACCTACAAGCAAAGTTAGAGATCGGAAGGCATGATTAAAATTTCTTTTTGCTGATGATGCCACCTTGCAGAAGTAAAGAATGTTCATGCCAGTCTTCTAGTGAGCAGTCAAGAATATGGTGAACTTACTTCTTAAAATTTTGTTACAATCTTTAATTCAAAATGCCTGCAGTGGAAAAGCAAGGTGGCTGGCACATCACCTCCATTTTATTTGTTGTCAGAGAAACTAATGCTGAATGGAAACTTCAACATTAGAGCTAGCCACTAACTCCTCTGTATTGTGTTCTTCAAATCTGCAGCAATTAAGCTGACTGCCACATAGTTTTTTTTTTGTTTGTGTGTGAGAAAAATATTGCATAATGGTGAATGTGTTGTGCAACTGTTAGAGAAGGTCCTAAAGATGTTTCTAGACGGGATTTAAATTTTGAATTGTTGCTCAGCTTTGAAAGAGAAAGGCATTCTGATGCTTGATGCTCATTGTATGGTTCACCAATATGAGACAAAAGCAGAAGAGGGCAGATAAGATGACCGTTACTCTTAACTACGATGAATGATGGCAGCACAGCTAGGGTGGTGAAATCCAAGTTGGCACGCAGACAATAATTCATAATAAATTTTTAAAATATGAAAGCAGTAGAGGCTTTTGTCTTTGTGCATTTCTATTAGGCATGCAGAAATAGTGGCGGTTCAGTTTGCATGTATTCTAAGCGAATGGTAATTTTCTTCAGATGATTCCAAAGCAAATATTTCAGACACTTTTAGTGTATGAAAACTAATTGCAGTTTATCAGAAAGCCTTTCCAGAACCATTCATTTTGTGAGTCACAGGGCCACTGCATACGGAAACCGAGTGCATTGAGTTTTAAAACACAACTCCAAAAATTTCAAACGGCTGTTTTAAATTTTTGGAGTTTGATCCAGGACCCAGTTTGATCCAGGACCTTTATTCCAAGCATCTCACCCTAGAAGAGCCGAGCGCCAGGCCAGGGGAAATCTTGTACTCATTAAAGAAGCCAGTGGGTACCCGGCGGCACTGGGGATCGAACCCAGCGCCTCCCGAATGCGAGGTGGATGCTCTACCACAAGGCCATGCTTCCATGTATACGAGGTATTCGATAAGCACTTTCGTCTGGGCAAGTTGGTTCATAACAGCAACTAAAGGAATAAACTTGCGCAAAGAGCTTGAAGAAGAAAACGCAAGAGACGTGAAGACAGGACAGAGCGCAAATTTGCGCTCTGTATATGAGGTGTTGGAGGACACCTCATATACATGGATTGCAATGTTTGCCTGTTTGGTAAAGCATAAATAATGATAAATGGTGGTTAATAAAAGTTCGAAAAGTGTGTTTCCAGCTGGAAGTGGAAGAGATCCTGGCTGGAGCTTTTGTATTCATATTTTCCCCACCTAGAAAATGGCGGATCCATCTGGAGCTATCATGATGTTATTATAAGCTAGCTAGAAAGAAACTTCTTTCAGCGTGTTAGGATGCCAAGCCACAATTGAGAACTTGCAAGCTGGAAAACCTTGGATTTGGACTGTTCCGTGTCCTTTTTTGGGCAGCGTGTCTCTGCTTCGGTCATTCCAGGTCTGATGTTCCTGCTTGGGCTCCTGCTGTACCCAGCTGGCTGGGGCACTCGGAGGGTGCACACAGTGTGTGGGCCCCACTCGGAGCCTTTCATGCTGGGCGGCTGCTCTCTAGGTGAGCACTTGGGTGCCACGCATAAATGCACGGAGGCGAAGCGTAACTACTCGAGGAGAGGCATGAGTGTGGGACGTACGAAGTGAAAAACTGTGCAAAGTCATCAAGTTTTTCAAATGTCAGTTGACGCATCAGGCTTTGAAACAAATAGGGCTGCTTGTTGAAACAGATAGGACCAGGACAACTTGTTTACTCATAATCTTTTAGGGCTGAAGCATTGCTGCAGTTAGGCAATAAAAAAATAGAATCAGTAAAGCATGCAGCAGGGTTACATCAGTTGCTAACAAATGGCTGGTTTGAACAAGATTAGGTTGGCGATGGATGTGATGATCAAAGGTTGGAAAGTGGTTCCAGTTTGTGAATTTCAGCGATGTTTCGAGCTCCTGAGTGTGGAAAATTGCGTACACTGTTGTTCATGAGGGAGGGTGACGAAAGCCACGCATAGAAGTTGACTTCACATAAAAACAGCTATTTGACATATATATCAGAAGTACTATATTGTACATTTAAAGACTTTTCACAGCTTTCTTAAGCCATTTGTAACGCTTGTGACGACATTATCATTTTATTTGCCCCCTTTCATGAGTTGCCTATAATATTTGCATTCATGTGATTCATGCAATCGGGCTATGTCTGCATATCTGATTTTAGCAGATATGCAGATTTGAGTTTCACTTCACAAATTGCAAGTCCATCTAAGCTTTAGTTGTTTTGATCGCCGGCATGCTCCCTAACTACTGCCCCCAGTCACCCCTGAAGAAGGAGCCGAGCCGGCTCTGAAACGTTGCACTTTAAAAAATGGAGATGTGTTAAATTTATCAGATGTCTTAAAACTCAACCACAGACAGGCAAATCTGTCAAAATGATTGGCTTTCAAGGCCATCTTGTGTGCAGTTTTTTTGAGTTCGATTTGGGACCTTTCTACTACATTTGAGTGCTACAAGTTGTCCCCTTCTATTTGAAAGTTTTTCAATTAGATAGAATGTTCACTTCATATTTCCTTCGAAGTGAAAAATAATTATTTGCCCGTGCCTTTTGAAGAATGAAAATTGAAGATTTAGATTTAAGGGAGGTAGTTACTTTTTTTTTACTTGCTTCTCAGTTTTGGTGTTTTGTTTTTGGTGCATTATCAGGATCTTTACACGAAAGAAAAAGCATAAAAAAATGAGCATTCTCAGATACTCACGTAGCCTCAAACATGTTGTGGTATAACAGATTCATAATAACAACACTTTGCTTCAGAAACTGAAGTAAAATAGAAACACCATAAGCACACGCTTGTGCGCTTTAGTGCCTTTGTTCTGTTTGCAAACACTGTGTTTTTCCATTAGCCCAGTCGGCATCGAGCTTAGCTGATATATTGATTTTGTGAAAAATGTGCCGAATTTCAGGATGGGCCTTCTACCTCGCCATTGGATCCACCCTCGTCACCTTTGTCTGCTCAGTGCTGTCTGTCCAAGCGGAGGTGTCCACATCGAGCGACAAAGTGCAAGACGAAATCCTCGAAGGAAAGAATCTCATCTGCTTGCTGTAGTTGCAGCCAACCGCCGCTTTTAAGTTGTCATCCCATCTGAGACTGTCAAACCTCCGTGCCCCATTTGTCGAGGTTCCTCCAGCTAAGAAAAAAAATGCACGATGTGAGTGCACCTTCTTGTTTCTTTGTGGGTCAGTAGCTGTTGACTGGATTCTGTCTGGAAGTGAGGTAGCATTAGCTTTCCACGAATGGCTGGAATGTGTGTGTGGAGATGCATGCGCGCGCAATGATGAAAAAACGCGAGATCTTTCCCACCAGTGTATTTTCGTCTGTCATAAGTGACAATGAGCCTGGCGAAAATCTTTCCCAGCCCAAATGGTTTATGGAACAATTTCCAGTTGGTTCCAGTTGGAACCAGCTGGGTTCCTGTTGGTTCCAACTGGAACCAGCTGGAAATTGTTCCATAAACCATATAGCTATTGATGCTTTGTGTTGTTTGCAGATCGCTCTCCGAGGACTGTTTCAGGCATTCAGTCTAGGTGTGACCACTCAGTGAATTCGGGTCAAACGAGGAGAGCAATTGCTCCTGTAACTCCGCGGGGCGGAACAATTCTAGCTGTTTTGATGAAACAAAAATTTTCAACGTGATATTGGTTGTGAGCGTAAAATGATTGGCTCAAAAGGTGTTGATGGTTGGAATGAAGCTACACTCATGGTTTTTCCATGTTGGTTTTGCCACCATCTGATTCTTTCTCAAATATGTTATCTCATGCCATGTTTTGGCTTTTGAGAGCTGATTGAATCAGCACAAAATAAATATTCAAAACTGTACAATTTAGCTTGAGACATCCAGGAGCTTGCATCTTATTTGCTTATCTTCACCGGCTGCACCTGTCATGAAGACTTAGTACCTGTCCTAGATTGTAATCACGTTTTCTGTGATTGAAGCCAGAAAATGTGACTTTTTGTCATTATCTCAGCTCTACTTGCATCGTCAGGCTGCGGATGCTTTGCATGTCATTTAAATGTGTTATGCCTCTATGCTTTGCATTTTATTTTGAGCAGCTATTATGTTTCATTGTACAGTTTATTGACTATAAATTTTCACTCTGAAGCAGTGATGGCAGTAATATGAAATGATCTGAGCAAACATTGTCAACCATGATATTTGTTTGTTACCTTTGCATGACAATGTAGGCTGGA
Source organism: Amblyomma mixtum (assembly GCF_055824585.1). NCBI lineage: Eukaryota > Metazoa > Arthropoda > Arachnida > Ixodida > Ixodidae > Amblyomma > Amblyomma mixtum. The sequence goes on along the minus strand of NC_143017.1, from coordinate 92,370,415 downwards.
CAGGGCACATAGGCATCTTTTTTGTCCCAGCTCCCGTGTTGTTAATACTGTTTCATTTTTATTTGTGTGATGTCTATCGTACTTCACTTGTTGCACTACACAGGAAAAGAGTAAAAAAAGCAAATGTGTTGAAGAATGCTGAAATATGTGAATAGATCTGAAGGAATTTTGGCTTTCAGTGTGAAGATGTCTGGAACTGTGCTGACGTCTCAACCACTTAAATTTCTGTTATGCTGAATGCTGGAGCACAGGTCACACATATCGTACAGGCATATGCTCGTGTCCTATGGACCTGTTAGCGTACATGTCCTCATAATGACTTAAGGGGGGACATGGGTCTTAGAACATTTTTTTTTTATTTACAGACCAAATGCAATGAAACTGCACAGACTTATTCAGTTTTTTCTGCTGATTTCAAATATGCAAATTGTTTATTTATAGGCCAATTAGTTCCTGTGATATTAATATATATCATGCCATTGTCTGCTCAAACAATAGAAAAAAAATGGGCCACCAGAAATTTAATTTTAATATGCGGGTAGATACTACAATGTGTGAGGAATGCAACGCTGGAAGCAGTTTTCAGTTTTTTGTCCGTGTCGTCAAATGGGCTTAATAGTTAGTTTTCAAGTGAGTTAACCAGACATACAGTGCCAGAAAACACATGACACACAGGAAACCAACTTTGAGCCCATTTGTCCACACAGACAAAAAATTGAAAACTGCTTCCAGCGTTGCATTCCTCACACATTGTAGTATCTACCCACATATTAAAATTAAATTTCTGGTGGCCCATTTTTTTTCTATTGTTTGAGCAGACAATGACATGATATATATTAATATCTCAGGAACTAATTGGCCTAGAAATAAACAAATTGCATATTTGAAATCAGCAGAAAAAACTGAATAAGTCTGTGCAGTTTCATTGCATTTGGTCTGCAAATAAGAAAAATGATTTAAGACCCATGTCCCCCCTTAATATAGTGGCAACGGTGTTAGAATGCCGAGTGAAAGAGTGTATGTGGCTTATTGCTTTTGGGGCAGATGTATGCAGTCACTCAAGTCATGCATTCTCATGTTGACATTTGAAAAGTCTAACTGTCTGTGCACGCTGTTTCAGACACACAGTCACGAAGTGGCAGAAGTGCTTACACAGTGCAGAGTTGCTTGCACCCTTTGTATAAAGTCTTCCAGACAAACTTTCGAGCCATAAAGTGCAGCGCCGTGCAGAAGAACAAATGACATCATACTCATTTTATGTCTTGTTCCACACCTGTTAAATAAATACTGTTTTTAAACAACAAATTGTTAAAAAACTGCAGTTACTGCACAGCCAACTGTATGGCTTCAAGACTGGCAGGTGCCGCTGATGCTGAATTTTCCGCAGTATCAGCAAGTTGTACAACTGGTGACAATAATTGGTTACTTAGAAATTCTAATATTGAGTGTGTTCATTATGGAAAGTACTTTTAGGCTGTCGCTGTTGGATAGTGTTGTTTGAAAGATCACAACCTCTCATGATGGTGTTCAAAATTTATGTGCCCAGGATTTGTAAAGTAAAAAAAATAATAATAATCTGTGCTTGGTAATGTAGTTATTCGACAACATATCCTTTTATGAAAAACCGGATGTGCAACCAATTCAGTGAGCTGTTCTGAGAGTTTTGTGTTACCAGTTTATTACCTGGCCAGTAATTGCCATCTGTAGATGCTTAATATATAAGAACATTAGTTCATGCTTGTCAGTAGGCATAACAACCTCGAATTGGTTTTGGGGACGTTAATGGCTGAGTGAACAGAACATGGCATTTCAGTTTTGGACGTACTGCCGCAAGTTGCTTCTGGAAAGGCACTATGAAAGGTCCACAGACTGAAATCTCTTACCATCTTCATGTTCTCCTCTACAGACAAAAATTTTGCCTGCAGAATCTTACTTACTGAAGCCATGTTGAAAACTCTACCTTGCTGGCCAGTGCTAGGCCGCTGACCAAAAAGCCTGTGGTTGCTAGTAGCGCATTCAGGTTCATTGCATAAAGGGCTCAAGTGGCAAGGCATTGTTGTAATGTGTTTTCAAGAAGGAATTTTGAGAGTCATCTTTCAAATTTTTTTCAAGGTGCTCTCATTTCCAGGTGTCACAATCACACTACTCTGTACAACTGCAGACGCAATGGCCTGTGAACAAAAGTGTCCAAACATAGACAGCAAACTAAGGAGGCTTTGGATGCAAGAGGTTAAATAAATAGTGCAATTGACTTCAACTTCTGCTGTGCGATAACCGCTGCGAGTGAAACGAGCTGCACCGGTATCCAGCCTTTGTCAGCCAGAACCTTCCTGCTGTTGTTCATCATGTGCATTTGCACTAGATCGTCGAAGGGCATTTCAAGACATCCTTAACTGCATGAAAGTTGGACTTCCCTCGTAGCTTTCTTTTCCTCATGCGTGTGTAGTCAGCATGGGACATGTGAAGACGAAAAAGAAATATGCACATGTACAGCCTTTGTCAAAAGTAACAAGGCTGCATGGTTTGCTTCTAGCTCGTACAATGGAGCCCTTACAGCTTCCCAGAAGCTGAAATGGTCGTTAAAGGTAAGGACTCTGGGTCTTCTTACCTTCCAACACGTTTTGATCTTTAGGAAAGCCACAAGGGCTCCACTATACAAGCTAGAAGCAAACCACGCAGCCTGGTTACTTTTGACAAAGACTGTACATGCTTGACTGCATTGTGAAACTGCACGCATCTTTTGCAGATGAGCTGCTATTCTCATCCAGCTTTTGCAAGTTGGAGCGGTGTCACTGCTGCCTGTTTGATGAATGCTTTTGTGCTTGCAAGGCTGGCATCACAAGGCTGTTGTATTTTTAATATAAAATGTGTACATGAAGCTCTTGTGTGTATATGTGTGCATTTCTCTGCACATAAAAAAGCGTTTTCTTTTTTTAAGGGGAAAATATAGTACTGCTCGTTTCTTTATGCGAGGCGCCAGTACACCGGAAAGCTGAAGCTCCTAATTGGACTGCAGTTCCGTTACTTTTGTACAAATCCTGAAACAGCTTTCTAACTGTCCAAAGCCTTACTCCGCTCAGTTTCTTTCAGCCCCCATCAGCCCTGAAGAAGGAGTCAAACTGGCTTCGAAAAGTTGGGTTTCAAGTTTTGGTTGGAGACACGCCAGAGCTTATTATAAACTTTCACTTAATAGTAAAAAGTTGCTAATTTCAGAATTTTTCATATTCACTAAGGTTACTAGTACCAACTTGACACCACATCATCTCTGGCACCACTCAGTGCAAGTCCAAAAGGGACTCTAGGGTCGAATATAAAGTTTAGATTAATGGATTACCTTTCAAGATTATCGATGCATAGACTTCACTAACAGCAGAGCACTGGCAAGAGAGGACTCCCAAAAATCTTTCTTACACTGGCAGCTAGCAAGATTTATTTTCAGACTACCTCAGCCGTGGCATCCATACTTTGACGGAGGTGATGCAAAAATACCAGTGTGCTATGCAATGTCGGCATATGTTAAGGAATCCCAGATGATCGAAACCATTTGATAGCCTTCCATTATGGCAACTCATCTTGCTCTTTTCTGACACCTCTTTTTCATCCCTTTCCTCGCAATGTGGTTCCAGTGTCCATCACGAATGCTGTTCCTTCATGATTACCTTTGCTATGATTGAAGCAATTCTGTGACAAGAAATTTGTTTAGCTACATTTCTAATGTGTTATCAGTAAATAATATCTGGGACATAAGCAAGATGCTGCATGGCATGAAGTGCTGTTTTTTTTTTTCTTGTAGGGGCTGAGCAACACTATTCAATAAAGTTGCCGAATGCCTGGGATATTAAACGGTGCCGCTTAACAATTATCTTCCAGCAAAAATATTTTACTCACGCAGCGAGACAATGAACGTGGCCATTGAGAGGGAGACACTGTGAAATGCCAATTAGCCCACAAGTTCATTTTGAGCATATTTTGAATGCGTTTGGTAGAAGCGGAGTTATCGGGAGTCAAAACCTGAATTTCAGCCTCTTCGTATAGTTACATATAAGCTGAAGCGACATCTTGCAGTGAAACCTTGTAATTATCAGTGTATCCTACCACATGACCACTTCTCAGTAAAATTCAATTCTATATGTTGCTAAGTGAACCATTTTTTTTATTCAGAGGTGTCATATTTTGTTATAGTTTACCGTTTCCAGTGTACCTTCCGATGAAAAGCAACTATCGCTTCAAATTGCCAATTAAGCATGCTTTGAGCTTTTTTTCATAGATGGCCCCATAATGTTTTGCAATTTTTGATTGAAACAGTAACCACAGCCCACTAAAACTGTCTTCAACAAGGCCTGCATCACATGCTTTGGTGCAACTTTCAGTGTGGGAACTCAATTGCACAGTACACTATACTAATACCCGTGCCACACGCTCACAAGAAATCGCAGTAAATGCTTAAGGCCTTAAGTTTGTTAATGCCATTATTTTCGGAGCTGGTGCTACATGTCCACATTTAATGGCATTATCGCAAGTGACGATGACGATAATGCTTGCAAGGTAGTCAAAATTTTCATCTGAATATAAACATTGCTAATTGGCACAATATATGGGAAATGTCGTTCAAATGTAATATAAAAACAATTTTCCAGAAAATACGGCTGTTCCTGCTTTACAAGCCGAAAAAGTAGCCATAAACTCGCATGTCAGCACCCAAGTCGAGAGCACCTGTCAATAAGGCTGGTTAAAATGGTGCTCTTCGCATCGAAAATGCGGTATAGATGCCTCATCTAACTGAAAGTTAAGAATTAACTATTTCTTACTGGTTAGGAAGTTGTTACTAACAAAGCTGCATGCTTTTCTGCGTGTGGAATGGGAACAAGAGTACGTATTGCACGGGCAAATGAGTTGTGGCGAACTCAGTAGGTCGCGAATGGCAGTAAGGCTAATGCCATTAAATTCATGCGTCTGGCACCGCACGAATGCCATTAAAACTTAAGGCAGTAAGCACTTAATGGCATTAAATCTGTCCGTGTGGCACGGGTATAAAACTGTCAATAATTACTGTCTAGCAACTGGAACTATGTTAGATTTTTGCTCATCACTTTCGCAGGTGTGCAGTTGCCATGACACTTTTGATCTTGGTTTCCAGCATCGAGATAAGATGAAAACAGGCGCACACATGATCAGAAAATTATCGGTAGAAATCTTCCATGGCGTTTATAATAAAAAACGTTGCAGAGTCGAGGCCCTTGGACACTAAGTTCTCCACTGTGCTGATGGCCATTAAATTTGACCTGTTGGTCCCTTTAATGCTTACTGTTCATCCCTTTAGTTCTTACTTTTAGCTGTTTGGCACAGAAAAATCTAAATCATTGGAGCACAAATAAATGGTGATCAATTTTCAAGTGGCACAACAAAAAACTGTTTTGAAGGTGGATTCTACATACTTGCGACAGAACTAGATACAAAAGCATCATGCTTGGCATATCAGCTTCCCGTACTGCACAGAATGAGCAAATGTTACTTTATTTCCACAAGTAGAATATCAAATCTTCGCTTAACTAATCAAACCGCATTTGTGAATTTCATCTAAGCCAGTGTTAGCAAAGCCAGAGATGTAGAAGGCATGTTGCAATATCATTCATTGCAAATGCCAACCCACCAGGCAAACAACTTCATCAGGTATACTGCTGCATCTGCAGGTGATGAAATTCTAAATTTTGATTTAAGCTTCTCTTTATATATATACGCAGTTCGATCATTTTTGCATGTTCATAAACCAGCCTACATTTGCCATTTAAAGGGGGAAATTGGGACAAATAGGAGTTGGCCCGTAATAATAGGGTTTTTTGATAGGCTGATATATGGGCACAGATCACAGAGGCTAGGTTACCTATAGCTCATCACTCCTAAACGCTGGCAACCTGTTGTTTCCGTAACGATGTCACGAGTTCAAATGGGCAAGCAGAAAGATTTTTAAATCCAATTACCTCGCTGATAAAAGTCTTTTTCCTGTCACACAAACGTCATCACAGCCAGAAAGAGAGATTTTTCGGAAAACGGTAACTGGACTAAGTTATCCTTGGTGTCCTTTAAAAGCTGCAAATTATGCCAGATTTTCTCAACTGGTGTCACTAAATCTACCAGTTTTAAAAAATGTAAATTACAGGCCCATAATGAGTAATGTAAATTAGAGGCCAGCAAGTTCAAAATTTCTGTGGCATATTTTTACTGCTGGGAATGTTAAATGCACTTCAGAAATACATGCAGGGATGGTACCGGAATTTCATCTCTAGAGAGAAGGAGAAAGTGGGTAACTGGTTCTAGATACCACCTATGAATGGCTGCCGCTCTGCTACCCTGCACAAGAGGAAAGGAAGGCATAAAAAGAGATTAAAGGAACAACACCAGCAAGATGTCTCAGTGTGCAACCAATTCTTTATTGCCTTTATATTTTTTTTTTGTTTTTACATTGCAAACCACTTCCCACAAAGTAGAACAATATACTAATATCTGTGCTCCTCATGGCATCTGCCGTATGTTTTCTGCCGCTGCCAGCCAGCAATCACTTCCCGAAGAAAACAAAAGCAAAAAGGCATAGGCAGTGAGGAAAACAGCAGTTCAGTTTGTGTTTTTGCATTCAGTTTTGAACACAGGCATGTTACAACTGCCCAGAACAGTGAATCTAGCAACATCGCAACAGCACTGAACCTAGGGCTGTAACTTATAATTTCTGTTCTGCTCGAATATACTTGTAACAATTAACTTTGCACACAAGCAGTCACACTAGTTAATTATTCAAACCGGAGCACACAACCCAGAGCAAACCAGATGCTCCATCACAGATTCAGTTTCAGTGCCAGACACGTATTAAACATGACTGCTTGGTCTCTTTCTAAGCACTCACTAGGTCATGGAACACTGACGATCAGGTAGTGAACAATGCCTTTCTGTCCAAAAAGTAAAAATGAAAAACAACAGGAAAATGTTTAGCATGAAATCTTCAAGGATCAAAAGAAACAGTTTCAAAATGCATCTGGACACTCTTGCCAGATAGGGTTTGCTTCCTGGCAAATTCCCATTGGGGCACACCAGTAACAACTTGCCCTCCGCTCCATTGCAACCTGCAGAACAAGTGACTACAAAGTAATACAATGAGACTGCACAGTAGCAACAGCAAATGCCTACTGGAACAAAATGGAATAGCCTCAAGCTCCTGCTGCTGGAAAACAAATGACAAGCGCTACCAAAGTTGTAACAAGTACCGCCAGATGTCCCTAGATGGACTCTTTGTTAAGTGGTGACAAACAAGTTCTTCATGCATCTGCCATGTTCTCACTGTGCTATTTGCTTTGCAGGTCGCACTCGTAACCACTAACAACTCTTCAGCTGGCCAGCAGCACGTGTTATGTCACGTTTGCTTTTTTTTCTCATTACTGCAACGCAATTCTGAATAGGGCTGTTCCAAAATGTTCGCTGTAGTCTGATACAGCTTGAGAACAAAGTGGTGAACGCCCCTCAAAAAGAGGTTCTCCAATCAACACCAACATATTTTCATGACATCGCTGTCAACCATCTCGGAACAGATGCAAAGTGGCTGACCGCGACGTAACAAAGGTCTTTTTTGAGGGGTGTTTGCAGCTTTGTTCTTGAGTTGTATGCAACCATATAGCACTGGCAAGCACCACACTTCAGGGAGAACACACCAAATGCTGTTGGCAACAAAAAGGTCACAACATAGCTTTTTCTTCTCTTTGAAAGTCTACCAAAGGACATAGTATTACTGTGCCCATCTTGAACAGCTTTTGAAACTAGACATGTTAGGGAAGGGGTGTCTCGGAGATGAAATTGGCAAAACTAGTTAACAGAACACTTTCATTAAAGAAACGCACAGGCCACATAAATGCACTCCCCAAACCTTGAAGACAATATCACATATCGGGCAGTTTTTTTTGGCAGGATTGGTAATTGCCACCAGGTTGCAAGACAAAAGAATCGTGCATGCTTACCAAGAGTTTTCCTGACGGGTTGTTCATAAAAAAAAAAATAAAGAAGCACGAGATACTGCGAGATTCCTTAAACAAACCTGTGAGCAACGAATGCAACCTGGTATTAGAAGCACAAATACTGTTTTCCATACTTCAAGGTTTATGCAAGCGTCGCCCAGGCGAAGAATTGTGCTCTTCAGTGAAGACATCTACACTTGGTATTGCTTCCTTTCCCAATACCAGTGGCCTGATATGCCCACATTTGCATGCACAAAAAAAGGCATCACATTTGATCGCCATGCTACAATGCTGTAGGTACCGAAGCCACATCAGTCAGTGGGCAATAGTAAGAGAGGAAAAAAACATTGGAAACCAGACTGTGGCAATGAAAGAAATGCAGGATGTGACCTTGACACTTTAAGCAAGAATAACCACAAAAAAGAAAAGCACAGGCTTTGACACACTCGACTTGCACTTTATGCCATTCAGCTCTGCTAAATTGCATTCCAGGCACAGATACTCCCTAAAGCTTGGAAGCCACATAGTCAGGTAAAGAAATAGCAGCACAGCATTCACCGGACATCTTTGGTATGAAAAAAAAATTTCCCACCATTCCCTAGTGGTAGGGGGGGGGGGGGGGGGGGGCGTTATGCTGCAAATTACTGAGAGCGTGAGCCCCAGCTGCGCTGTAGTAACAAACAACCGCAACAATGCAGTCCAAATCACAGGTTGCTACAGTGCTCCCGCCAATCTGTTTAAGGCAACTGCCGTGGATTTCTCGCGGCATCCTTCACACACAAACATGGGTTCCTGACATGCACGCACACACACAAACACAATCAACACTGTAGATGACAAGCTGCGCCAAAAACGTAGGCACGTTTGAAGAACCACAGCCGGCGCAATCGTCAATGCAAAAAGCAAGGTGGTATTTGTATTCAATGGGTATAGGCAATTTTTCAAAGCAGCTTCCCACAGGAGTGGGTAGGAAAAAGGAAGTCCCATTCTTGAAGACTACACATTTACCCCCCTCATTTCCAGTAAAGTCCGAGGAAGCACACTAGTGAATGGCAGATAAAATCCAGAGCGAGCACGGAAAGCAAAGACAATTTTTCAATTTTACCGTGCAACACGTGTGGCACACGTTTACACCAAGGGAATATTGCAAAAGGTAAACTCTCCACCTGCTCCTAAATCAAAAGTGAAGTGCACAAGGAGAACAGCGGTTAATAATTGTAAGCACTCCTCCTGCTGACTAGTACAGCCTTTGAAGAGAAAAAAGTGGAGACTATACTTCTTCCAGACATCGCTAAACACTGCACCATACTGGCACTGCAGGTACTTTTTACTATTTTCCCTTTTTTCAGTTTTTTTTGTTTTGTTTATTATGTATTCACAGAGCTGATCACTGCATGGCTGCGAAACGCACCACCCCACCATTGCTCATAGCTCTCTCACTTTTGTTCAGTGAAGATTTCTTGCTTAAAAGCAACATTCTTGCAGTTTCGAAATGGATAAGTTCAGAGCTCCAACGTCCATAAGGAAACAAACAAAAACTAAAGTAGATGCTTCCAGCTATTAGTGAAAGGCTGTGTACTGTAACCAAAACATCATACAAACAGTGCCAGCACTAAAACTGTGAAGATGCAAACAGACCAAACAACAAAATTACTCAAGCAAACATGCAGCTACCACACACACAGAACTTCTTGAAATGCAAAACATACTGCGGCTGTCACACATGCATCCAGCACTAAAATTGTGAAGGGGCAAACTAAAGACCAGGCAACAAAATTATTCATGTGAACATGTAATTACCACACGCAACTTACTGAAATGCTAGACAATGCATTTGCCACTTACGCATATAGAAAAAAAGAATAAAACAGGCACTAGAGGAAAACTCAGTCTCCCTTCATCAACAGCAAGCACTTCACTAATGACAAAAAGCTAAGTTGGCGGAATTCACTGCTGCAGTTATACCACACAAAACAGAATAACGGAACAAACAAGCGCAGAAACTGCTTCCAACTTGGAAGGAAAAGCACAGAATATGTACATTATTGTTCAGTAAAAAAAAAAAAGGCAATACATGGAAATGAAGCAGGCTGTTTTGGTGGCAGGTTCCATTCAATCTCTCTGGTAAATCAATCTCCGCATGGAAAAAAAAAAAAATTACTTTCAGATGCACTTTGAGGGAGCCAGACAATAACTCTATCACACAAAAAGCCAAAATTCCACCTTCGCAATGCCTCCATTACCAAGATTTTTTGGATGTTTGCCAACACAACAAATTCCCTTTCACAAATTAAGCGACACACACACAAGTGCATGGTTTAAGCTAGACACAACCGGCGGCGCCAACAAGAAATTCTTCTTGGACTTTTTATGAGATCACTGCATCTAATACTAAATCTGGGAGCCAACTTTTATGTGTGACATGGCAAGAAATGGCTTGCAGCATGTCCCAAGTAAACTGCTCTGTCAGCATGCACTGAAAGAAAAAAAAAAAGAAAAATCAGTTGCAGCAGGGGAGGTCAGCTGCACAAAACTGCGTCAACGATGGCTCCTCTACTTGTTTACCCGTGTATTCTAGGATGTGAATATGAAACAGCGTGCAGTTAAATTGAACAGAAGTATTTCTGCATCATGAGAAAAATGACAAAGTCTTCCAGTGCAAAGCTATCCAGTTGGAAATAGTAGTAATCAGCACAGATGCAACCATGTGAGGAGCCACATGGAAAACCAAATGAAAATAAAGGGAAGGGAGACGAAAAAAAATGCCTACCACTTTTTAACGTATATTAGCACACCCTTCTATCTTTGCGGGTATGCACTCTGCCCAGCATACCCAGAACAACCTCGAGGTGGCACAAATGCAATGGCGTGTGTTCTTTTCAAAGTAAAAACCGTATTCCACCTCGTACTTCTTAATGGCCTGCCACCAGGGCATAAATGACAGCAGCCGTAGTGCTTGTCTCACTGTGGTGAGCTGAAGACTCGCAGTCTGAACTGAACACAACTGCCTGAACTGAACACAAATTAGAGGCGGAGGAGAGGAGAACGACGCACTTTGTGACTCAACTACTGTTGGGCCACGGATGTCGGTGCCTGGAGGAGGCTAAGGTGGTGCTGGAACTTATTCTTTCCACAACGAGAGTCCGTTCACAGTAGAAAAAGCTGTCGAGGATGCTCCGTTGCAGTCTTGCCCTCAGCCTTCCGCGCTGACCGACGCGAAGCTCGACGCAATGCCCGGACGCATCCCCAGCGGGCTCAGCAGATGCTGCTGCAGGGTGGGGGAAATCACAGCGGGGAGGGGGCCACCTCCGGAGTGGATGCGCGGTGGCGCCATCAGGTGGCCACTGCTCGAACTGAGTGCTGAGGCAAAGTCAGTTGGGCACCTGGCCAGCTGGGAGTCGGCCGAGTGCTGCGAGAGCGAGTGCGCCCTCAGCCCCTGCGTGGTCTTGTAGCTCTTTCCACAATGGCAGCGGTGTGCTTTCTTTAACCTGAAGCAGAGAGAGAGAGGAGGAAAGTTTACGAGACTCTGCAAAAGAAAAAGACTGGTAGCATTCATTCCAGCCACACCAAGATGGCTGATCAGAAGCTGCCTAAATATGAATGACAAGTGCGGTACAGCCAAGGAGAAGCCTGCTGACTGAGGAGGACAAAGCAAGTGAGGTGGTCAAGTGTTGAGAACCATTCTCTATACTCAATCAGCCTGACTGGCCAACTATGCTACTGAACCAAAGCTAACAGCATCTTAAGCAAACTCTTCTGTTGCAAGTAAGTCCCCTCTTGTGTTGTTTGCTAGCACTTGACGTTTTCCGCAATGAACGTTTACAAACCGGCTGAATTTTCTGCCCTGTTGCTACTAGCATAGCTTGAAACATAGAAAAAAAATTCCGAAAAAGAAAGATCGATTCAGTGGCTAGTGTAGTGTAGATGCTGAAAGTAGGACTACAGGTGATAGTGAAACTAACACCGTGAATGTGTGAAATGATGCTTGAACACAGCACCCACTTTTGTAGCTGAACAAGGAGTTCCATGCGCTGAAACTAGTGCTAAACATTAAGCACTACGCCTGCCAGCAAAGTTAACAATCAATAACTTGTGTCACTGTTGCCATTGCACTCATTTTTGATGCATAGTTAATCGATGCCGCACTGAAATTCTCTTGCCGAAGGTGCTTATACAGTTAAACCTCATTATAACGAAATAATGGATATACAGAAGGAATGACAATTCTTCTTGGATGCTCTATCAACACGGGCTATAAAGAAGTATTTGCCCGGCCCCTTCAACTTCGTTATAAAGAGGATCAACTGTACTATGCTGAAGATCAGCGCCCGGTGGTGACATTAAAACATCAAAGCTAATCCGGGACAGCACAGAAAGCTACATGCAAGACTGCCAGGTCACAGAATGCAACTTCTGGATCTCCTGCAGGATTACAACAATGATGTTTAAAATTACTTTTTTTTTCTTCATTATTTCAGATCAAAAAATACAGGGAGTTGAGCTACCTACTGCAAAGTTTATGTTGAGCTGAGCATAGCCAAGCTAGCCACAACAAAGCATTTCACACTTAAACCTACAGTCAATCAACGTTACTAGAAATCTCATTTCACAGCTCCCCAATTCCACCCAGCAGAAACAGTCAATCAACGTTACTAGAAATCTCATTTCACAGCTCCCCAATTCCACCCAGCAGAAACAGTCAATCAACGTTACTAGAAATCGCATTTCACAGCTCCCCAATTCCACCCAGCAGAAAAAAAAAAAGTGCCCCAAATGGCGGGCGTGAGAACTAATGACACTGCAGTCGAGTCCCGCTCCTTGCTGAGTGTCATCTGCCGCATGTGGCGTGGAACCATACAGCAGCCAGAACATATGTATAGCTTTTGCAAGCTGCTGTTGCTCTCTCATGAAAACAGTGAAATTAGAATCAAATTCCAACCACAGCATATTTCTGCGAAGCACTACGAATGTGTTAATACGGTGAAGCAAGTGAACGCCAATGTGACTCGCTCACTGTCACCATTTCTTGCACTGTTCACTGGCTTACGTTTTGTAGCTTGGACTCCAGGCCGTAGCTCCTAACCTGTGAATGATAAGAGAAAGTTTCAGTGCATGCCAGCGCTCTAATCTTGGAAGGAAACATAGTGGATGTCATGTCTGCTGCACAGATTGCTTAACACTGCAGAAATCTGGCCGTTATGAGCAAAGTCTGTTTTATGAGTACCTGAAGCCTAGCTGTATGCAGGAAGTAAGAATGAGGGAACAGGAACGTAAAGGGTAAAAGCAACCTATAGTTTAATCAGAAGCCATTTACGGATTTCCCTGCCTTTGTGATTTCACGTAAAATTACTTCCACCAGCACTGTTTTGTTGCTACATTCTCTACGAGAAGTTTGGATGGCTGAAACTACTGAATGAATTAAGTGAAAGATGAACCAGCAGGATGAGAAGTATGCACGGCGAAATGAAATGACAGAATTATCGTAAGCGATCGCAAGAAGTTACGAGTCGAGTTATGCTGTGCCCTTGGTAGATGCCGCATCAGTAAAAAAAACCCATTTTACTGCTTGTAGGGGAAATAAAAGTAATGCGAGACTAGCATAACTCGAGTGAAATATTACAAAAACGAGACCTGAATCTATTTACTGAAGACACCTACACAGCCCGAAAGGAAATAACTGCCGAGGGGTTAATTACGTGCAACCAACTTAAAGAATTTGGAATTCATCACATCAACCAAAAAAACAATTCCAAGCACCAGCAACGCAAGTTCAGACATATAGTTGAAATGCAGTAGCCAACGCTAAGAACAGTACATATCACATTTCAAACAACACTCTGTAGCAGCCTGAAAGTCTGCTTCAGCAAATATTTCATTAGGCAGGATGTTCCAATAATTAGGAAATGGCATCTGAACACACTGATTCAGCTGTGATAATTTTCTGGAAGGAGGGACCACCGAAGCTTGCACACAAGTACAATGATTGCATACTTGATGGTACAGCAGCACTCTTAGCCATTAGGATCCATAATAAGTGTCCAGTATTTGCTAGCATTTAAACAATGTTTGCACTTACTTCCCACACATACGATAACCTATACCGTATTTTCCGGTGTATAAGACGCACCCTTGTATAAGACGCACACGCCATATATGCAGGCTGTCCCAGAAAAAGCTGGTATATAAGACGCACCCGTGTATAAGACGCACCCCAATTTACCCAGTTAGGCTAGTGAGGCTTAATTAAACATGCTTGTGCGACCATCGCAAAATGCACCGTACCTGTCAGAAGTTCTTAAGCAACGCGAAGTGATTAAAAAAGGCAACACTCACGCCATACCCGCCCACGTTTTAGCAAAAAAGAAAAAAAAACAAAAGAATTCTCCTTATGTTCATAACAATGTTTCATATTAACTAAAAGCCTTCGAAGTCTTCATCTTCATATGCGCTATCAACAAGTCCGCTCATTTCTGGATGCAACGCGGCTGAAACATTCTCTTCGCACTACGTACACGGAGCAAACAAAGTTGCAAAGGGTGACTAAAGAAAACGCCGGCTTTTCTTGATAATGGCGAGAAACGCGACTGTCGCCATCCTTTGGCATTTCACATTGCTTTTGCTTGGAGCCTCTGAAACGGCCGCGTGTTTATGATCCCCGAAGTCATCATCCCCGCCGCTTCATAATAAAGTTCACGTAAAAAAGCTGCGCACGGCGGTCCCCGTATTGAAGTATTAACCATGTTACAACCGCATTATTGGTATTTATAATTTTTCAATCAAAAAGCTTGAAATGAACCAGAGTAATTTCTGAAATCCCCCCTAAAGAAACAAAAATTCGCATATAAGACGCACCCTTGTATAGGACGCACCAGCAAGATTTTTGAAAAAAAGCCGCGTCTTATATACCGGAAAATACGGTACACAGAAAAAACTAAATTATTAATTTATATTGCCGTGAATCTTTGTAGCGTTTGTTTGTTGTGTTTATTTGTTCATGTTTCAAGGCTGCCGGCACGCCGCTTTATCGCTTCATTTGTGACGCAAGGCGCGCCTAGAATTAGCTCGATTGATCGCATCCAGGCGGAGCCGATTCTACTTTGTGCCAGAATGTTCTAGTAACTTCCCCAAGCTTTATCTCGAATGTTCGCTATCAGCTTTAAAAAGAGCCAGATGTCACGTAGTGGTGACTGCAGTCCGGCAAACAGGAACACAGCGAGAATGTCTTCGAAACGAAACTCTTTATTCGGGCTGATTTGCGCCCGCAAAGAACTGAATCACTCAGCGGCGGCATAGCAACAAGCGTGCTCGGCGGTCGTCGAACAGAATGCCCGCCGCTGTCGGCCGTGCTCTTTTTAAAGCTGATAGCAAACATTCAAGATAAAGCTTGGGGAAGTTACTAGAACATTCTGGCACAAAGTAGAATCGGCTCTGCCTGGATGCGATCAATCGAGATAATTCTAGGCGAGTCTTGCGTCACAAACGAAGCGATAAAGCGGCGTGCCGGCAGCCTTGAAGCATGAACAAATAAACATAACCAACAAACGCTACAAAGATTCGCGGCAATACATCGAAATTAATCATTAAAGCTGTATAGAAGGTGAAAAAAAAAAGACGTGTATCAAAGCAGCTTTGCCTTTTTTCCTTGCAGCTCTGACCTTTTCTGCAAGCTCCATATCACAGTTCAGTTTTCTGCAGGAGCGCAGCCTCATCACGACAAAACTTTGCAACCCAGCACACCTTAAAGGAAGTACACCCGATGCCTCCAGGTTGTCCAAAATTTCCCAGAAAAGATTGCTGACCATCAGGCCATTTTCAAGTGTGCACTGTACAGTAGTTGTAATGCAACAGCAGTTAAAGGCACAGTTTCTGGTTCTGCAGCGACATCGACACTGGTGGCAGCATAACACAGGGACTGTGAAGAGGAGGGCAAGGAGGACAGATTAGCAGAGCTATGCCGAACGCCTTGTGACAGGCTTGAGACGCCCTATATGTGCAGCGGCATGAATTAGTGGTTGAGCATTTCACCGCTGCACACCGCTGTCTCAGAATGCCGCATTATACAGGAGTGGCAACCATCAATGAGGATTTTTTTTTCCTACTTCCTTCACCTTACGAAAAGAAAGCTCATGAAGGATGGCACAGGCAGCCTTACTTAAATGGCTATCTCTGAGCCGACTGATCCTCAAGTGGCCTAGGCCCGAGAGTATTCTGATCTTGAAGGCTGTCAGG
Organism: Amblyomma mixtum; assembly: GCF_055824585.1. NCBI lineage: Eukaryota > Metazoa > Arthropoda > Arachnida > Ixodida > Ixodidae > Amblyomma > Amblyomma mixtum. The sequence continues at coordinate 92,354,192 of NC_143017.1, read as the reverse complement.
GATTTTTCGAACGCTGTGCAAGAGATCACGTTTTCCAACTTTTTGTGACTGTATCCACAAAGGTAGTACAGTGAAGCCCACTTATAACAATACTGGTTATAACAATATATCGGATATAACAATGGTCAGACATGGCACCATCAGCTTTGCCATGTGTTCTATGGTAAAATAAACTGCTTATAGCAATGCTGTCAAGGCACATTATTGGTTATAACAATCAAATCTTTTCATTGAGTGTCAACCGTAATAGGAAAAAAACCAAGGAAATGCTACAACCACACCAGCAAACCCATGCTTACAACACAAAAGCGCGCATGTGTGGGGTCGACCAATGGACTAAGCTGGCGCAGCAATGCCACGAAAGCAAAAGAGGCAGGCGTCATCACATCAGGAGAGCTGCTGCATTGCTGCATTGGCTATGTGCACCATGCGTACCCCCAATCAGTCAGTGCAGTGCGCGTGCATGCAGCCAGTGCGGTTGTTCTCTTGTCAGCTGTCACCACACACTTAGTTCTGCATGCTCCTTGTATTTCCCATAAGAATCACTTCCGGAAAGCCGGCTTGATTCCTGTGACGTGGAGGTGTGCGAAGCTCCCGGTGGCGCAGTGATGGTGGTGCTTTGGTCATCGGTAAACGGTGAACATTGTTCCGGTTCCCTGAAGTTCGAATTAACCTGCTTTTACAGGCATTAGAACAGTCAAACCCCTCCGGGTATTTACTGTCAATAAATGCTCTGAAGTTTGTTATCTCTTCTTTTTTTTGGCACAACCCTGTTATAACAATTATTGGTTATAACAATGGTATTTCCATGGCACTTCAATATTGTTATAAGTGTTCTTGACTGTATACAAAAATATCTGGAGTGTCGGCCCTGTGGCAGCCATTCTTGTTATTCCGAATATCTTACTGTTCGAAACACCGACGTAAGCTTTGCCTTTCACAGTGACGTTTCAATTATTTTTTTTTGTGATGCGAGTGTTCCCATCTTCTGAGCTCAGTAGGGCCGTTCAACAGCCCAATGAAATGACATCCTTCCGAGTCAGCATTGCAATAGACACTCTTGCACCCAATGCAAGGCAGGCAAGCATGGCAAGGCCCGATGGCAAAGTATGAGGAAACACAATTAAGCCAAGAAGACAAAGTGGAGCAACTGGAGAGAGCACGCGCTTAAGGCACTGCAGCGACAGCCTACCTCAGCAGGCACGACCGGCGAGTTGCAAGGGAGCTACTCAATCGTAAGTGGCACTAGTTTGTGCGACCGCCACTGGTTATACCTCATTGGTGGAGCTGTGAAACCGAGCTTGTTCTAGTAACAACGCTTTCAACTAGCGAGACAGAACAGTATCTTTTCTCCGTATATGCTAGCAGGAACGAAAGTTATACATAAAGCACAGCATACCAGGAGCGCATGTTTCCCACTCCCCAAAAAGAGTGAAAACTGATACCACATACTTTGCCTCCTTTTTGTGCCCGTTTTTGGCATGGTACTTGATGCCATTGACGTTCTTGTACCGCTTCTTGCATCCCGGAACAGGACACGCAAACGGCTTCTCTTCCGTCGATCCCGCACTACTCATCATCCTGTGTCGGTCAAACAAAGATGGGATGATACCGCTCACATCCCTTTTGGAACTGGGAAGAGGACATTAAGGGTCTTCGAATTAGAGATGCAACTCGAGCAAACACACACACAGCGGCCACAACACAACCCCCATTGCCTGCGATGAAGACTCGTGAGGCAAGAAGCCTGATGCAGGTGGCCATGTAGAGAACGAAATGACTGCAGAGCTTCAGCTTGGTTCTACACATAGCACCGACACGACGTTTAAGGCATAAGCGGCAGATGAACAGCTACTGGCACCACATTGTTAAAGACTGTATTAAGTCACCAACAGGGCCTTTGTGCCAAAAGACCAGCACAGCACATCCCCACATTGCAGCAAAAGTGCTAGCTTGCCACCAACTACACAATAGGCTGCCACCAGTATAGTAGCTCTGAGGTATGCTTTAGCATGCAGTAAAGCAGCCCCGGTGGTATGTGTAACATCAAGCCAAAGCTCTATTTATGCCAATATAAAATAGAACACATTCTTTGTACACTGGCCCAAGGCCTCTAGTACAGCACATCATGAAAGAAATTTATCTTCAATTAGGTCCTTCTCGGGGTACAAAAGTGAAGAGACAAGGTTTTCAACAAATTCCAGCATTTTAACACACACAATCTAATCGGGCCATTATCCTAATGCCAGCAACGTCAATTTCCTTAGTTTTACACGATGCCATGGAAGCACGAAAATGCCATTTTTTTATTCCAAATGTTTCGCACCAGAGCATCACATTTGCTTCCTTCGAAACTATACTCTCTATATGACAGAAAATAATTTAAAAGGGCCGTTTTCTAACATATTATTTGGAACAGACTAAATAAGCAGGAAGCAGTAATTAACTATACTATTATGATTAGCTAACTCTAAGGACCACAACCTGCCATTTCACTGCCTAGAACGCGCAAAGAAACACTAAAAAGAGTGCAAACCTTTGTTTGCTTTTTCTATCAGTTCTGCACTTATCAAAGACTGTCACGAGAGACATAATTGAAGCTCAAAAAATCTTAAATCTTGGAGATCGCTGCATTAGCACCCCTTTCTTGGCGTCATCGGACAGAGAGCTGGGGTACTTGGCAAGGAGTAAACAAGATTCAGTTCTTGGCTTGCGCATCGCACTTGTTTTCCACCTGTCATGCATCACGCCATGAATATATACATGCGAATTTCTGCAAATAAATCAGTTGCAAGTTAGCACTGTGCTTGTCCTCTCCTGTCTATGTCCTCGTCCCTTGTGCCGTTTCATCAAACGTGATAAAGCAACTAGCCCGCACCTCAACTCTTCTAAATAACATGTATTCGATCTAAGTGCTGACTGAACTATCTTGCCTGACACTGCATTTGATACGAACTGCTCATGATAATTCAGAAGTATATTAGAAAAAGCAGAATTCATCCTTCAATAACTGAAGAGAGAGATTCAGACCATATTTATGCTACTCACGGGATGCAGAGACTAATGTTGGCGAACACAAACTGGCAAAACTTAGTTGACAAACAATATACAGGAAAAGAATAAGTCAACAACAAACCTCATTATGAAGTCTGAGATGAACTCATTCTGTGTGGTCCACGAGTCATTACTGTCGTCAGATTCACTACTGAGCTCCTCTTCATCCATTTCACTGCCTGCGAACATTTTTTGTACAGGGGAGAAAATAATTAGACCAACTTTACTTCCCTGTCTAGCTCTATGCACTTAAGACCAGCTACAGTTAATTCTGTGAAACATCAAACACTGGACCAATTAATTCCAGCTCATATCCACTTCTGAGCCTGTATTTTACAATTATTTTGAATAGATCACATTTGACAGTTCATGATCTAATGCAGTGATATGCATCTCCCAATGAGGATGACACAATAATGCTTCAGCCAATCTCTTTAATTGATAAGTTGAAATGAGAACACACAGCATAAAAGAACAGTTCCAAAATGGGTGGACAAGACAACTACATCTATGTAGCACAGTTCGACCATCCTTTCTTTAAATCAAAATTCAGAAACTCAATTTAGAAGCAAGGCAGATTGGACATATAGTGAAGATTTTCCTGCTGCTGGCTTTGCAAAGTGGAGGGAGGGAGCTAGAGTGTACTGACATGTTACATGTGCTTCGAGTCTCACATGGCTTCCCAACCACTCTAGCATGCACACTTTGTTCACATGACATGAAATGACGAACGTTCAGGGCAACGTGTTTGAATGCATTGCTGCTGTAAGCAAATAAAAAAAAAAGTCATAATGATGCTACATAAAGTTGTACAAGTAGAGTGAAGAGGCGGTGCACAAAGTAATGTGAGTTGACATCCCTGCAGGAAAAATGCTAGTAAATTTGTTTTTAACATTACTGACAAATCATTTGCCCCATCTTTCTACAAGCAGTAAAGTGGCTTGTAAATTTTTTTACAATCACACAGAGTCATTTGTGAAAGTGACTCGTGTGAAAAGGACTCATGGCAAATATCTTTGTAAGCATGACAGAGTGGTACTGGAATTTGTAGTTTGGCACATGACCCAACATGAAATGTGCAACACAGCAAGGGCTGTGCGATTACAAGAAAGGCATGACAGCAGTAGCCGTGCAACAAATTATCTCACCAGATAGTGGGCCTACCCAGAAGTAATGCAGAATGGAACAGAACTTTCTCAAGCCATGACAACTATTATCTGCTCTCTGAAGCTCCATATGAACACTGAAATCATTGCATCCCCTCGATAAGCCTATGCCAAACTCTGTTCATATGTGGACAAGACTGACAGTTAGCTGAACTGAAGTGTACATCCCTGCAATACACAGCAGATGCGTCAACAGAGCTAGAGTGTACTGACATGTTACATGTGCTTCGAGTCTCACATGGCTTCCCAACCACTCTAGCATGCACACTTTGTTCACATGACATGCAATGTTTCTACAACATTCTGACACATTCCCCACTGCAAAAATAAGTGGTAAAGCAAACAAGTTTTCTCTCCATATCCGAGATACAGACGGCTGGTGCTAGCATGATAGCCAGTGTAGGCATGATAGCAAGCTGACACTTGGTCACGAGTTAGACTGAGAACTTCCTGCTTGCTAGCAAAGCATGCAATGCGTCAGTGTGATGTTTGTGATGTTTGCTCATAATCGTGGAACAAGAGCAACACAAAAGCACGGAACACGAAACTATGAGTTCAAACGACCGTCTCTCGCTCAAGCAAGGCTTGCACGCCTGCTAGTTGCTCGGCGCATGTAGGCTTCATGCCATTAACCATTGGTGCTAAAGACAAAATGAACAAAACAAGAAACTCTGCACAAAACGCACGTGCACATGATTTTTTTTTTTTTTATCTAAGTGAAAGCGCAAGATGCGCAGAGAGCGCAGGGTGTGGTGACGCGGGGTAATCACCTGTTGGCGTATTGCTGCAAATTGACGACGCCGGAGACAGGGTCCGCTGTCTCTTGCGAATCACCCCGAGTGACTCGACACGTGAAGCTTCCGTGAAGACCCTGCGCACATTGTCCGCACGATGAACGTGCATGCCATTCACGGCCGGCACAAACGCGCGGGGCCACTTCCGACTAGGAAGTGCGGCGTGGCCGACGCATGGCCACACGCAGAAAAGCACAAAGCTCGCTTCTCTATTAAGACGCACCACATGCATTGCACGCACCTACGCAGTGCATCCACACGAATGTCGTGCACTGCATAGCAACTGCACGTGCACGGCACGTGCGTGCGTGATCAAGAAGCTTGGCTAAGGAGCAGACAACTTGGCACGTATTCACACTGACCTGAGAACGTAGCTGACAGGAAGGCACGACGGTTGCTGCAACTCTTGCTTTTCTAGTAGTCTTGGGTCACTATCTACAGACGGGAGAAAAATGCAAAGCTATTTTAACTCTGCGTCGCACATGTAGTCTCGATGAACGCAGTTAACTTTGACACCGTTTCAACCGCGCATTGCTTGACAATAAGCGCGCTTCCGTGCAACGTAAAGTACGGCGCATGTTGCAAATTACAGCCTTCCAAGAAAGTGGTATATGCATGCCGAATAGTGGTAATTATCCTCATCAGTTTGCCCAATCTCGGATGGTGCACCCGAAAAATCGGGGCGTGGGGCGCACAAACGAGAGGCGCGTGCTCGCGCCAAGCGCTCGCGCTGCAACTCAACGATACCTATGTGTGTGTCTTCGATGTGCAAAATGAGCTCTCGCAGCGTAGGGAACGTCAAACCGCAACCATTGAATTTGCAATTGTTAATCAAGAACACCGCCATCGCACATGCGACCAAGTGCATTACATCTTATGGAAGCGGCAACCGTGTACCGGCGCAGACGATGTAGCACGGTGCGCCGGAATCCACGCCCACCATTGGCTAAGATTTCGTCTGGTATCGTGACGTACGAAGTCCAGATTGAAACAGGTGCGGAAAGAAAAAAGTTTAGTAATTTGGATAAGTTGTTAACGCTTTAGCAAATTTTAAATACTTTTACAAACTTTATTGCATTTGAAAGGCAATTTGGTGGTGTGAAGTTTGCAAAAAGTTAAAGGCGCGTGTTGTACGTTCTGTTCTCCTTCGCCTTTTATGCATACTTTGCTCAGGGACAATTTTGCGCAGGCGCAGTCCCTTGGAGCTTGCTGGCTGTGGTGGTTGGTGAGTTCTCTTGGATCATTCGTCGTTATCCCCTGTAATCCTGTGCTAGATCAAGTAGTATTGAAACCTGCGACTCCTAGAGGTAATCTCAACTTTCAGACCAGTCGCATTGGCAGTGCATTTCCCGGGATGAACGCATAAACCGGTGGTAATGGTCGATACAACTTTTCTACCGCTCTCTCGAGAGCCGGCTTCGCTGAAGGTCACCTCAGCTGAACCGAAATTAGCATTGCAGTGACCGCCGTTTGTTTGTTATCCTAGTGTGCACGTATTTCACACCGGTAAAGCATCCCTGTGCACTATTTCGTGTGGTCGCATAATTCTTGTTTCGCTTCGCAGTTGTGTTGCACCCTCAAGGACCAAACTAAAGATGTTCGCCCTCAAGCTCGCCGCCCCCGTTTCACGAACTGTGGTGAGTACTGACCTCTCTTGACCTTACCCAGTCGTGCTGCGCTGTCCTTTGCGAGCAGTAACCACTGGTTAGCAGGGTGTAGTTTGGAGTTATAAGCTGCATCTTTGGGCGTGGAATGCCGAAAACCACCGTCGAGTGGGAACGGTCACCGTGTCGCCATGTTGGAGCTTCCCAGTTTGCCTGTACGGATAAGCCGAATATTTAATTTGCTAACGTGCTGTTTTATCTAACGTTCCGTACCGCGCTCCTGGCTCACATAATTTTGCGCCGTTGCTGTGGTATGATGAGCGGTGCTAATGCGTGGTCCTTTTTTCTGTAGAACATGCTTTCTAAGCATGGTTTTTAGTGCTTGCCGGTAGTGGGGCGCGCCTGTCTTTCCCCTTAGTTCAGCTCGTAACTGCTGTTGTCGCCCTTGCCCAGGCAGTGTGTTCGAAACTAGCAATTCTCCACCCAAACCGCTGCCGTAATTTGCTCCGCGCGATGCCCTGGTACTAAGCTTAACACCGCTGCATTCGAACGTTCGCTCTCCACAAGGAGGCAGAGGTCGTAGATGTAACCTTGTGACCTCTTCGTTGTAATCTCCTTGTACTGGCCAGTATGCCCTTCATAGTGTGGAAGCCTGCGCACATAAAGGTCATTGCTCTGGGTATAGCGGCCGTCCGAGTGGCTGTCGTGCTGCGGTAGCGGCCGCCTTTGGCACTGCGAAGGCTCGTGGTTCTGCACTGAACTATACACAGCGCACAAGACTTTTTATTCAGTTTTTTTTTTCTTACATACACGGCTTGCTCGCACCATTCTGAGGTGAATTGTCAGTATGTTAAACATGCTAAACTGTGCAGCTTTACACATTCTGTATTCTCATTCCTCTTGGAGCGAGGGTTTCACCGAGATGTTCTGTGCATTTTCAGGCTTCTGCCACATCCCGATCCTGCCTGCGACCTCTGTCGTCGGTCAGCAACAGCAGGCTCTTTGAAGAGGTAGGTCGTGTGATTAAATCTCGAGGCAGTTTTGCAGCCTAGGAAGGTTACTGTAGCTCTGCCTCTTTTGGCTTCAGTGCACCGTCAGCGTATTGGGGCAAGACTACTGGCACAGTATTCGTTGAGATTCTAGTGTGTACTGGTCAGCCGCTGTAGTATTGCTTCACGTTAAAGTCGCATTGTAGAATAGGGTCTAAAGATGCGTACAAAGCCTGTCATGAACAGATCAAGGTTGCCGTAGTAGGGGTCGTTTGAATGGAATACAGGCGAAAGTCACGGCTGAGTGTGTTGTGTCGAGTTGTGCAGTTCCACAAATAGTCACTCTTTGGTTAATAACCTTCACCTTCAGCACTTTCAGGCACCTTCTGGTTAATAACTGCAGTTATTTCTTAGCATTCTGGCATAAATTGTGCCATTCTCAGAGATCAACAGTATTTTGTGCCATTAAAATACTTGCTGTGCAAGGCGTAATATTGACTTTGCAACCCAATTGCTTGCCCGTGAATATGCAATTGCTTGCCCGTGAATATTTAGGTCCCATTCAGGCACCCTAGTTTGGATTTCTGGTTACTAAACATAAAGTTGTGTGTGCTCTTGTGCGTGGGTGTTGCAGGCACAATCTTCAACGTGTTGAAAGCATACCTTTCATGTCTCTCCACATGAAAAATCTGGTCTCTGATTTGTCTGCTCATGCTTTAGCCATATTGGGTTTTTCTATCATGCGCGGCCGTGTCTGAAGTCGTGTGCCTGCACATTGCTAGCTCGAGGCAGTTGGTTCGATCCTAGCCATGTAAGCTACATTGTGGTGTAGGTGAACTGAAATGTGCTTCCACTTCAAGGTTCAGGTGCATGGTATTGAGCCCCAGGTGTGCTAACCCCTTCAGGCATTGGCATACCTGCTAAATGCTATCAGATTCCTTGTATAGAGGGTGCAGTGTCCTTATTTAAAGTGGGCGCAGTAAGATGCAGAGACATGAAAAATTGTGTAGAAATGCATCAAGCCAGGCATGGCATGCAAATTTAGCACAGAATTCAGCACCTTTGACCAACACATTTGAGTTTTACTCTAAAACGGTTCCTGTGGGTTTTTATTTGCTTGGTTTGTGAGCATGGGTGCTTTAAATAGTCTGAAATGTGCTGATCTGTATATATAAAGACTTCATAAGACTGGGATTAGGGAAAAACGAATTTAAAAGCAGTTTTGGATGGCATGGATATATGAGGAGGGTCTGGCAAAAGTTGCATAGTTAATCATCAGTAGATGTGGGGAATTTTTTTTTTTTTTTTTGTAGTCTCTGCATGCGCATTACAAATACCTGAGCTGCGATGGCTCAGTGGTTACGGCGCTCGGCTGCTTGCCCGAAAGACACGGGTTCGATCCCAGCCGCAGCAGCTGAATTTCGATGGAGACGAAATACTAGAGGCCCGTGTACTGTGCGATGTCAGTGCACGTTAAAGAACCCCAGGTGGTCGAAATTTCCAGAGTCCTTCACTACGGCGTCCTTCATAGCCTGGGTCGCTTTGGGACGTTAAACCCCCATAAACCAAACCAATAAACTAGAAAACATTTTCCCATTGGATTAGCACTTGATGGCAGTAAATCGAATTCAAAGCACTCGGCTTTGGTGTGAAGTACTCATTATAAATATTTACATCGCATTGACCTTCAAATTCATTCATGCCCACATTACCTATAGCTACCTGCAGGTTGTCGCCTTCCAGAGGTGAAACTCATTGCCAGTAACTCGTTGGAAACTACACGTGCAGAATTTTCCTAGATTTGTAGCTGGTGCATTTGGCATGGCTGCCGATTGCTTAGCATCCCTGTAGTCATTTGAAGTTTTCGGCTTCAAGTTTTTCACACTATTCATAGGTATTGTCGTGTGTATGATTGTACATGTTGTATCTTCAACATTGCATGTCAGCAGCTGTTGTTTCAAATATTTCATTGTCTTATGTAATTCCTGCACGCTGATGGCCAAATATGAGTTTTTCGTGGTGCTCTTTGGGATGATTCTCACTAGATGTGTGTCCTTTCATGCAGAACCAGAACAAGACTGTGGTGCTGCCCGCAGGTGTGTTCGGCCTGGCTCTCGGTTCTGGGCCTCTGAGCCAAGTACGTAATTGTGGCTTCTCTCTTTTATGAGTTGAAGGCCACGCCTTCCAGGGAACGGGGTCCGCAAGCCATGGCCTTGCATGATGAGCGAAACACCCGTGAATAGTTACATTAGAGCACCGTTTTTTCCTGGAAAAACATCATGCGCAGTTGCATGGTGCACAATTTGAATGGCTAAAAGGGGCTGTAGCACCGCATAGTTCAAGTGTAAAAAAATTGTTCCTTTGTTGCAGCAATCTCAGTACAAACTACGCATAAGTTTTTACCAGGAAATAACATGTTCTTTGAAAACAGAAGTGAACTTTCCCTTTGGATTGCAGTTGAATTATTATTAATTGATTGAATTTTTTTTTCTACATTCATGCTACATTTGATAAGTTCACTAAAAGACGTGTCCTCGAAACGGCAGGAAAGTGCACTGCAAACACTGCTATAGGGTGTATGGCTGGAGATTGGGTTCTAGTCGGGGTTTCACAAAACTTCGTGACATTGACGTGCCAGGGGCACGTTTGGACAGACCTAGCCCATTGGGGAACTTGTAAACGAACCTTTCAACAGCATTTAACGGCAGGTACAGTAAAACCTCTGAAAAATGTCCAAATTATCTAAATGTCATTATCAAATGACCCCCTCCCACAAACTTAAAGAAAAAAAACGTTCACATGAAAGCAAAATTGTTCTTAGTCGCTTTGGGACGTTAAACCCCATAAACCAACCAACCAACCAAAATTGTTCTGTGAAAGCCTGTGTGATGGACAACTCAAGAACTGCACGACAATGGAGATTGCCGTCGTGTCAAATGCTTTAGTTTGTGAAGGAAATCGGGAGTGTCGAAACCAGAACTGCTTCATAATGGTAAGGGCATCTGCAGCTTTTTTCAGTGTGTGGTGCAGTAGCACTGGAGCTTTTTCGCATGCGTCGCTCATGAGGATACTTCACTGCACACAGCAAACAGCACATCACAAGTGCTGAGTTTCGGCCTGCTGGAAGTGCACATTGGCACCCGAGTGGCAAGATGCTTTGAAAAAGCAACACTGCAGTCGTCCTTCTAAACAGAAGGCTTGGCTGGCTAGTAGGTATGTGCGGCTGACAGCCGTAGTCTTCGCACGATGGCGGCAAAGCTCCAAACAAACTACTCCACCGAACTCTCGCAGCTTATCGATGGGCGGCCTGGCAATTGTCGACGTTCGTGCCATTATGTGCACGTCAGACTGATGTGGGAAACAACTTAGTATGCATGTAGTTCAGGCCAGAGGGTGAATATTTGGACTATTGCTGGTTGAGTTGATCAGAGACACGACACCACTTCAAGAGCCTGTGTGAATGAACTGATGCCAGCCCCGGGACGTCTGAATTAACGAGGTTTTACTGTAGCATTCATAAAATGTTTGCTGCAGGTTGAGAGTAGGCACACGGAAAGTTTATTAGCTTACCTGTGTGCCAAAGATGGTGTTCAGTCTTGGATGTGGTGTGCTTTAGTTCCTTGTTTCTTAGCACAAATCGGGAATATAATCATTGTTTTGTGTGTTCCTTGTCTAGTTTTGGTTTGAGTAGAAACTGAATTTACAGTGAGATTTTTGCTGAAATGCAGTGTGGAAGTAAGTTAGGGGACTTCAGCTCAAAACGTGAATGTGTCAGGTGAATGAATGAGTTAAAAAAAAAAGCCGCAAAAATGCTGCAAAATGTATGAACAGATTTTGCCTTCAAGGTTGCCCTGAAGGCATTATGGAGCTTACGGTTTAATTGCAGGTAAAAGGCAATTCCACACAAAGTGGAAGTAAAGTGTTACAAACAAGAACCTAGAAGGGAGACCAGTAATAGAATAGTGGTAGCAGGTGTGGGTGAGCGCAGGTGTAAAGAGCATTTCAGAAATGTGGCTTTCTTTTTAGTTCAGGAGCTAGCAAGTACAGCACATTCTTTACGAGTTCATTAGTTCTGTGCAGTCTCATTAAGCCGTGGCTGCTTGGTGCAGGCTGTGCGGGGCTTCCAGACCAGTGCTGTGCAGCGGGACATTGACTCTGCCGCCAAGTTCATTGGTGCCGGTGCTGCTACCGTCGGTGTTGCTGGCTCTGGTGCGTATTTTTGAGCTCCACTCGTCGTGCCCGGAGCTGTGTAGCTCCAAATCGTATTTTGTTGCCTTGCACTGGATCTGTAGTTCACAGTAGGAGAGTACATTGGAAGCTTGCTTCCATTTTCAGTGCTATCTTTGAAGCTCAGTTTTGGAAATAGTGTACGCATTTGTTTCCCCCTTGCATGGTTTGGCATTGGCTTGCCTGCGCTGTATTGTGTGGCACACAGTGCAGTGTCATATTGTCACGTCGGTGTAAGACGCGCTAACGCTGAAGGCGGTTTGGAAGGCTCCCAAGAACGTCAGAGGCAGAGTCCGACGGTGGCGAACTTCGTCCTTTTTCCTTAATGTCCTCACGTCGTCGTCTTCAGTAGCGCTAGCGTCATTAGCCCCCCGTTCGAAAAGCATCGTCCCGATGCTAAAAGGAAACCAGCGTCAGAGGGCGTGTCACGGTGCCCTTGCGTGATAATATTACTAGTGAGGGTAGCGATGATTGCTCAATTTCTTTGAGGAGGGATTAAAGGGGATGGTTTCCCCAATACAATGTTCGATGAGGCTGTCTACTTTATTTGCTAGAAGAACGTGCTACTGCTTGGCTAGTCTGTAAAATATATGGAATGAATATATCGAGGGAATTTCAGTGGCCACCGTGTATCAAAGGGATTTTGCTCCATGCACAGGGCTGTACACGTGGCATCTAGTATTCGTCACTGTTGTGATGGATGGAGGGGATTTGGCCGGACAGAGATGTTGCATCATGATTGTTGATGCAGAGTTACTGATGAGTTGCCTGGAATCAGTCGGACCAGGTTGAGCATCACCGAAACCTGCTGCTCGTCTTGTTCTTCAGTCTTTGTTTCAGCTCTCTCATAAAGGAAGCCAGTGTGTGTATAGGTCAGCACTCATTTTCGCTTGCTTGATTGGCAGTTGGATATGATGGCATGCCGTAGCATCAGCTTTGCAGTCAGAATGATCTGAGGGGACTTAAAGGGACCATGCAAAGAATTAAAAGCCGCTTGTAAATGTTGGAAGTGATGCTCAGAAGCATTGACACCAAGTATGAGTCTTCGGAACTGAGGCGGCAATTTATTATGAATTTTTAAAAATCGTGTTTTTTAAAATTCGCGGGCCGTTTGGTGTCTTCGTAGGGAGCCATTTTGGAACCAAAATCGGGAAAACAGACGTCACTAGTCCCATGACGTCGGCAGGCCACCACACGCTGTCATTCGCTCGAGCCGCGACAGCTACGAGGTCACGGGCACACTTCCAGTAGCGGTAAAAATCGTCTGCTCGAGCCGCCGCGCGAGCCAGCTAGGCATTGCCTTCGCGCGTATGGTTTCAATTTACCTCTGCCGCCTCTTTCTGCCGCGAGTTCGGGAGCCAAGAAAGCGCAGAGACTGGAGAGACGCTGCCGACGCACGCTGCTCCTCGGGAGTGCGACAACCGGAAGTCGTAAACCGAACGTCAGCGAATGACGTATTCATGGGCGGAGCCCAGTTCCAGAGCTGTTTTCTTTATTTTTTTATGGTGCCCCGCGCGTACGAGTTGAGGGGGGAGAGGAGGAGCGCGATTTTTAATCGTCTATAACTTCGTTGTTATTGATGCTGGGTCAAAAATTCTTGCGCTGGGGTGACGAGTGATGGATTGCCTATCTTTACATAATCCCTTTAACTGGCACATTTGTGTCAGTCGCTATGTCTGATCCAGTAGGGCTAAAATTTTTTGTCAAGCCGGCCCCATGAACTTAGTCATTTTGAAGATTCTGAAAACGGCCAAGCTGGAAGCACAACTTATAAATGTGCCGCTTACATTTCCGTCATTCAGAATGAGACTCAGCGGGCGTCATCAGAGAACATAATGAGCTCATATCTACGCATGCGCACTATATTAACCCGTGGAGATTATCAGCCCGGCCATTTAAGAGGTTCTTTCTGAGCTTGATTTCAGGTTTATTCGATATTTTCGGATCAATCGCCCTTTAAGTCTAAATCAGTGAGGTTCCTTTGTACACACTATGATGGCTCGGCAATTGGCAGCGGTGCTGGGGCAAGGCTGAATGAGTTCCAAAAATCGAGCAGTCAGTTGCGATGCGTTGGAAATCTCGGGATTGCTCTTGGGAATGTCGCTGTGCCACAAAAAAACCTGAATAATTAAGAATGTGAAGGTTAGAATTTTTGGACGGTGACTATTAAAGAGGCACTGAGGATGAATTTGAAGGGTTTATATTGATTGAATAACACATTCTAATGATACAGGCTACACTCGCTGAAGACCAAAGTTTTGTAAGCTAGAAAAGACTGAGAAAATATTAATCTAGGGATTACCACTAAAGCTTGTTTTCGCAAGGAAGCTGCATTGGTGTCAATCGCTTTTTTTTGTTGGCAGCTGCCGCGGTGGCTCAGTGGTTATGGTGCTTGGCTGCTGGTCCAAAAAGCACGGGTTCGATCCCAGCCATGGTGGTCGCATTTCGATGGAGCCGAAATGTTTCACAAGCTAGCTCAGGTTGCCATCTTGGAACCGTCAAGTGGAGGGAATTGGACAGACTGTGAGAGGGCACACAGGACTGCCGTGGAAGGCATAGAGGCAGTGTAGATCTATGCGCTCTCTCTGTCTGTTCCATTCCTTTAGCTGAGGCCCGTGTGCTGTGTGATGTCGGCACAAGTTAAAGAACCCCAGGTGGTCGAAATTATTCGGAGCCCTCCAGTACGGCGCCCTCATAGCCGAAGTTGCTCGGGGACGTTAAACCCTATAAAACCAAAAGCAAACTTTTTTTTGGCAGACCTGCTTGGCTGGCAACCTGCTTGGCTGGATCACTCCGCCTCCGATGAGGGGATCATGCACTCAATCTCACTGCCACAAGTTTGAATTGAGTGGTACAAAAGAATTCATCATTTTCAACTAGCAGTTTTGCAGACGTATAATGTCCTTTGGTGTGAATGAACATCAGCACAGCTATGTGAAGACAACTGAGTTGTGCGGAGAAGAAAAATTTGGTGGAATTGTCCTCTGTGCCCCTTTAATGTTAGGCAGTCTAGGTAGACCATCTACACTAGCTGCTTTGCTTACAGAGTAGTGGGAGTGCCCTCCTGATGTACCTTGCTTGTGCTTGCAGGTGCTGGTATCGGCAGTGTGTTCGGCAGCTTGATCATCGGCTACGCCCGGAACCCTTCCCTGAAGCAACAGCTCTTCTCGTACGCCATCTTGGGCTTTGCCCTGTCTGAGGCCATGGGTCTGTTCTGTCTCATGATGGCCTTCCTGTTGCTGTTCGCCTTCTAAGACACTGCCACATGCCGCGCCCGTTTTTTTTTTTTTTCCAATTGTGAACTTAGTGACAGTTGTTGGCTGGCAAGCGGACCTCCTTCTTGGAGGAGGGGACTGCCCGTAGCGCAGGTCATCTGTAAATGCCCGATCACTGAATAAAAATGAGAAAAGACTGAAAGTGCCTGATGCCTGAGTGTTTATAGACTGCTATTGCAGCCTCACCTTGTATGAATTCAGGTACACGACAGACCAGTGGAAGCTGTTGGAGCCTGTTCATTGAAAGGGGCCTTTAGCAGCATTGATGCTAGATGATGAGAAAACCATTTTCTTTTGAACTTAATCTTGCATTTTAATGTTCTAGCACTAAAACACCTAATCTCAGATTTTGCCGATGTTTGTCTGTCCGAAGATACTGGCAGGTGGGCTGGCTATGCAAAACATTAGGGCCTGGAGTGGGTTTTGAAGCCGTGATGGTGCGAACAGATCAGTTTTTCTTGCCACTGCATTAGACTACTACGCAATTGCCGCAGCCAAACATCCCACATGTTTGTCTCTATTGGTGTGCTCCAATTGCTGTCTTCAACTTTGTGTTGCTGTGGATCCAGGACACGGCACTATCGCATTGCCCCTCTTAAAGGGACAGTGAGGAGAGCACTATTAATATTTTTTTTATAGCAAAATCCGATAGTTCGGCATGTCATGGCTTTGTTGCCACTTGGCCGGCAGCGAAAGATGCATTTATTTCTAAGAAATTTGGATTCGAAGTTGAAAAAAAGTTTTTCCCGCCGCTCTGATTCAAACTTGGGATTCTCCTATGACGACAAAGGACTAAGTGACGTGAAACATGACGTGAACATGACGAAACGCAGACTCCATGATTTCTGGCGGCCTAGCAGCAGCCGAAACGAAAGCTACCGCCGGCCGCACGTTGAAGGCATCTATCGGCTATTGCGGCCGTCGCTACAGTCGCTTCGCTTACGTTTGCACTGGCGTTTTGCCAGCGTTACGATGGATCTTGTTCTCGAAGTCGTCAACGAAGTTCTCGCAAATAGATACCTTTAGCATACTGTGTACCTTGTGACCGCTAGCGGAATACCGGGAGCCCCCCTAACGCCGGTGAGCAGGCGCTGATTGGTCACGATGCTTCAGTCGCGCGCGTAGCTGCCGGGCACGTGGCGCCATCTGGCGACGTTAAGGAGATTTGCGCATGCATTGGCGGCGCCTCGGTGATTTGTGGCTTCTCAGGTCCTAGAGTTGCTAGAACCATTGGTTCTAGCAACACTGCTTTGTCCTATGACGTCATCACGCTTGTACTTGCGAGTTTGGCCTGTGGCGGCGATACCTGTATTTTGGTTCTTGCTCTTTTCTACGTTACAAGAGCTTTGTTGTCAGTATGAGTGGTGTTTTTGTAATCAGGAGCTGGTATTCTGCCGATATGAGCCAACTTCAATTTCTCCTCAGTGTCCCTTTAAAACAGCTTCAAAGTGAAAACTGAATTTCAAGTGCACCTGATTTGCATTTGGTATAACCACACTCATTTTTTGCTTTATATATTGCACTCGTGGTTTGAAGCTCTGGTTTCCGTTGCTGCTGACAGACAGCTAGGCATCACTGTCCCTGCAAACGATACACCACTAAGAACACTCCCCACCCACATTCACATTTAAATATATGCTAAACCATTACTGAGGTACATGCATCCCCACTGTGACCAAGGTCGCAGGAAGGCGCTCGCGGCAGCGCTGGATAAATGGTATGGGGATGAGCCCGATTCTGTACGGGTGGATGCCGCCTGCAATGAGCATGGAGCCACTGCAGTTGTCCGCAACCCCCACGTAACACCCCTAACTTTCGAGCTTCCTTAATTAAGGCACAACCTCTGAGGAAGCCAAGGAGACCGATAGTTAGCAATTGCTCTGGCATACACAGACGCCCGTTGCATTATTAGTGACTTAAAAACCGTCATTCTAAATTTTACATGGGGTAACGAGACCGCCGACTCCTTAGCCCGAGGGTCTAAAGAACAGGCACAGGCGGACCTCATGAAGTACTTCTCGAAGGAGCGTATGCATTCGTTTGCTGAGCTCACCGCGAACTCCCGCGCTGAGTGCCTAATCTACCCGCCACCCCACCCACCCCTCACTACGAAGTAACAGTCAATCTGGCGTTGCCTGCAGACGCGAGCGTTGCCTACACCAGCCAAGCCAATCTTTCTAAATTTATGCCGGTACCACCAGCTCCCACTCCAAGGCCACCCTTACCCACATCCTCCTATCATGCCCGGCATCTCCTCCCCCCGCCGGGCAGGTACCTCTCCGACCGGTCAGAGGACCTGGCCATGCAGATAATCGCCGTCAGCCGGGCCGCATAGGTCATGGACCAACACCCGGAGACTCAGAGGGCCTGGGCCTCTAATTCTCTTGCGAAATAAAGTTTCACCCCCACCAGACATGCCAGGCTTTAGGTGAGTAGTTTGTAACCTCGCCTACTGGAATATGAGCAGGAAATCATTTGCTGGTGGGTCTGCTGCTAGAATGCTGGATGCGTGCGGGAAAGGAATGGCGGAGTGTGCCGCACCCGTGTGCTGTGCGATGTCAATGCACGTTCGTCCCCAGATGGTCGAAATTATTCCGGAGCCCTCCACTACGGCACCTCGTTCTTCCTTTCCTCTTTCACTCCCTCCTTTATGCCTTCCCTTACGGCGCGGTTCGGGAGTCCACCGGCATGTGAGGCAGTTAGGGCGCCATTTCCTTGCCTCAAAAACCAATTTTAAAATTTTCACGGGCTTTGAGCGCCGTATGTTTTGGTGTGCAATCGCCGCAGATACTAAAGGCACTGTCAAAGGCATGCTCAAAGGGATCAAGACTGGGGAGCCGTCTTGCGTTTGTCTCTTTTGTCATTATGTCGCCGATAAGAACTGCACTACCCAGTACGGCTGTTGCAAAACCGTTTTTTCTAGTCCGGCATCGCCAGTACCCAACGTTTCTAGATAAAGACAGTTGGAAAACTCTGTCCGGGTATGCGGCCCCTTTCTGTCGCCGATTTCATCTCAAAGAGATGCGAGCGCCATCTCTTGGGTGGTGGGAGTACCGCGTTTGTTTTCTATGGCCTCCGTGACCATCTCAAGCATCGGTACTTTAACATCGCGCTTGATCTCAGAGGCCACGATTTCTCTTCACCGCCGCGGCGCCCATTGGCTCATTGCATTGCGCCCATTGCGCTCTACGTCTGGGGTACGTGAGGATGCTCGAGGTTGAGCTTTTGGCTGTAAATATCGGAAAAAATTGGAAGCCCTTCTTTCCGCGGTTTAGAGAAACATGACGTACCGATTGCCTCCTCGTAGTTTATGTTGATTATATTATCTAAAAACGTTGAACTGGGAGTAGCAGACGACGCGCTCATCCTAAAGCGACCGCAGCGCCACCGCCTAGACGGCGATCGCGTGGGGCCGCTCTGCTCCATGGCTCGCCGGCGAAGTTTCCCAACTGTCTTTATCTAGAAACGTTGCCAGTACCCGAGCCAAACCGGCGAAACGAGGCCTAACACAAGCTGCCACGCGGGACAAGATTACCAAGATTATCCTTGGTGGGCCATCGCACAACAAATAAAGCAATAAATGCACTATTCTTGCTTCAAATTTATAAATAAATACATTTTTATTTGATTGTCACGGCGTGCTTAACACATTAATTTGTATTTTTGAAAGTAAATAATACTTTATAAACATTTATTTAAGGCTCTTCTTTTTGTAGCGCCCTCTCTACTATTTTCTCTTGATTCGTCTGTTATTGTCGAGCCTAGTCGAGCATGTGGTGCACGGCCGATGTGTTTGCGTGTTCGTTGCCGTGCGGAAAGTGAAATCGTGTCATATGCTACAGATTATTTACATTGAAACACTACACCAACATGCAGGTACCGTTTTTAAATTCTCCGTTTCTGTTCATGTTTCTGTCAAGCACCTCATCTTACTGTTACTGAGTTTACCTCGGGAAGTAAAATGTCGCTACTTACTTTGTAGTCTGCTAGCTTGCAGTACTGCTCCGCGTAAGAATCGCATGCTCATCAGTTACAAGCTTTCTGAACGAGGACAAGCTTATGCTGCGTTTGCATTGACAATCCTGAAGCCGGTAGAGGTTCCCTCTGCACATTTATTTTTTTCTCAATTTTTCTGTTCAGCCTCTGAGTCTTACTTCACTTGTTCACAGGGCGAGAGCTTGCTTCCAATTGACATTCAAACCAACAAGTTGTTGGGTGAGTTTCGACAATCGAACTGTCGTCTTTCCTAATTCAAGCAGGTGTTTGCTAACCGCTGCCTAGTTCTTCACGTAGCCAGCGCTACGAGGAGTCATGTTCGGCAAATTTTGACAGCCGCTTGTACCGACATGTTGTATGAAAGGTCTCAACGAGTGGCTGTCAAAATTTGCCATGCGTTTCGCGTTTTAGAAATAATTGTTGCAGGCTTAGTGAATGAACCTTCTAACTCGCCTTGCTGGTTGATGCTTTCCGCTGTGATGCAGGAATATTGTGATACTTTGAAGATGCGCTCATTACCGTTTATTTTCCAGATTGGTTAATAAGTAGAAGACACTGTAACAAGGACTGGCAAGAGAAGGCGCTCGTTGTAAGAGAAAAGATCAATGCCGCCATTCAGGACATGCCGGAAGTTGAAGAAATAACCAACTTGCTCGCAGGAACATGTGAGCATGTTTGTGTACTAATCAATTTGCCTATAACTGAAGGGGCCTTTAACGTGTTGCCCTGGGAAAGGAAATGGAGACCCTAACTTTGTGTTCATTTACTTCACAGACATCCATTACTTTCACTGCCAGAGGATTGTGGATATCCTGAAAGATACAGAGGCCAGCACCAAGAACCTCTTTGGGCGGTACTCTTCACAGCGTATGAAGGACTGGCTTGAAATTCTACGTCTCTACGAAAAGGACAATGTTTACCTTGGTAAGAACAACGCTTTCTGTAACTGGCTGAGCAGTATCTTTTGCAGCTGGTTCAGGTGGCACACTCGGGCTATTCTGTAAGCCCATTCTTTGACATGCTAGGTCTATTTACTACCTGTAATTATAGGCAGCCAAAATTCACGCAGGTGTTGCATACGGAAAAAAAACTTTGCCAATGCACCTCAGCCAAATGCACCGGTAGCAGCTTCTTTTTGCTTCAGTGCTGTGAACGAGTGTACCTTTTGAAAGCCATTGCTGCTTCATTTATCTGTTCTCTCTTCAGCGGAGGCTGCTCAGATGATTATACGTACAGTCAACTATGAAGTACCAGCCCTCAAACGACAGATTACAAAGTGCCAACAAATTCAAGAGGTAATTGTGCTGTTTGACGATCATACTGAAAGGACAATCTGTTCTATATTCGAGTTACTTTTTTGCTGATGTGTTTCTTTTGTCTTTACCAGGAATCAGTCAAAAAAGAGGCCGATTATGCCAAGCATGCTCAGGATCTCAGAGACAGGTACCAGCATGAATGCAAACAGTTGGGCATCAAGGTATGGAAAACCGGGTTGAGCATGCCGTTTGTCTAAGCATCTTAGGGGCTTTAATGCTACATGAGGAGAGCTATGCAGTTTTGTTCACCATTGCAGTGAATAAATATGTGGAGACACATGATAGATTCATGTTCACGCAACACGAAAGAACACGGCTAAGAGGCAGAGATGCACGCAACACAAGGATTGACGATCATTTGACTTTTTATTCGCAGAAAAACGAAATGTATATGATTTCAGATAGCAACCAAATGTAAAGGAAATCAAACATTGTGCATGCACAGAGAGAAGGCATTGAATCACTCTCAACTCGCCCAGTTTTCTTTTCTTAACATCTGGTAACCCTGCAGACATGGTCTTCCTAGGTTTTGTGTGTTGATTGGCATTAGCTCAAAAACTTTGGGGCCGTAGTCTTTCGTTTGAATTGTCCACTACAGTTGAAACCAGAATTCGGCAAACAGTATGGATGCTTATATGTGTTAGGCCCTTTTTGGATGCTTTTTAGTGCTTACACTAAATTATTACTTGAACTAACGAATGTTATTTGAATGCGCATGAAACAGTTGTTCACTGCACTAATGACCTGCACATGCACACATGTGCTGCGGAAAGAATATTTGTTATCAAATGCGTGAACAACACGTGAGAATTGGAATAAGGGAGAATGCTGCAAACTTTTCAAGACTTGTTATAGAGGGAAGTTGCGGAAAGTATAGATAGTATTTCATTGGTTAATGCAGTAGCTGCAGCTGACAATGTTGCTGGACAGCTATCAAAAGCAGTTTTATTTGTGCTATTCAGGGAGCACTTTAGCTTTCTTCAGTGATTGTGGCATTGTTATATGCTCCAGCACCAAATTCATGCCTATTTGTATTTGTTCACCAGTTTGTGAACATCGTTTCCTGCCATAAATTGCTTTCCTGCAGTGTCTTTGGCATACATGAGACACACAGTGAGACACATAGTGGGCCAACCAAAATTTCAGAACGTTTCACTTTGCTTCGCCTACCTGTAAGTTGGAGGCGATGAAAAATCTGGCAAATAAGAAATGGAAGGAGGACACTGCATATGCTTTTAGATGCAGATCCAGAAGTAGACAGAATGGGGTTTTGAAATTTAAGCACTCTGATGCCTATCCTTGTGCACATAAGATTGAGTTCAATTAATGCTTTTGTTTGGGCGAGTTGGTTCATTTCTAATAAGCTACGTAGTACTTGCAAGAAGACAGGACAAAACGAAGAAACACATACGACATGTACAGCGCACATGTACAGAGTGCTATGTACATATCGTGCCTGTTTCTTCGTTTTATCCTGTCTTCTTCGCGGAAGTATGTATCAGAATGAGTGCTTTGCCAATGTGAGTGCACCTGAGTATATCCTACTTTGTGCTCTTATTGAGAACTGTGCACTGCCTAGTTTCCTTCTGGTCACAAATCAGCGGAGTCGGAAGTTAGCTTTGCTTGCTTTTGGCTCCACTTGTCCACAACGAACACTTCCTCCAACACAGCATCAGAAAGCTTAGTCTGAAGCGTGACACTGTATAGTAGGATACCACTTAAAACAGCAGTTGGTTACAATGGGCCATGGTCCACGGTGTCCTGTATTACTGTACTGGGCTATCATAACAGTGAACAAAATCACCTTTTTAATGTTTGACTGTGTCAAGCAAGCCAAAGGCATCAAAATTCTTCAGCTTATAATTTCACCTCTTGATTAGCTTCTTGCTTAGGTAATAAGAAATGCTTTAACAACAATCTGCTTTTTGTCCTAGAGGGATTCTGTTTGGCGGCCTTGAGTGTGGTTGGAGCTTTCACTGCAGACTCGAGTTGTATACGACTGTAGATCTTACCACAGGCACTGTCTTGTTCGTATACATCATGTGGTTCATTCTCAGCAGTGTAACGCAAGGCGTACATTCCTTCTTATTTTCTTCATTGTGTTGTTGGCTCTGCCATAGACATGTGTTGTTGTGTTTATAACATCTGCTAAACGCAGCTGTGATACCTGCTCTGTCACTCAGATGCTTGCTGCATGTTCTTTAAACATTGCAATGCCTTCTGTCCTTACCGGGATGCACAACCACATGTGTAAACAGTTTAGTCAGATACAACTCAAGAACGCAACAGCTTTTCCCTGTCAAAAGACCCCCTTCCAGCCAGTGGTATCGGCCGATTCTCATTACCCTGCTAGTGTGACAATGCAGGGAGTGGTAGATGAAAGTGATAATCCCTTCCTTCTATGGTCAAGGATTGACCCTTCTCTCCATTGTGGCACCGCTTCCTGCATTGTCATGCTAGCTGAGTTATGAGAATCGGCTGATGCCATTGGCTGGAAGAGGATCCTTTGACAGGGAAAAGCTACTGCGTTCTTGAGTTGTATCGGGCTGTAGCTAAATGTGCGGCTATTTATTTACTTTTTTAGCTAGCTATCAACTGTTTTGGTCAGTTTTATGCCTCAGTCAAGTTTATTTATTTTGTTAGCACAAGTTTACCTTACTATTCTTTATGTTCACTGTTTTTCTACTGTCTGCATAACGTTTCCATTTTGCTTCATGTGATGAAGATGTTTGCTACACTTTTTCATAAATTGCTTTCACAGCCATCAAAAGACACTCATATGAGGTGCGATAATAAGTTAATGGTGAAATACGGAAAGGGACCTGTTTTCTTCATTACGGAGACTGTTTCTGTTTAATCCCTTGGCATGTTTTACACAGGGCGAGTGCATTAAGAAGGAGCTTCTGTCATTGCTTGACGAGCTGCCTGGACTGTTTGAAGGAGCAGTCGAGGCACTGCGAAAGGTTCAGCCCGCCATCGACCTGTATAGGCTGTTCCTCGGATTCACGTTGCCATCTAGGTGAGCCCTCCACTCAGCTGGGACACAAAAAAACAGCAAGTGAACAGATGTGGCAAAAACTCTCATAAAATTAACAGGGAAGCAAAAGGTTTCTCTACATGCAAAGTTTTAATTAAAGAAGACTGCTCCAAGCAGAAAGATGCACCTCGGAACTAGAATTTATTTATTTTATTCTCAGGGCATTACAGAGGGTAGTGGGTAATACGTAAGAGTGTGAAAAAGCAAAAAGTTGCAGAAAACAATGTCAGCTAAACAGAAAAAGCAAACAGAATTATAAGGAAATCTATTATACAATGCTTATAAAATAATGTGAAGATATAAAACAAGAGCAGGGAATAATATACCATTGAAAGAAAGAAAGCAATCAAAGCTTGGAATTGGATACATTGGAGCGAAACTTGAGTTGGTGATCGTTAAGTAATGTTTCACCTAGGACTAGTGTTTGTTGTATCCAGGAAAAAAATGAGACTCTTCTGCTAATGTATTATCTATTGCCTTTAAAGATGCAGGAAATATTGTTATCTGGCCACTGAAGAAAAACTGCATGGTCGTTATTGCCAGTTCTGTCTGTGTGCAGTGTAAAAGAAGGCTTTCGAGGACTGGTTTGATAAAGGAAGTTTAGTGTTTGGTAATCGCCATGAGTTTGATTGGCTCTGTCAGCTAGTACATGTGCTGTGTGAAATGGTCATTTTTGCTTTGCAATCAGTCAGCTTACAAACGGCGCCATTGGGTACTGTTTACATTGGCTCATGCATTTCTCTGCAGCAAAGCGGACGGCAGCAAAGCAGTACCACTCCTTCAGTTCCTCATATCGCATGGGAACGTGACAACGTACCAGTGGCGGCACGGCGAACCGCCTGAGGTGGTGGAGGAGACTCTGCCTGTGCTCCCTGTCGACATCGACAATGGTAGCAGTGAAGACCAGGTAACCCCGCTAGGTTTCTGTTCTTACGCCTGTGGTTGTTGCACTAAGCTACTGCAATGCAATGGATGCAGCTCTTTTTTTTTTCTTGCGTGCTTCCTGTATTTCCCATGTTTACCAGTCGCTGTGTTTCCTAAACCTTGTTATTATTAAGTTGCACCCATGCGATGGTTTGCTCAAACAACTAGCATTTCAGAACTTGTTACTTTGGCAAAGAGAATATGTGCGCTTAGTCTAAGCAAAAATACACGAAGGAACAGAAGAAAACACACAGGCACTAGCTAGTGTCTGTGTGTGTCATTTTGCTTGTGCGTGTTCTACAGCATGACATTAGCAAGGCTGTCACTTGTGTGGTTATGCAAGCTGTAGTAAGAACACAGTCGTGCTCAAGCACTGATTTGACCTTGCCAGGACATGCAAAATTAAGTTTAAACTGTCTTAAGATTGAATGAAAGGATGTTTTAAGTTTGCAGATTAGTAAAGCTTCATATGCTTGAAATATCATTTAATGGCAGTTCGAGGTCACGTTCAGAATGAGGGGCCGTACAGATGATCTCAAAATAATGATACGCCCGGTAGAACCTGATGAGCGTTGTCCATGTGTGAAAATTAGCAATCTGCAGTACTTCAGTACTTCAGTCGTCATGGGTTGCTGGTCCGAAAATAGCAATCTAATTGTCTGTATATTCATCAGGAAATGACCCAGTCCTGATGGGCTGTTTCTTTTGGTGCAGGCCTTAAGGAGAAAAACGTTCTTTGTTAGCAATTTTTGACAGGACTAGCACCACGCAGAATGGTTGGTTGGTTGGTTTATGGGGTTTAACGTCCCAAAGCGACTAAGGCTATGAGAGACGCCGTAGTGGAGGGCTCCGGAAATTTCGACCACCTGGGGTTCTTTAACGTGCACTGACATCGCACAGTACACGGGCCTCGAATTTCTCCTCCAAAGAAATTCAGCCGCCGCGGCCGGGATCGAACCCGCGTCTTTCGGGACAGCAGCCGAGCACCATAGCCACTGAGCCACCGCGGCGGCGCACCACGCAGAATGTGCTCGTCTACAATTTTCTAGTCTTGATCACATTGTATATGACATTGCAATTGGGGTGGGTAGGCCTTCATGAGGTGTCGATGCACCTTTTGTCTGCTCTCCCTCGGTTTTTATTGCTTTGTAATGCAAACCAAAATAAAGGTTAAAAAAATTTTCGAAACAATGCGCTGTTTCCTCCTAATGAAACACAGGCACTCATGGTGACTTTTGAATATGCTTGAATCAACGAAATAGGTAACTGACATCAAATTGATAAGGGCCGACTTGAGCGGATATAATGTGACTTAATTACTGTGCACCACACCAGGTGGCGCTAAGCCGTGCAATGTAGCAAGGATTAATTCAATGGAAAAGAAGCGTAGTGTAGAACTATATCGATACTGGAAAAAGCAGATCAGGAAAGAATTTTTCTGTGATAACTCAAGAGGCAGTGCCCTACTTTTTGAAGCTAGGTGTCTTAGAACGTGCATCTACAAAAAGAAATTTAACGAAGAAGATGACACATGTGCAGTGTGGGGTCGATCTGTGGAAACAATTGAACATCTCATACTCAGATGTGGTGGTATCCATCTAGATGTCGATGCAGGCACAGTCACTCTTCCTGGGGCCCTAGGGTTTAAAGATAACAATGGTCACTTAAATAAATCTGCAGTGGAAGTTAGCAAAAAGCGATTGGAGGATTGGTGGGGGAAAAGCAGAGATGTGACGTAAGGTTAGAAGTGTGGGAAACCGTAGGTAAAGAAGATGGCAAATCTTAATGAGAATTGACAACACAGTTGAACAAAAATAATGAAATAAAAGCCGAGCATGGTGGCAATTGCCACCACCCCGTTTCAAAGGGGGTGCTCCTATCCATCCATCCAGCGATTTTATGCATGCACCTACACTCATGAATGGGGTAGGTTGTCATTTTTCGTGCTACTGCTTGTACTGCGCATCGCTTATGTCTCTCAATTTCTCCCACCAGATCGACTTTGGCGATCTGGACCTCGGAAGTGGCAGCTGCGATTCCAATGCCACGTCCCCTAATGGCGACTTTGTGCACGTATGTTTACTTCCACACTTCTCTTGTTTGGTGCCTCTAAATCCATCGCAGTATGGCTAGTGACAGTAATGGCTGTCACACACACAGGTGGGCTTTGGTGACGGCGAAGAAGCGATAGTTGTAGCTGGTGAAGACAGCATTTCTTGGGACATCAGCGTTGAAGCAGATGGCACTGCGGCAAGCGGCACTGCTCAGCCGGCAGTCGGTGAGTGCCAAGTTATTTAGATGAGTTAGTTGATGATTATTTTCTTGCATTGCCTTCCAAACTGCAGGGTATTGTATCCAAAACAAACATTGCATCGTCTTAAATAATTTTTACTTGACAATCATACTACAACTTTTGCTTGGGAATAAAATTTAGGCCGATATCAAAACTGCAAGGTGTAGTTCTTAAAAAGGCAAAGGCTATGTTCATGAAGCAGACGTGGCAGATGCAACATGTGTTGCAATGAATACCGGTTGGTTAGTTCATATTGGCCAGTATGCACGCTGACAAGTTACAGTCAACATTTTTGGGTATAGTATGGTTGGGTATACTAGTATAGTTGGGTATAGCATGGTTGTGATGGCAGCCCGGCAGGCAGGAAGACGGCGAGACGCTTCCAAAAGAAACTTTTTACTTGGATTACTTTCGTGCACAATGAATTAGTTAAGCAACTTGGCTCTGGTGGTAGTAGCAAATGCTCTTGGCGGCATCAAAGATCAGAATTACCACCACATTCAGCTGCGTTGAATTTAAAGGCAGCATCAAACACATGACAGGAGCACGGAAGGACAATAATCATCTCGAAAACGTGGAAATAGCAGTGCGTGATTATGTTTTCTTGCAAGGGCTTTGGTTCCTTCTTGCCTAGTAAACAAAGTGATAAGCCCATGTGCCGTCCGGCGATAAACAGCCAAAAAGTAGAGATGACTGAAACAAGCAAGGCTTTGCGGCAATATGAACCTAGCTTTATCTGATACATGCGCCTGAAGAAAAAGCTTTGGTGTTTTTGAGAACATGTAACATGTGCTTTTGGTAGTGGTAGCCTTTCAGTAGGTTTTATGCGATGTCATTAGGAGTGTTGTAAAGGCAAAAACTGTCTGGTGGTAGTGTCGATATCTGTGCCTGTGTGAAACCTGTGCTTGCCAACTGTGGCAGGTGATATTCAGGAAGATTTCCCCTCTCTCCACCTGCCAGCTGTCTTCCTCTCCCTGGCCTTCTCCCCTCTGTCTCTCTACTTTGAGGGGAGAGGAGGCAGAGGCCAGACGAAGAATGACCCAGCAGAAATGAAAATGACTCAGACAAAAGCAGGCCTACGTGCAAAATAGACAGCCTCTCGAAGGACTACCTGTTCGAAAATGAGGCTGATGGAAGCTGTTTCTTCTATAGCTGGGCACAACTGCATAACGAAGCTGCAGATGCCTCCCAAACGAGACCTTCCAGCTGGTGGCGTCGACTTCTTTTCGGGACTCCGCGGTTAATCCGATTAAGCTGTGGCTATTCCCCTTTCATCTGCCAGCCTCTGCGATTTCACGCTAGCAGCTCTTAAGGTCTCAGTCATGGGGGAGAGGAGGAGAATCGTTCAAGAGGGAGAATTGATTGAAGCCATTGGCTGGTGGGGCTGCTTTGAGAGCCATTTGCTGCTTAGTTCCTCGACTATAGCATAGTTCGGGAACAGCAACCTGGGTCTCACAAGCCCCATCTGTGGCTTTGTTTGAAACAGCCACTGCGATGGTAGTATGATGCGGACTCGCCGTTGTCTCTCAGCGGGACACACTTTGCGTACCGTATTTTCCGGTATATAAGACGCACCCTTGTATAAGACGCACCTGCCATATATGCAGGCTGTTATGGAAAAAGTTGGCATATAAGACGCACCCGTGTATAAGACGCACCCCAATTTACCCAGTTAGGCTAATGAGGCTTAATTAAATATGCTTGTGTGACCATCGTGAAATGCACCGTACCTGTGAGTTCTTAAGCAGCGCTAAGTGATCGATAAGGCGACACTCATGCCATACCCGCCCACGTTTTAGCAAAAAAAAAAACGAAAGAACTCTCCTTATGTCCATAACAACATTTTATTTTCACTTAAAACCTTTGAAGTCTTCATCTTCGGATGCGCTATCAAAAAGTTTGCCCCTTTCTCGAGGCAATGCAGCTGAAACATTCTCTTGGCACAATGCACGTACTACGTACACAGAGCAAACAAAGTGGCAAAGGGAGACTAAAAAAAAATGCCGGCTTCTCTTGACAATGGCGAAAAGCGCGATTGTCGCCATCTTTTTGGCATTTCACATTACTTTTGCTTGGGGCCTCCGAAACGGCCGCATGTTTATGATCCCGGAAGTCATCATCCCTGCCGTTTCATGATAAAGTTCACCTAAAAAAGTTGTGCATGGCGGTCCCCGTATTATAGCCGTGTTACAACCGCGTTATTGGTAGCGATATTTTTCCGGTGAAAAAAGCTTCAACATGAACCCGAGTAATTTCTGAACTCACAAAAAAAAAAGCCGAAAAATTCGCATATGACGCACCCTTGTATAGGACGCACCAACAAGATTTTTGAAAAAAAGCCGCGTCTTATATACCAGAAAATACGGTAGTTGTTTAGTCGGAATTGGAATAGACTGGGGAGTGAAAGACAGTGGACTGAGAACTGGAATGGAATCGGAACTGAAATAGATTGGCGAGTGAAAGAATGCTGTCACATTTTCTCTGCATCAGTCCTATTGATTGCCCCTAATTTTTTTTTTCTGCGATATTCAACGTGCCTTTCCAGAGGAGCAGTCCAGCCACAGTGGTGCCAAGGTGGCTAGGGGAGCAGATGCCTTGTCGCTGTTGCACAACCAGGAGACAAGAACGCAGTTCTTCAACGAGCTTGAGGAGGTATGCATTTAGAAGCATCGCATAATTTAGGTAGAGATGTGGTCACAAATAGTTTTCAAATTCAGTACTTGTACTGGTCTGTGATGCTCCACATATGTTAAAAAATATTGATGCATGGAATGTCCTTGTACCAATAGCTTTTCAAACTTATGGTGTTTCAGTGTTGCAACAGACTTTCCAAAATGGTCTTCAGATGCAGTATAAAAAAATTGCCCTAAATGAAAAGTTGGATCTAACATGGGGAAAAACTACACTCATTTTTGCAGAGACGAATTAAACTGGAAATTTTATTGTTTTAAAGGTATTCGTTTTAGCAGTGCAGCTTCTCCTCCATTCCCAAAACACTCTTGTATGATAATATATAAAATTGCTTGTAAACATTGCAGTGTAAATTTTGATATTCCAGCTTATTTCGGCAAATTGCAAAAATGACTTGCAAGTAGTGTTTGTTGTTGTTCTCCACAGTCTTCACTTCCTTGAGTAACAAATGCAGCCTTATTGAGTCTTATTCGGTTGCTGATATCTCACTCTCTTGGATGCATTAAAAAAAAAAAAAAAGGTTATCACATACTTATTCCTGTTCTGGCTGTTGCAATCCTGAAAAATTGTGTCAGAATGAAGTGTGACATGACAGATGATGGAGTGGCTGCATGTTGTTTGCCATTTTTGCATCTCCTAGACATCTATTGGAAAGCTTTCGGCTTTACTGCCTAGTCTGCTTCAAATAATTTTTATCACTTCTTGCACAGACTTTCGGTGAGCATTGATTCTGAGAAATGTCACTTATGTATAGTTTGCTCTGTCCTTCTGGTTCTTTGCTTAGCTGCTCGAATTAAAGAAAAAAAAATAATTACTGTAATGTTTCATTAGGTGATACCTTTAAATTTTCGTTGAATTATCATCACCCAGAAAATGCTCTATGTATATGTTTGTATTCATGAATTTTTGAGCACGCTAATGTTGGGTTGTTCTGTTGTCTTATTCAGAGAACAGTAAAATCATTTGTCGAAGTGCCACTGTAACTTTACTTTTAATTTTTTAGCGTGCAGAACAGGTTACTTGTACTATTGTCTTGCTTTGGTGCACGCTAAACAACCCCAGATGGTCGAAATTTCCGGAGCCCTTTACTACAGCGTCCCTTATAGCCAGAGTCACTTTGGGACATTAAACCCCCATGAACCATAAACCATGCTATCTTGCTTTGAATGTTACTTTGTATTTTGCACTTGTGAGCTGCGGCCACTTGAATGCCTTTAAAGGGCAACTGCATAGGTTTTAGAAATCAACGAGCTTAAGAGGGTCGAATGTGCAAAACTTGCAGGTAAAGCATGCAAAGTCTTTTTGGGCTAGCACTTGAAATAGTGAAGTAATCGCCAATTAACGTCCGGACGCCCTTCAAGCTTCTCCACAGCGCAAAACGCTAAGTGGGGGGGCACATGATGACGTCATTGAAGGTATCGGTACATTTCCAACACACAAACGCCTGCTTTTAAGGAAAAAAACAATACCACCGAAGGCAAACCCTGCCTAGAGTTGTTTGGCAGCGTCTAACGAGTCAGGGCAGGGTGTGGCGGATGGAAGCGGTAATTTGAAATCATAAACTTCCGTGACGTCACACTGAATTTCCCTGCACTCCTTCGGTGCATTGAGGAGAAGCGCAAATTTCAATCGACGATTATGTCACTATTTTAAGTGTTAGGGAAAAAGCGCTTGGCATGCTTTACCTACATCCTATATAGATTTGAATCTTTGAATATCGCGAAATTCCAAAAAAAGTGCAGCAGTTGCCCTTTAAGGTTCTTGGTATAGTCCCATGATCCTCCATCGACTCGATGTACAATTGCCCCAACAGCCATCAGAGCTGCCAAGGGATGGCACACAATTTCTTAAAGTTAGGGAAACATGAGTCGAGAGGCTTCTTAGTTGCCTTCAAGAGGCCTCTGAACTGATTCCTAAATGGCTCTGAAGGTAGTGTTTATTTGAAGCGCGGCATGCAACATGTTGGTTCCTAATGGGGTGTCGTCCTGTCCTTCCCCCTCCCCCAGCTGGAGTGCTTCCTGGCCCAGTGGCTGAGCGAGATGCAGCTGGACGGAGATGCCCTCTCAGCCAGTGTGCTGCAGCAGGCACCTGCCGAAGTGCAGCTGCAGACGCGAGAGTCGCTGCTGGCACACCGGGAGGTGGTGCGCTCGTGCGTGTCCTCCCTGACCACAGTGCGCATGCAGCACCTCTATCAACTGCACAGCTCACCCAAGTGCGTCACTCGTCACTGGTCTCCCCCTTGTTGCTCCTTAACTCTTGTGTTTCCATTAGGGATCTCGTAGAGCTCTCACGTCAAAGAGGCCTTTGTCATCTCTTGTTCTGTGTTCTCACAGTGATCTCAGAGATCTCATACCCAGCTGATCAGTTTTTTTTTCTGTTCACCACAACCCAGGTACTCAGGCGCCTACTTGTGTTTAGCATAGTTATTGCGTTTATCATCTGAGACTGCCCTTTCAAGCTTCCTGATTGCAGGAAAGTGAAAGCTGAGCTGACTCATGCAATGGGATCGAATTGTATTGAAGGTGGAAAAATTAATCGGTGCTGTTTCTAAGATACATTCCTCTGAAATAGAAACTTCACAGAAATTTTTCTTCGAAATTTACTTCTGATAATGGGATGTCACTGTATTGTGTTTACAGTGAACTCTGCGAGCAACTTATACCACTGTTACCTGGGCAGTCTTAATGCGCATTGAAGTCAGTGGCCATTCATTTCTTGAGGGCCATTCATGTGCATTGTTGCCGTATGGAAAATCTCAATGGTCACTGAGAAATGTGCATTCACTTCAGCAGCTGGCACTCCGTGCTTCAAATGAGGTCATTTATATTTAACAAAAAGAGTTGCAATGGATCAGCAGGTGAGTGGTTTTTGAAGTAAGCATAATACTCCGATTAAATGTCTTATAGAAACGCTTAGCCAGACACTTATTAATTGCATAAACTACAGACTGCAATAGTAGGACAGTGATGGGCAGTGCTATACAGTGAAATTTAGAAGCATTAACTTGATGGGGCTTGCAAGTAACCATCAGAATCTCAATGACCATTGAGCAGGACCTTTTTTCGGGAGTTGAGCAACAGCAGTATGAAGCAGTGGGTGTAGCTCCACAAAGTGGCAGCACGTCCCCACGAATCAGCCGCATGCCGTCATAAAGTGGTAGCATGGCAATGATAGGGGCTACTGGTGTGTGAAAGGCTGTGTGTGTGCACGCATCAGAGGCTTTTGTCCCACTCATTCGTTTTGCATGTTTCTCAAGTGTTGATTCCCTTTATCAGCCTACCAGTTGTTTCTACGTTTTTCCGTGCAGTCCTCATTTCTTTTTTTTTTTTTGCCCTTGGTTATGGTTCATCTGAAAAATTTGATATCTTGTCATAATTGGGATGCTTTTCCTTGTCTTCCTAGGCTCTGTTTTCCCCTTTGCATTATGTTCATGCGCATGTAGTACCTCCTGCTGCTTGACTGTAGCTGCTGCAGGCAAAAATTTATCTGAAGAATTTTCTGGACAAAAGATGCATTGGTGCACCTGCCAATCACCTTGAAAAAGTAATGCTTCAATTTCTCGATGCACCATAGTAAACAAGTTTATAGGAAAGCAGCACCTAGTTCTGAAAACATTTGCGCCTGCACTCACCTCTGTTGGGTACCTGTGATGTGTTCAAGCAAAGCTATATTTGTTCTGCTTAAGGGGGGACCCTGGTCTTGAAAAAAAAATTTTATTAGTCTAGATATAGTAACGAAATTTTCAGGCCACATGTATTTTTGTGTGCTGATTTTAGATATGTCATTTAATTTCGTGTAAAACAATTCCTTGAGCACTTGTGCAATTTTTATGCAAGTCTTTTGGAGAGAGCATATAAGAAAATTTGCTGCAAGAAACTCGCTGAAATGCATGCCATTGGGCTCTCTTGACACCAAGGAATGCAATAAGGGTAAAATTATTATCCTGGCTATCATAGAACCTGAGTTACAGGGTACTGAAGCTGCCACTTCAGAAACAGGAATACACACTTTTCTTCTCATTTCTGAAGCGACAACTTCAAAACTCTATAACTCAAGTTCTATGATAGCCAGGATGATAATTTTACCCTTATTGCATTCTTTGGTGTCAAGAGAACCCAATGGCATGCATTTCAGCGAGTTTCCTGCAGCAAATTTTCTGCAAAACTTTTCCCAAAATACTTGCATAAAAATTTTGCAAGTGCTCAAGGAATTGTTTTACACAAAATTAAATGAATATCCAGAATCAGCGCACAAAACTACATGTGGCCTGGAAATTTCATAACTGTGACTTCATTAATAAAATTTTTTTTTCAAAGACCAGGGTCCCCCCTTAATTCGCTGCTAAATTGCCTCATTTTGCTTATCTTGCTTTCGTGAATATTGCCATTTTTCCCCCCTTTGAGTCGTTAGTCACGCATGCTGAATAAATGTGCAGGTATGTTGACCGCTTGGTGGACCAGCTACAGCAGAAGCTGTACCTGTCTGACAAGAACCTGCAGTCGCGGGAAGCTGTGGCCACTCGGCGTCAGGAGGCCCTTGAAGAACAGCGGCAGCTGCAGCCTAAGCTGGATCTGATCCTGGCCAAGATTAGGCAGCTGCAGAAGCAAGTCAGTATGCGCTATCTCCTCACATACAGCATTCTGAAATGTCTCTCCAAGGAATACCAAGTGCAGTCTCATAACTTGATAGCAGGTGTCTGAATATTTAACACTCAGCCGATGGCCTTGTAACCAGCCTAGTACACCACCCTCTATTGTTCTTGCTGTGCTTGAACAGAGAACTGCGAATGTGAGAGATGTAAAAAAATGGCTGGTGGTTTGGCATTGCTAAGCGCAAAATATTTTGATACTGTACGAAATAAGTTTTTGCAGGTGGACAGTTTTTGTGTGTGGACACCACCACACCACCCCACATGCCTCAAAGCGTGATTGATGTGTCCACTGACCCCAGAGTGTGATTGAGGTGTCCACTGACCCACAGCTCCTGCTTTGTGGCCTTCCTCTCCTCAAAATCAATGGAGTCTAATGGTTTTGAGGAAAGGAAAGGCCCGTAACTATCTCAATTTGTAGGTGGACCCACCAGCGCTGCCCAGATGTCCACTGATCCAGTGAGCCAGTCACACTTGCTACTCAGAGTCCTCACACAGACACGCTGAAACCTGGGGAGTGTGGCCAGAAGTGCGTCCGCACTGAAACCACAAACATAAATGTTAATCGTAATACTGGATTGAAAAATCTACTGCGGTGCGCATGTTATTGTCAGCAATTACTAGTGAACACAGGAAGTCTCATTCCACACGAATACACTGCATTGCCATGCCTTGCGGTACTTTTTAAATGTTTTGAAACTTGCCATTGTTAAGTAAGCAGGTAATTCGTATATAAATCTTTGGTCAGTGCTTCTGCTCCTTGTTGCATGCAGGTGCCCTAAATGAGTCTTCCCCCTTTTCTTTTTGTTCAAAGGTACAAGACGACATTTCCAAGAGGTACAAGGGCCGGCCTGTCAACATAATGGGAGGAATCAATGTAATGTGATGACTTTCAGTGAAGCAGTGCCTGCGAAATCTGCCAGGAGGCCTTGCCGACCGGTGCAACCGAAGGACCACCCATCAGTTTTCAACACTGTAATGGCTTGCTCGGTCACAACCACTTGACCCCCAATAGCTCATGCCTTCTGACAGCTCGTCGGGAATGCAGTAGGATTCGATCCTGGATGCGCGAAAGAAGAAGGGAAGGACTTGGCAGTCTGTAATGGGTTGAAGCTGTGAGATCACTCAAGATGGGGCTGGTGCCGTGGCTACCAAGGCAGCACTTAGCCGTTTTTGTTTTCGTCATATACATTTTCTTGTTACTGTTGGCATACAGTTGTACATACTGATTGACTCTACAAATTTTTACTTATATGTTGTATTTTGCTTGTCCTCCAGTTACCAACTATGCTACTGCTTACCAACTACAGTATCATGTCATCAGTTATCAGCTGTAATGGTGTACTGACTCTGGACTGCTTGTGTTTGACCCAGAGAATAAATGCAGTGGCTTGTGGTAGCATTTAATTTTTTTAAAAGCAATGCTATGTGGGAAGTGCATGACAAGAATCTACTTTTCTTTTTTTGCTGCAATTCTTTGAAGTAAATGCTGCGTGAGCTAAAAGTAACCATCAGTGACCATTGTGGGGATTCAAAAATGTTCCACGGAGGACTTTATCATGTCAATGTCTCTTAAAGTTATATAGACACCAAGTTTTCAGATTCTGTTGTTCCTAAGGCTGTGTGCACTATTATCAGCAAAAAGAACAAACTGAACATGAAAACTTGGTGTCAGTGTTTCTTTAAAATAAAATATTTTTATTGGCACATCATTCATGATATCTGTGCACTATGATATCACCGACTTTTGTATGAGAGCTGGTTGGTGGCAAGAGTACAATTATTGGTGTACTAAAGTGGGATAGGCTCTTCTGGTTAGTTTATGCAGGACTTAAATTTGTTAGTTGCATGCCTAAAGAGAGGGCTATCAAATTTCAACTTTCCTTGCTTATGCCAGCAACATTAATTTGCTATTGATGCCGGAGGTTCCGAATTGCTGTAATGACCTTATGTTTTGCAAATTTGTATTATCCATGCAAAATAGGTCCTAGAGAAAATGTGTAGTGATGTGCAATGAAACAGCACACTGCTGTGCTTTCCGCACAAGCAAAATTAGTGTTGTCTAGATTTTGCGAGACTAGAGCACAAAATTTATTTGTGAAGTATTGAGCCCATGAAAAAAAAAGTCATTTACAATATGTAAAACATATTTGGAGCCTGCCATGTTCTTACAGGGGTATTTCACTTTTGAAATGTGCCTGAAATAAACAGTTTATGTAGACACACCTATTACATGAACAACACTGGCTAGTGCTGCAGAACTTTCTGCGTTGCCTCTTGTTTTAATGAGTGCTTACTGTTTTACCTTATGGGAAATGACGCAAGTTTTTATGCTGCAAATTTTCTCTCATTGCACAGCACCTCATCGGAGTGAAATGAGCAGTGGTGTGCACAGTAGGTAACAAAGGAAGACATCGGAAGCACCCGTTTGAGCTTTAACCGTAGCAACACGTGCTGTATCAGCGTTCCTTGCTCCAGGTGTTTATCTTTCGCTTCTTGGCCCGATATTCTCCTCATCAGTCAGCTTTTAGAGAGGTATAACGGAATAAGTGTTCACACAACGGGGTGCCCTTGTGCTGTGTGATGTTACTGCACCTTAAGAAACTTCAGTTGTTTGAAATTATTCCCCAATTTTCCAATATGCAAGTGGCACTTTCCCTTCTTCCACCCCCAACTGCTTCATCCCTTCCCTCATAGCATGGCTCTGGTGTCCACCGTGAATGATATAAGTAGCCGACCGATATTTCGGTTCCAATAATTCGGACTAGCGCGATATTTCGGACTTCGCTGAGGAACCGTCGCGCACCTCATTGGAACATGTACATTTTCACGACCGATATTTCGGACTTTGCGGAGTCTAAAAGTTCGAATTTTCAGACTAAAATAAACGCCAACAATATTGTGGTGATCGTTTTTCAACCTAAAGTTTGTTATTTAGACTTAATGTAGACGCGAGCGGGCATCGCTGTCACTACCAATCCGTTTGCCGCCACCGTGAAAGGCGCCATTTTGGATTTAAACGGAATCGGCTTGGCGGGCGCAATCGGACTGCCTTGTATAGGCTTGGCTATTTGTTGTCCATCGTTGCCATTCGATATAATGAGATGCTTTCCATTGCCATCGAGGTGGCCTACAAAGGGCGCGCGATCGCATTGAAAACGGTACTGCGGGACAGCTGCAGCGTCCGCCGCCGCTTGGACAGCGGGGCAGCAAACGCGGTAGAAGGGGGGGGGGGGGGGGGGGGGGGGAGTGCACATTCGGAGGCGCTCGCGTCTTCCCATGGGTAGAGTTCCTGTATATGCTCTACCCATGGGTTACCTCTCGGTCTTCGCGAACGTCATTGCCCCATGCAAACTGACTTCTTGCTTCGCGCAGCGAGTGCATTCATTCGCAGCATGACCACGGCCGCGCCGCTATCATGATGTGATAGGGGGCAGACAAGAAGAAAGCATGGCTATGACTCAGATAGAGTCTAATATTATCGCTTGCAGGCGGAACATGGGGAGCGGCGATTTTGAAAGCCGGTTTTTCGCAGAAGAGTTTTTTTTAAGCTCACGGATTTTTTGGACTGTTCGATTATTCGGACCATTTTTCGGGTCCCGCTGAGTCCGAAAAATCGGTCGGCGACTCCAGGCGTCTCCGACTATCGGCACTCCTCGCTGCGCCGCTGTCTAGCAGAAGTGCAGTAATGTCCTCCCGTCGCTCGCCCGGCTTCCTTGCTGGACGGAAGCCATTTTTCGCGCTCTTATTCGAGCTGCACCAGACGTTCGAGCACAAGCCCTAGCGCGCGGCAGTTCTTGCTCTCGTCACTGCGCCAACTGGGCTGTTGTGGACTTCGTAGCTACGGATTCACGGCAGTTTTCCCGCGCACCTCGGCGTGCCCATACCATTCCTTTTGGAACTGATGCAGCGGCGGCGCATCGCAAGTCCTTTGCGCTACTGATGCCGCTGTTCGAGGCGGCGTCCGCGGCGGCGGCGTTAGTGGCAATAGGCGACTCCTCGCTCACACCCTGCATTCCTCAGCGCCTCCGACGACTGCAGCGCGTTGGTGGTGGCAGCGTGGCCGTCTACTACGGTCTGAGGCGGGAAGGACTTTCGGAGACCCACCACTCTCTTTCTTCGAGTGCCCATGGATTAGCCTGCTCTAACTACTTCGCCACCGCCCAGCCATCCTGTCGCAGCGGTATAGTTCGTGCAGAGTTCGCGTGGCTATATTGACTCTCCCCCACCGGATTAATCGTGCCTTGATCTCAACTCCCACGCTGGACTGCGCCGCATGCGCGGTCTGCCGCACCATAGATGCAGCGCGCCACCGCACGTACCTCAACACATCCACCTTCCCGCCTGGCTCCAAGCAGTCTTATCCACATACTTAGTCACAAGAAAATAAAACTCCCAGGATCGTTACAGGGGAGTAACGCGTATGTTTGAGCGTTCGCTGTGCTGTGAGAAGGCGCAGGGCAGGAGGCTGCGTTTAATTCATGGTTTCAGCTGTTGCAGCCTTCTATTTCATCCCTGGGTTTCCGTAGGCAACGTCGTCAAGGTATGTTGGTTTATTTTATTTATTTAATTAATTAATTACATTTCTTTCTTTATTTAAGCATACTGCAAGCCCTTTTCGCACTTTTTTTTATTTTCGCCTAGTAGAACTAATATTTTTTTCTGTTTTTATAACATGTCGCTGAAGCTTGCTCCGAGCCTCTAAGCGTGAGGGGGTTTCAACTTGATGAAAATCCGTGACCTGAAACTGCGTGTCCGCAGCGTACGCCCATCTCGTCTTTTCTTTTGTCACCCAAGTTGCTCTTTACATACGTTTGCTTTTGCGTGTGCATATCTGCTTTTGTAGCCCTTAGAATGCTCGTTTAAGGTGCATTCTGTATTCTGTTTTACTTGCTTCATTTTGCAGATTTATCAGAGCTGGAGAAAAAAGTGGCCATGGCGCCGTAGTGCTATGTACACTGTGTATTAAATGGTGCATACGTTTGCGTCTGCTGTTTGTATTCATTCAGATTTGCGCCCTTGAACGTAAGTTTTCTTCGGCACGGACTTTCAATTCGGTCTGTATTGCTTTTCTTTGACTGAAACATGACTGCATATTGATTGTGGTGGTGTACGGTGCGGTCGCCGGTATGGACGACAGGATGCAATTCATGCTAAGGGCACAGCTAGTAAATTGAAATGACTTCTGAATGGCGCTGCTAATTGCTCTTATATGGGCCAAATCGGGTGACTTTTTGAATTAATATTTCCTTTGTGTGTAAAATGCTAGGACATTTGATTTCACGTAAATGGATGAGTGCAGAACGGCCGAGCCAGCACGCATTCACACAAGTGGAAAGGTGTATTACACCACATGTAACGTAAGTATGCGCCTGAAATTTGGCACATATGTGCGCTTGGATGCCTGCAGGGTGCATGAAAAAGGAGGAATAATTTTATTGAACCAGAGCCGAGAAATCGAGCATTAACCTTTTAAGGCTTTCCATGGGACGCACAACTTTTTGGACATTGCTAGTTGTGTGGACGTTTTTTAGATGTGTTCGGGAAAAATGAGCACCTCCTGGGGAGATTCTTGATGTCCCGATGGGTCATTTTTGGGAGATTTTGAGGAGTTTTTGTTTAAAGGTGCACCGAAGAGGAATCTGAACTCGTATTTTTACCGCTGGAACTCGATCTACACGTTCCGAGCGTTCTTGGAAACTTCGAATTATTGCACTGTGCGGCCGATTTCCCTAATTTAAATCAAATTATCGTCGGGCTCCCGCTTTTTTATTTCAATTCCCCAGAAACGGTAGGAAGAGTCGACCAACCTTTCAGCCAGTCCCGTGGCGGCTTACCGCGCTGCCATCGGCGGAGTGATACGTAGTGATCGAAAGCAAAGAGTTCATGCGTATTTTTATTTCCGTTGGCCTAATTTGCAGCTATGTAGTTTCTGGCTAGACCTATTTATTAACGGGAACCTAAAAGCAACAAAATAAAAGCGAAAGCAAAGTCGCCACGCGACTGCCTGAAAGGCACTTCATGCATTGGTCAACTGCTCCCACCGTATGCGGGGAGGAGGAGGAGGGAATTAAAAAAAGGAAGGTGGGAGCCGGACGTTAATCCGATTTAATTGGGGAAATCGGCCGCACAGGAAAACAGATCGAAGTTTCTAAGAATGCTGGGAACGTGTAGATCGAGTTTCCGCGGCAAAAAGACTAGTTCAGATTCATCTTTAGTGCACCTTTAATGTACATCTATTGAAAGTTGTGGGACCCACTCTTTTGCTGCCAAAGTTAGCGGCTGGGTGTCCAAGGCCGAATAAAGTTGTCCAAGAGGCAGCTTTTATTGTGGACATCTTGCCGCCATGTACTTTTTGGTGGTGAAATAAACATTATTATTAGGTACCTGTCGCATGGTCCCAAAGGCAAGCAGACGCCCCCCTCCCCTTTCTTTGAAATGAAGTTTCGAACTCGGTTAGCGACCTTCGATGGCTTCCT
Organism: Amblyomma mixtum; assembly: GCF_055824585.1. Lineage (NCBI taxonomy): Eukaryota > Metazoa > Arthropoda > Arachnida > Ixodida > Ixodidae > Amblyomma > Amblyomma mixtum. The sequence goes on along the minus strand of NC_143017.1, from coordinate 92,313,699 downwards.
CGTCTCGTGACTCCTCGCCTCAAACTTCCTTGCAGGACGGTAAGAAGAAAGCAAAAAGTAAATACTAGGTCAGGAAGCTCCTAAAAGCCGCTACAATTACCGACAGGCCTTTGGAAGGAAGCAGTGCCTTGTAGCACATTCCGAAGTCTGAGCGCGTCCCCTAGACCAGCCTCATGAGCCTTGGCCCTCGTATCCGTCTCTTACATTTGCTGAAAATTGACTTCAAAATCGTTATCCAACATCGTCGAGGACTCGCCATCAAGAATTTCACCAACGTTGAAACCTGTAAGGCCATCTGCAACGCCTTTCAGCACCCAGAGCAAGTAAACGGCAAGTATACATGCTTCGACCTCGCCGAAGCATATCTGCTGACATGGCCGGGCACGGATTGGTCGGAGGGTTGTGCGACGCCACGTGACATGGGCAATTTGGGAGGAGCCGCCAACTCGGGCTTCACAAATCAGTTGGGAGGCTGAGGAGAATCGAGCCCTGCAACACCCTCGCATTTCGAGTCGTACATGCTCCCCCTAGGCCACGAAGGCACGGTCATATGACTTGGTTGAGCGAGAGTTTATGTAAACGCGATAGCGTTGAAGGCCTAGTTGTGCAGAAAATCTGACGTCGGGCTTGTGAACGAGAAATCACGAGCATTCATCTGCAGTGTAAGATGGCAGCACACTGACTGGTTGGCGTTATGCCATAAAAGGAGTCCTTGTGTGAGTGTGCAGATCAGGGACCCAATAACGCTAATAAAGGAGCAGCATAAGTGTTGATTTTTCTCATCGCAAGCACACCACATACCAATGTTGCGCACGAGATCAGAAATATTGTCCGCTTCACACTTGGCGACCATACCCACGCAGTCAACGCTTACGTACCGTCTTCCGACCAAGAACGGAGAGGAGATATACACGGCAATGTCATAGTGCAGATGTGCATTATGCGTATGGCGGTCGAACTGGATGCATGCTTTAGCGACACAATTATTGAGTTAATGGTTTATTTCTTGGAAGCAATGTGTGCACGCACGTCTTTTAAGATGCGCAGTTGCAGCCCAGATTGATGCCTTTAAACATGGGCCTTCGTTTGAGAACTTTGGGACCACACTCCATCTTGGGCAGCGGGAAAAAAGATGTATGCCAAAAAATTTAGCAAATTTCTTTTGAAGAGCTTATGTGCTCGTTCTGCAAGACTATAGAAACTCTTGGAGGTTTATGTAAGCTTTGAAGGAAAAAGATTCAGCCTGTCTTCTGCTGCTCCCACCCAAGTCTGGTAAAAGTGTATGCCTTCAACTGTGCAATGTGTCCAAGTGCTGTGAGTAGCGAATCGTACGATATAAGAGATGTGCTCAAGGGCGGGGTTAAGTTCCGTTCAGGTGAGTCACATTCAGCTATACGCAATTTATTTATTCAGCTATTTTATATCCTCTTCGTTTGAATTAACTTATAGGTGAATAGGATGCAACATATATTGAATTGAACTACTGAATTCCTATTCGAAATATATTAAATGCATGCCATACTTGATGCACTGAATTATACGGACAAATAAAGTTGATGCAGCCGTTGAATGCATACATATCTTAAACAAACTGGCACTGCACGTAACAGGGCGACACAGGAGCGGCATGCGTCTGTCACTGCAGTTGAACATTTCATATATCTGCCGAGTTTCCCAACACGGAGTATGAACCTGACGTTAAACACTACCGGCAGGTAATTTTCGTTGCGAAAGCAACACTACGCGAGTCGCCGAGCCACTTCGCGGAGCTGATCAAAGGCCATACTGCGCATGCGCGAGAAGCGGTGACGTCACACGGCACACAGCTGGCGCGCCACCGCCGTCGCTGCGCGGGTGACTCAGAGGTGCAGCCGCCGCGCTCGCCAGTTGCGCATGCGCAGTAGCCGCGCATAGCGTGCCGGGGCCGCCGCCGCTGCAGCGCGCTCTCCATCGCCCCTCTCTCTCTCTCTCTCCCCGTTGCTTTCGCAATCCTCCAGGTTTAATCAAAACTAAACCATTGCCAATTTTTTTTAAGCGTTGCATTTGTGCGTGTCGTACATGCCATTTTTGGAAATGTAGTCTCAATTGTGTGATTTCACTGCCGATAAATTTAACCCGTAGCTGTAAGCAGTAGCCTCTTTGTACTACTCGGTCCTTTTCGAAGGAAATTTCGATGGGACTGATGACTGCGCAACGCGTGCTGGCAGTAATACCACAGCAACTACACTCCATAAAGCCGCTATCACTTTCGTACTCAGCTATCACTGCCTTTTGTTCGTCTCCTCTTCGGTCATTCTTTTACTACTTGACCGCCACCGTCATTATCTTTATCTTAGGCGGGATTATCTACCCTGCTGCTGTTTACTTGCATTTGCTCGCTGCAAGACGAGCTACTTAGAGGCTCAGGCGAATAGGACTCCGAGTCATTTCTTTTTTTGCTTCTTTTAGCGCTTTGTGCCTCTTTCGACCAACAAAGACGACAGATGTTTGCATGCTTTGAAGGATATATTTATATTCATGTTTTTGTTCTCTGGTTAAGCATACAATTTGTAAAGATTGCAATCTGACTCACCACTTACAACGCGTTTCGTGCACTGTCCAGGTTCACACGTCACATTTGTTGTGTTTGTGCATTAAATTTCCGACGCTTATAGCTCAAACATTGGCATGAAACGTAAACGCTATTTCTTGCTCCTGAAAAGGTTTTCGCCTGTGAATTGAATGAATTTGACAAATAGAGGGGAAGAGCTGCTGGTTGATAGGTGCAAAAAGTAGACAAAGCAAGGTGAATTTTATCAACTTGAAATAAAAATTATTCTTTCCGGCTCTGCCACAATCTCATACTTTGCTGGAGATCACTGCATTTGAGGGGCGTCACTTGATTTGGAGTCATGCTGTTTTCAAATGGCACACTTCTCACTTTCAGTTACCTGTTGCGAAACTAAAAGCCAAGTAAAAATGAAGATGGTTTGGTTCATGGGGTTTAACGTCCCAAAGCGACTCAGGCTATGAGAGACGCCGTAGTGAAGGGCTCCGGAAATTTCGACCACCTGGGGTTCTTTAACGTGCACTGACATCGCACAGTACACGGGCCTCTAGAATTTCTCCTCCAAAGAAATTCTAGCCGCCGCGGCCGGGATCGAACCCACGTCTTTTGGGTCAGCAGCCGAGCACCATAACCACTGAGCCACCGCGGCAGCTCTAAAAATGAAGAAATCCAATTAAGTACGCGGCCTTGGTAGTGGCAGAGGCGTAATTTTACGAAGACTTCTTAGGGGTGCTCTCGTGTGCTTCGTTTACCGCGTGTGGTCTTTAGCTGTGAAAGAGTTTTTATTTTAGTGGAAAAATTGTGAGTTACAAGCATAATTGCATTTTGCTCCCTAAACCACTTCTTGCAAAACCTGACAAAAACCGGCGTGTTTTTGCACAATAAACATGGATATAAAAATATGCAATGGACATTATGTGTACACACCAAATATACATATAAAATATAAATTGCCCCTTCGTTTTATGTCCACATCCAATGAAACGTGCTCTGAGTTCTGAAAGAAATTTCTTGTTTTCGAAGTTTTGCGCGTATTTCGAGAGCAATAATTAGCTCTTTTTTTCATAGCTAGCCTACAAACTACGAAATAAACGGACATATTATGCATGGGTGCCGACAATTTTAGTACGCACTCAGGCGGAACAAGATCAAAAATAGGATGTGTATGCAGGATGTGCCACTTTTAATCATCACACCAGAAATTTGCACGGTGCCTGAATTATCTCTATATTTATATTGCAAGCCGGTGAGTACGAATGATGCAGCTGCATTTTTGGATGTGTCGTTCGTACTGTTAATTTCTTTACTCCTACGCTTATTCGCACTGACTATCACTATTATCGCTAGCGCTCGTCTTGATTTGTGTAGGATTTTAACTATTGCACATCAGCACAGAATTCCCTGCGTGTACATATGTGCGTCATGACAGTTTTTTTTAGCGTGCATGACATCAAATTGAAACAGGATACCTCGAACGGATTTGTAGACACTCTTGACTTGTAATACACGTGGGTCTCGACGCAGAAGAGTATGAAATGTGCGCGCCTAGTTCCTCAGTCAAGGCAGTATACGTGACTCCTCGTATATAAGCGCTCACCTAGAACAAGAACCGCAAGTGATTATTACGTATCTGTGGTAGCGTGGTTGTCAACGCATTACGCACTCTTCATCACATCCAATGTAGCGGTAGGCGCTGAATTGTCGCTGGTGACCAAGGTGCACAGTGAATTTAAATTTAGACTGTCATGCTGTACTCCTTCGACAGAATAGAACTGGCAGAGCTATCAAAATTAATAAACAAGAGCAAGGTAGCCGACATAAGGAAGTTTAATGTGGAGAGAATTGAGCATGCTCTAAACAACGGAGAGTGAGTGAGTGAAGAAACTTTATTTCCGCCAGAAGAAGACCCGTGCCCCTCCGGGTCCGCACGCAGGCGTCCGGGGAGGGGCAGCGTCGCAGCTGGAAGACTAGCAACGGTATAGTAACAACGGAGGTAGCCTGAAAGCGGTGAAGAAGAAACTAGGCATAGGTGAAAACCAGATGCATGCCTTAAAAGACAAAGAGGGCATTGTCGTAGCAATATGGATAAGACAGTTAGTGTAGCCGAATAGTACTACACAAATTTATACAGTAGCCAGTGTGGAAAAATCATGGGTGGAAAATTCTGCCAAGGCTACTGCAAGTTTAGCACATTTCAAACCGCATTATTTCCGCTTACCATCAATGTATAAAATTAACTGCTCCAACAAATAGCCGCGTGGCACACGGAAACGCACTTCCGGGCTGAACCACTACATTGTGTGCTGTGGTCCTTGTGCGTTGAGATTGCCAACGTTGTGTTTTTCTTGCTTGTCATTTTGATTTGTAATAAATCTGCCCTGTAGCATTATTCAGGTATTCATCATCATATAATAATGTCCTCGGACGTTGCAGATACGTACTAATAAAGAAATGCATCATTATTATCCTGCACGGTGTGCTAGACATCGGCGAAGAGGCCACATTTTATGTCGACCCTTTCCTCACGAAGCCTAAAGCTGCGAAATATTTAAATTATTCCTCTAGCTCTACAACATCTACTTTTCTTTCCACGCATTTTAAGTCTGTTCCAGCGACTGTTCCAGTGCTGCACGCGCCTATATACTGAACTGGGTACCGATCAGGCTGAAGATAGGGAGCATTTGCATATTAACGACAACAAAGTCTGGTCTGTCCAAGTGAAAAGAAACAAAGGAGGCTTGTACGAGGTGCTCCCAATCGCCCGGTACCGGGTGGGTATACGCCACGCCTTTGTGTGCGACCACCGGTACGATGCGGGAAAGGAGCCGAACGCCTCTCATCCCTACCCGCTGGACCCCAGAAAACCGGGCAGGACTCTTCGTCCCCCTTCGCTTTGTCGCTCTTTTCCTTTACTTCCAGCTCTTGAATCAATTGCTTGGGACTGGCGAGGCATGGTAGTACGAAATTAGGACTAAGTGCGATGAACAAAAAGAAATTGTGTGTGTGATTTTACAAGCGCTGTAATATTGGTCTTGAAGAATCAGTCGGCGGAGACTGGGAACGCATGATACAAGACACACGCATCACTCCTTGTTATTGTTACACAGCACTTTTTATCGGCCGGTGGATGCTTGAAACAAGGCGTTTTGCTTATTGAGTGAGTGTTTCAGGAGCTTCGAACGAAGTGAATATTCTCAGACTGGCTCCGAATAAAGCTACCTTTCATTTACTAGCTATGGTCGCACGACGAAGATGTGCCGCTCAATAGGGGATATTCAAAAATCCGCAAGTGCGCTTTTCCACGTAACTATGTTGCCAAAGACAAAATGCCCGACTTCTATATATAGACCGCATTACCTACAGGACAGGAGTTGAGGGTGCGGATAGAATGTAAGAAACGTATTTTGGAAGAATCAAACAAAAAAAAACTAGCCCTTGCTTTTTTTTTCAGCTGGAAACGCATGGTCAGCCATCTTGTCTTGGGCAAAATTCTTATGCGAGAAAGCGCACTTGCGGAATTTTGAATATGTCCTATTCCGAAAAATCTTATAGTCGTATGTTTCAGCACTGCCTGAAAGAAAATAGCGTCGGTGCTGGGCAAGAAGGTGACGAAACTGAACAAGGAATTGACTGCGCACGAGGATAGACCCAAATCAAGCAGAGCGCGGGTGCATTTGAGGCATCAAAATTCATAGGCTCTGCTCGATTGGATCCTTCACTGTCACGAGAGGCGCAGATCGGTAATTAGTGCACTCGGAAGTAGCACGGTGTATCCTCGGAAGGGCCTGCAAAATTCCAGCGTAGTCGTCTGGTCGCTGTGCGGGATCGAAAGCCATTGCCACGAAATATTTTTCAAGGCATTTTTCAAGGTGCACTGGCCATCAACTCAAGATTACAAGAGAGAAGTAGCGTCTCAATGCGCAACGATACCGTGGACGCAGCTGAGGAGGCAGCCATGGCTCCAGTAGTGATGGAAGGCTATCGAAACCAAACGGTCGATAACAATAATCACTCACTCACAAGCAGCTTGCCGAAACTACATGAACGGCAGAATAGGACACATCGCTCTCCGCATTATTCCTCGAGGCGGGAGTACCAAGAGAAGGTCGAATAGGAAAAGGGACGGAACTGATCAAGCACATGATCGTACGGACACCGGGACACGCGGGTATAGTGGGGAACCTAAAGGCCGACAGGATCGCTCGAGTATACACTCTTTGCCGAGCACCTGAGACGAGTGATGAGCCTGAACTCTTACCCCAAGAATACTTGGCCATCTTGCAATATTACAGAGGCAGCAGAAGGAGGTACCCCTCACCCAACAAATCTCTAAACAGTGAAGAGTCTGTCTCGTGGAGACAAGTAGAAACAGATTCACATGCTAACTTACACATACTGTATCAAAATGCATCGAACAATTACGAGGACGCATGCCCGTGGGGCCGCCACGGTGGCTCAGCGTTTATGGCGCGTGGCTGCTGACCCGAAAGACGCGGATTCGATCCTGGTTGCAGCGGTCAAATTTCAATGGAGGCGAAATTCTAGAGGCCCGTGTACTCTGCGATGCCAGTGTACGTTAAAGAACCCCAGCTGGTCGAAATTTCCGGAGCCCTCCTCTAAGGCGTCCCTCATAGCCTGAGTCGCTTTGGGACGCTGAACCCCCATAAACCAAACCAAACCTAGCATGTCCATGGTGTCAGGCTAGACCCACACTATACCAACGTCACATGGGAATGTCAGCAAATAGATGCGGTACCCAAAGTAAGAAACCCAATTTCGGAGCAATGGAAGATGTCGACCAGCGACCGCTCTGAGATCCAGAGAGATCTAATACAGCGAGCTTTTAGGGCAGTAGAGGTCAGCGGTGCGCTGAATAAGGGCAGGCGACAATTGGCGATGGGAGGTGTGAATGGAACAGATCCAGCGGAGATAAGCGGAGACGAAGCCACCAGGACCCACCAACATCAGAAATTTAGAGCCAAATATAGTTTTTCATTCATTCATTCATTCATTCATTCATTCATTCATTCATTCATTCATTCATTCATTCATTCATTCATTCATTCATTCATTCATTCATTCATTCATTCATTTAAAGGTATTTTTGGTGCCTTTCAATTTGATTCTGCTACTCGATGCAGTAGTTTGGCGCAGCTTCATTCATTGAGGCTTAGCATAATTGAAGTGTCAAAAGCCTGCTCTATTCGGGCCGTCGTGCTGTCCACCACGGCTCACACCGAAGGACGTGTTGTCGCAGTAAAAGAACTCCCTGTACCAGTGAAATTTATCAGTAAAAATTAACGTGAGTAGCTTAATGATTATAGTAACGCAGCAAAGTGCTGTTAGGCACACACATAGAAACCCGGCGTACGCTTTCCTTCATCAATACCGGCTCGTGTTCTTGCTATTCACAGGAGAGATTTTAAGAGGCGGCAGTTTGAAGTCATAATGTCGAACAACAACTGGGGGTTGTGGGTAATTGCTACACACTCCGTGTCCCAGCTCACGGCCCTTGTCCTCCAGTCCCCGTGACCTTGGCGAAGCGGCTCGCTCGGACAGACGGTTCAAGATGGTTCCAGTCCTCTCGAGAAAGCAGCGGGAGAGATTATAAAGTCCAGTTGCTCTATTCGCCCGTCTGTCATCGTTCGCCCATCGTCTGGCTGTCTGCTTCACGTCCAATGCCAAATCGACGTGCACCCCGAAGTAGGGATGTGAAAGTGAAAGAACCTGATGTTCACTATTACTTCATTGCGACAACCTGCACGTGTTAAATTCGTGCGATATGCTCGAATGGGTACGAAAGTTTGGTGCTGGATTTGGTTATGAAGATTACAACTTCACTCATAGTATTACAGACATTAAAACATCGCTGGGACGGGGCCTATAAGTTCACTTCGACAGTACTTCCAAGTAGAGAGTGTGCATAAACTTTTTTATTATACAGTAAGAATTGAAGGGGACACTTATAAGCTCCACCTTATGGGCATGATACTATAGCACAATGAATTAATTCCCATATATGCAGAAGATCATCCTCTACTTTACATTCCTAGATCCCTGGGAGTCCCTTAACCCTCCTAGCGCAGTGGTGCAACGGTTACGCGGTGCGCCACTGCCTTGCAATGGCAGGTGCTCCCAACTTCTTAGCCTTGTGTGGCCCAGGTTGGCCTTCCAGAGCGACCAATCATGATTGGTCGCTCTGGGGGCCAGGTTGTGATGATGCTGCAAGGTCACGTGACCTAGGTGGCCCACCTGCCTCCTAATCTGCTTTCTGGGCATCACCTGCCATAGTGATGCTCTTGATTTTCCGCTCACAACGCCGCTGCCTGCAACGCCGACATCGGATTTTCTGGACAACGAGGCCTTTACCGCTATCGCGTGAAAATTTTACGGATATGCTTATTGGTTCCTGACGTATTTAATGTCGAGCGGACGTGATCATGGGCGGAAACCAGGCAAATGAAATTCAGTACTAGCACATTTCAAAATGAATTTTTTTTCCAGCCACTATCGCGGACAAGAATTCAGTGCCCCACCGAGATGTCTTGTGCTACACTGAAACGACTTTCCGTGCTGTACTAACAGACATGTTACATTGTGTGCTGTCGCTCTCGTTTTGATTTGATAACTTTTCGTTTTTTTTTGACATATTTGTTCTAACGCTGGCTTGTCACACGATTCAGATATCCTTCCTCCTAAATTACGGTCTTCTGACTGTGCAGCTTTGTACTGATAAAGGAATATTGCATTTTTATTCCGCATGGGTAACGGAGTGGATTCCAAGAGAAGGCTGGCGTAGCAGGCCGCGGCAGAAAGTTAGGTGGGCGTACGAGATTAAGAAGTCTGTAGGGATAGGGTACGTGGCCGAAACTGGCAAAGGACAGGGTTAATTGGAGAGACATGGGGGAGGCCTTTGCCCTGCAGTGGGCGTAGTCAGGCTGACGACAACGACGATGATGTTTTAAATGACTCGAACGAAAAGTCTTTTTTTTTTTTTTTGCTTCAAACGTTTGTCACGAAGGCTGCAACTGCACCATGTTTAAACTTGTACACAAGCTGTAGAGCCTCTGCTTTCCTTTAGACGCTCTTCAAGTCAGCTCTGGCGTCTGAAACGGTACTGCCAGTACCGTTCAGCCTGAGCATTGGCAGCTATTTACGGCTACTTAGTCCTGCCTGCCGCAGTAAACCGGAAGATGGCTTGTACTGATCGCTTCTCCGCTTCTTGCATCGGGCGGGTATACTAGAGCTTTGTGTGCGACCGCTGGACTACTCGGGGAAAATGCTACGGGTCTCTAATCCCCGACCACTGGATCCCAGATAACTGGGAAGTCCCGTGTCTCCCTCCCGCTTTCCCACACTGGCCTTTTAGCTATTTTTTTTTAATCGATCGCTGCTGGCTGGCAAGGCATGGCAGTGTGAAATTCGGCCCACGTGCGATGAACGAAGAGAAAACAGGTTTCTAAGTTATTTTACATCCACTGTAATATTAAGCTCAAGGAATTGATCGGACGGGACTGGAATACCATGGCAAAAGGCTTTGCAATCTAGCTTTGCATCATATAGTATGATTTGAAATAGGCACCACTCATTGATATCGCTGCATGATATGACTTATCAACCGGTGAATACTTGAAATACTGACGGTTCTTTTCTTGGCCGGAGCGGTGTGCACTTTGTTTTTCAGCAGAGTTTGTTTGGGGGCAAGTTGGCTCATGTTTTCAGAGCGGGATAGTTTTTAGCGCAACATATAGGACAGGGCAGCGCCTGCACTGTCCCCTTTGCGCTAAAAAGTATCCCGCTATGAAAAAATGTTTTTTTTTTTGTGTGTGTGAATGAGAAGGCAGGATACACATTTCGCGAATTTTCATAAACACTGGTTCCGTATAATGACTTCTTTGATTTACAAGTATTATCACACGACACGACGAAGGTCTCAGCGATCCAATTCCGAAAACTTATTTGCGTTGGTATGTTTCAGCAGTAAATGAAGAAGGAGAGCAATGACACCAAGATACAAGCTCGAGAAGTTGAACAAAGTGTAACGGGGGCTTAGGTCAGCGCTTAGGTCACGGGTCTTAATGATGGCGGCGAAACACTGTCTCTGGTCTGCCAGGGTCAGCAGGCTCTCGCAATGAGCGATGGAAGTTGTTGTCTCTGAAGCGATGGTGCATGCCCACGGTGGGGGATTGGCTAGAGCTTGGTGCAGATACAAACCGAAGAAAAATTCATTCGAACTTATCTCAAACGGTTCGTAAATAAAAATTGAAGAATCCGCGAAAACAAATAGCGAATTTTGAGAGGTATTGAGGGGATTGGAATGAAAATTGAGGAAACAAAGAAGTGAGGGTTGAAATAAGTAAGTTAGAAAGTAATAATAATAAATCAATAAAGTTTGAGAGAAAAGTAAAGGGAAAGAAGAGCAAACACAAAAATCTTCCGCTCTCGATAACATACCTGTGAAGAAGCTGACACACCAGCTTAAGGGCATGCCCTTTGACTGTTGCACCGAAGGAGAGGAGCATGGGAATAGTAAACGGCAGCCCTAATCGAGCGAGGGGAATCTGCAAACACTTGATTCTCTGCCATGCAAACACCCGGGACGAGAGGATGAAGTGATCTAAGGATTCGGCGTCTCCGCATGACGCACAAAGATTCAACGGCATGAACCCAGACAGGCGCAATTAAATTGATACTGACTTTGGCAAACCCAGGCGAAGCCGTAGAGAGCGCCTTTCCGACAGCACCAGAGGTTGAATTTTGTATCTAGGACAGCTGGAGAAGAGAACGCAACCGAACTCCAAATTTGGTCATACGTAAGCCTTATAAGGAAATAAAAGAGTGTTTCTGCGCATACCAAATTTCTTATCGCTGATTCGCTTCAGTCGACCGAAAGCCCGCCCACCTTTCAGGACAATACTTTTGATATGAGGTCTCCAGCATAAGGGAAGGTCGTATATTACACCTAGGTATTTTAAGGACTCGACTTGTGGGATTTGGGTGCCACGATGGAGTATAGAGATATAAAGAGGGGACGCTGGAGGGAAAACGAGAATGGACGATTTGTTGGATAAGGGAACAGTTCCACAGCACAAAAAAGGCGAGCACAAAGACGACAAGGGCAGGGCAAGGTCATCTGTGCGCGCATCTTTTTTAGCGCTGCGGAACTGTTCCTTTATACAGTATGCACCAACTAGCCCAGCACGAAGTTTTATTTGATGATTTGTTCACGTTGACAATTAAATGTAATCTACACAGCCAAGCTCCCAGGGCACTGAGGTAAACTTGCAATAACTGGTATATTGAATGAATATTTCTAGCAGATGCAAAAAAGGCTGTCATCCGCATGCACATACACTTTGATGTCACCCTGAATAGTGGTGTCCCGAATGAGTATGTTAAAAAGTAAAGGTGACAGAACCGATCCCTGAAGCACACCTCTAGTCTGAGAAAAGGCTTCGGAAGTAAAGGAACCGCAGGAACAGAAGAAACGCTTATCTTTTAGGAATTCCTGCACCCATGCAAGAATGTAAAAAGGCGGCCGAATTTCGACAAGCTTGTTCAAGAGTATTGAATGCTCTACGCTATTATATGCTTTGGCGATATCAGAAGTGATGAGGATGATGATGTCCTCAAGATTAATGGCACGTACCCACGGCCAGGGATAGGCCACGGTGTATAACGGATACAAACGCACTCATGTACAAGGAGTGGAGTTGGTTGAATTTCTTAGGAGGAGAAATTCTAGAGGCCCGTGTACTGTGCGATATCAGTGAACGTTAAAGAACCCCAGGTGGTCGAAATTTCCGGAGCCCTCCACTACGGCGTCTCTCATAGCCTTAGTCTCTTTGGGACGTTAAACCCCATAAACCAAACCAGTTGTGTTGAGGAAAGAAAAAACAGCGCTAAATTCTACACAAACCACACAGAAAGACGGACAGGACGGGCGCTACAGCGCCCGTCCTGTCCGTCTTTCTGTGTGGTTTGTGTAGAATTTAGCGCTGGTTTTTCTTTCCTCAACACAATGTCACACCAACTAGCCTAGCAAAAGGTACTGTTAAAGGAGTGGAGTATTTGGATAATTTTGTGTCTTAGATTAGAATTTGTACAAAAATGAAAAAAAAAAGAACGAAAAAAAAAAAGCAGTGAATCCTTAACCAAAGTGACTAAAATCGCGACCTCCTTCTTTCTCCGTTGCAACCCTAATTCTGCTTTCTAAGTCTAAATGAACTGTCCATATAGAGCACCCTCGACGAAACCCTATCTGAGAAGCACTGTAGACTTGTAATGAGATAACAAGATCTGAAAGCCGGCTGTGAACATTGCGTTCAATAAGTTTTACAAAATTAGACGAGATAAATCGGCCGAATAATGCGGCTAGGCTGACGCCCTCCTTGTTCACAAAAGAATCGACTGCGTACAAGGACGGAAGAAAACAAAATAGGGCGGGGCTGCATATATGGCATTAAAATTCATGAACACTGCTCGATTCGACCCTTTTTTGACACGCAAGGCGCACGTAAGTTGTACTCCGACTGGGAAGGTAGTCTAGAGAGGCCAGCAAATTTCTAGCGTAGTGGACTGGTTGGTGACCGGGACTAAAGCCATGCATCTGAAATATATTTTCAAGGAGTTTTTGGTGGCTTTCAATGTGCTCCTGCTGTATGATGGCGGTCGTAAACTTACTACGGCTCAGCTTCATCCGACAATGCTGAGAATCATGGAACTATCGAAAGCCTCCCCGAATCGTGCCGTCATGCTGTCCACTACGGCCGGCGCCAATGGACGCGATGCTGGAATGAAAGAACTGCCAATTCCAGTGAAATTTCTCGATCCAAGAACTGACGAGATAACTTGCGAGTTGATTGGCGATTACAGCATCGCTGTTAAGGGCTGCGATGTGCGGAAAAAACGTCCGAAATTTTTCTTTCAACAGCACCGGCTCATGTTTTTGCCATCCTTAGAAGAGATTCCTTCAACAAAGCGGCACCAGCTAGAAATGATCATGTCGACCGAAAATTTAGCGTTGTGGGTGATTGGTACAAATTTTCACCAAGAAGTCTTCAGCCAGATTTTCCATCGACTTTGCCAGGTGGTGACTGTCAGCTCTGCAGACATCAACGCTCCCGCTGACAGATACCGAGACTGCAAAAATCGCAAGATTGTTCCAGCGTCAAAATTTCTCTCCCTCTGGCAAGAAAATATGACCATTTTTCCAAGAAATATGAAGTTCGGAGTAGCCCTTTGTCCCCAAGGGAGCAAAAATTCGCAGCCAGAAGCTTTGGTACTGGCAGATGCTTACAAAACTCTCAATAACTCTATTACGATAGTAGAAAAACGACCTATAATAGCATTGGCCACCAAACTTGCAGACATAGTTACTCTTCAAGGGGTACCCAACACCTTCATACAAGAATATACTTTCTCAAAAGCCCTCTATTCGAGCATACGGTGGTGTTTGTTCTCTCCAAGATCAACGACCAATCAGATAACTGCGACAGACTCCTGGCTGTCAGTGCTGTGGCTCTTAAGCGCGCTGATGGCCTCCGGAATTTCGGTATTCGGCTTCATGGCTATTCGCTATCACCTCCTGCTTGGCAGAAAAATTTCTTTCTCTCCATCTTTATTATTGTTGTCGACGTTTTGCACAGTTCTCGGTAGATGCCCTCCCGGTTCCGTCGTAAATGCACGTGCTTACCGCACATTAGCGACGGCGTTCTGGGCTCTAGGGATGGTGGCCATAGGGAATTACATCCAGACAAGTATAACATCCTTGCGCATAGTTCCCCGCGTCTCGAGAAATATCAGAGATATGGAGGAACTGAAGCTCGTCTTGAAGGATCACTTCAAGCTTGCGTGCTGGAGAGAGGATTTTCCAGCGTCACGGGCTGGCGGCAGCGGTGCAAGAGAATGGCGTGTGTTTCAAAGCGTGCTCGTTAAAGTATGCGGACCTCGATTGAGACGGTGTTCTGAGCACAGAGACATGAACGAGTGTTTCGAGAAAGCTAGCAGAGGAACCCATGTGGCTTTTTCTTCGTGTGACGTCGATGAGGTGCAGGCCGCCTCGAACTGGAAGCTTGTCCCGAGTGACCCTCTGAGCACTGGTGACCAAGTGGCTGCCGTACACGTTTTTAACCCGTGGAGGTAGGTCGACTGCTAAGGCAGTGACTGCTGTTCCTGTAACCCTCTACGCGTGAGTAACTGTGATGTCTAACGAAAAAGACAAATGTAGTGATGAAAAAAGTGGTTGGCAGGTTCCTAGCAAAACAGCGCGCAGGGTACCAGGACGCAGACACAGCGTTGACTAACGACTGAGGAATTTACTCCTTTGCTCGCAATAAATACAGGAATCATCATCCAATATACAAATGAAGCCACTGATATCGCCATTTTTGTCACTTCTGCCGTTGTTACTTATACAAATATAATTTAACAGCATGCCGCATTGGGCGAGTTGGAAGTAGTTCATCTTGAGGACCAGCGTCTGTGTCGTCTTCTATTTCGTTTCTCCTTTGTCTCTTTTGTTCTTTTGTGCTGGTCCCCAAATGAATTATCCAAATAGTCAAGTTCTTTTTCGTTAACACCAGTGATGGTGTGCTTATGCAGGCTGAACGATCTTTATGGATGCCATATACGCCTAGCATACCTTGCGCATGAGCTGTCGCTTATATTTCTTCCGAATTTTACACCGTCGAAAAAGTGCACTACGCTTACAGTCCGGCAGCTGTCTTGCGATCTTGCTGCCATATCCTGTATCACTGCCGAAGACGTGTTCTGTTAACACATGTTGACGCACCGACTTGATTGCCCAACATTATGACGCTCCGCGAGACAGAAGAATCACGTACACTACGTCACTGTCATGTGCTGTGAATTTGTCTCTGTGCCTCGTCTTGCAACGCGCTGTTTTTGAAGCGCCTTGGTTGACCTCTTTGCACAATGCAGACTATTTGCTGGTCGCGTTAAATGCTAGGTTCACACCAGCTTGCCCCACCACCATGCATATATGACATGACAGCTAGCTTTCGTTCTTCTTTCGGGAGCCTCATGGGGGTCGATCGGCGGAATTCTTTGCTTATCTTGAAGCGAAATCTCCGGATGAGGTTCTCCCGGAAACGAGATTCATGTAACCGTGTCAGTTGGGCCTCGATGATTTCCCACTGACGATGAATCCACGATCCAATTAGGGCACTCTTCAATGCGCCTGTAACTATGACCCATTTTACCAATTTCGTGTGTGCCCATGAAAGGAAAAGTTGCTTAAGCGATGGAGAAGTTGATTAAGAATTATTCACAACTTTAACCTCTGGGGATGGCGGAATCCTTTTGGCCACGATTAGAGGAAAACAAATTTTAGTTGCGGCATCCTACAGCAGTGTCAGCGACGCCATTTATTCCGAGGAATGTGCTTTATACAGCTATTCGTGCGAAAAAATTACCATGTGAATATGCAATTGGAAAATGTTCGAGGGAAGGTTCTTTGCACTGTTGGTTCATCGCGGTACTGGGCATCGTAGTATTCTTTTAGAATAGAGCCAGTTTTCAAATGTTATTGACTGAATTTAACAGAATGCATACTATTTTGTTCACTGAAGCCCCAGGGCACTTCTTGCTCTCTACACAACTACCATTTTTACTTTTTCTGGATAAGGCTTGAGCCAGCAGTCAACTATTGGAGTAGAAGCAGAACTTCGTTGTCTTGTCATCAGTATAAATTCTCCGTATTACGCTTTTATCGCAGGCGTCAACACCATCGCGTCCTCTTCGCCATCGCAGAGCATGGTCTGGCTGGCCGCCACAGCAAACATGTGTTCACTTCGACCACTACACGCGAAGAGGGAGCAGAGCCATCACACGTGTACTTTGCAGTTTACATAACTGGTTGTGCTATCTCTTTCTTAGGTTTTCTAGGAGAAATGCTTACACTATCATGTCCCTTTAGTTACCGACGCCGAATGCTCACGACATTGCAAATCAGCATTCAAGGCCGCTGCCTGGCCCTCACGCGCCGTGTTCGCTGAGAAGGACGACAGTCTTCTGGGCCGCTCTTCATCCAAGGGGTTCTTAGCCCTCACCCGCCGTGCTCATAAAGCGGTTCCTGTCGTGCAGTCCTTGCTGGGCACCTTAGAGAGATGCTGGAATTTCGGGAGAAGAGAATGAACGGTTGTCATTAGTACACGGGCCTCTAGAATTTCGCCTCCATCGAAATTCGACCGCCACGGCCGGGATCGAACCCGCATCTTCGGGTCAGCAGCGGAGTGTCATAACCAATGCCACCGCGGCTGCTCTGATGTGTGTGTTTCTCTCTCACTCTGAGAGAGGACAAGGAGGCCATAGGCGTGGAGATCCGCAGACGAATAAACTGAGTCTTTAATCGGGATTCACAGTTCTCGTTCTGGTTCTTGACCCGCGCTATAGTCCCAACAATACCAAACCATATGGGGGCGCCAACACAACCCTGCAGTACACAGTGCCAGGCCGGAGCAGTGGTAGGGAGCGCTGTCCAGCTGGGAACCCGGAGATCAGCTTTCACAAGTCGAACGAGCCCAATCGGTCGTAGCCGCCGCAGGAGTCTTTGACCAGGGTCTCCACCCATGAAGACTCAAAGGACTCCAAGAGCAGTGCATAAAGGTTTTGTCTCTCTCTCACCCTTCGTGCCCGTACCTGCACAGAAGAGAAACAGTGTAATGGTTTGGTTTGTGGGGTTGAACGTCCCAAAGCTACTCAGGATAAGAGGCACACAGTAGTAGGCTCCGGATAATTTCGACCACCTGGCTTCTTTACCGTGTACTGACATCCCACAGAACAAGGGGCCCCTAGCATTCAGCCTCCATCGAAATGCGACCGCCGTGGCAGGGATCGAACCCGCGTCTTGCGAGTCAGCAGCCAAGCACCATGACTACTGAGCCACCACGGCGGCTTAAACAGTGGGATGAGCGTCAGATCAAGATAGAAGGATTTTTTTATGTGCAAGGTGACAACACTGGGCTGAATGAAGTTTAGGGAAACTTCTGTACACTGTTGTTGACACACCGCAATGAACACGTTATCCGCGTGCATTTCACAAGCTTCATTTACACATGCCTTCTTTACGAGGTATTCCGTGTGCTCTCTAGGACCGGAATATTGGGCAGGACGTCGGCTAAATTGTGTATGCGTTATGGTACAAGAATATTATCACACAGTTAGCAACCAGGCACACTATTTGAAGCGTTTCTTTGCATTGCACCCATGGGAATGATGTCACCACATATTGCACTGCTGAAAGCATGAGCGAGAATATTTCGTAATATCTCGGTTGATCACTAGCCTAAAGGCAAACTCTTGGAGCGGTACCCTGCTTCACCTGTATTGCACCTACCGCGCTCGTCATAAGCGACTATGTTTTGTAACGTTACCACACAGTGAAAGATTTACTGATAGTTTCAAGTTTCATGCACTTTATGTAGTCCTTCTTACTGGCGTAACTTACGTACAGCGCTGTATCCGTGTGAATAATAAAGTGACAGGAGACGTCCCTCAGGAGTCTCTTTTTGCCTCCAAGCCCGGTTAATTTGCTCTTTCTCACGCTTTTACCACAAAATACGTTTGCACATTATTCTGATAAAATTATTTTTCCGAGCTATTTCAACGCAAAACTGTTCTCGGACAGTTTTCTAGTGTTGCATAAGATACTGGTTTTCAGGGCACACAACCTACAGCATCTCAGGAAAGCAAATGATGTTGTGCAAGTGGCGGAATTCACAGAAGAGTAGGATACAAAAAAAGCTACGTCGAGCGTAGTCTAACTGACGTCGCTGCAGAGTGAACATGAATTTAGCCCTGCTTACGTTTGAGACACGATGTCCAGCGTTGTGATGGGTTGTTATTCGCCAGTGGCCTTCACGCTGTGGATGCTGCCATCGCCTCAAGGGCACTATATCTACAAAACTACCTCGTCCTATAGGTAGAGCTGTTTTAATGTCCACTTTTGTAGTCCGTTAAAACAACGGTGATCCTTACAAAAGGTAGTTAGCCTGCTACCTAGAGGACTCTTTTTGTTGAGGCCTTTCAAAGTTTTTTTTTTTTTTTCGTATGTGTTTTGGGCTCTACTTTCGTGCAGAATTTTTCCGAGCATGTCGTATAATCCTAACGTCTCTACTTCGTAACAAAACAAAGCCAGTATCTGCCGTGTAAGTGGAAATAAGAATAGGATTATTTGACAAACTGAGAAACTGAGATTTCCGTCCAGACACAACCGACCTCAGCTGCAGCCTGCTGTGACTACAGTCCTTCTAGATGCACTTAATGGTGCAGAAGGAGCCCGGTAATATTAACGTCGGTGCCGCGCAACGCTAGTGGCACAGGCGATGGTATGGAAGTGTTACACCGGATGCGCCCCTCTGTATGAGGGAGAGTGAGACGACAGTAACGCAAAGTGCATTGGTGACTTTTTAACATGAGGATCCATAGCGCACATTATTCAAGGGGCACAACACGAGCGCTAATATTGAATATTGTGCGCTATGGATACTCATGTTGACTACTCACTAGCCCGAACCCTGACCATTCTAATGTTTTTTAAGATTAAAAGAAACTGAAAAGTTGGAAGCGTCGTGTGGTAGTGTTGAGCCAAGCTGGCTTTCTTGGAAACAAGGTTTTAGTAGAACTGAACTTCACAGACAGACACCCTCATTCCTTGAGAGTTGAAATGCCGGCATCGCAGTGGTTCTTCGAGGTCAGATCTTGGCCTCCTTTTAGCGACTGCTGCTGCTTTCGATACAGGACTTTGCAATGAGACCTCGGGTTTTCTCACCAGATGTCGTCGAGCTATGGAAGCTCCGTAACGGCTTTTTTTTTTTATTTCTGAGCATTACTCTTCAAGCGCAAGTGTCATCGTCGCAACCAAGCACACTTGCTGCTCTTTTTCGCCCGTGCGCTCCCCAAAAGTAGTTCTTTTCTCTCCGTATTGGCTAGCTAGCATTCGAGATAGGAATTTTCTTTTCTCGGCCAATAATAATAATCATCGTCATCAGCCTGCATGCCTACTTCCATTGCACGGCAAAGGCCTCTCCCATGTCTCTCCAATTAGGAGCTCTCTTCTTTGCCAGCTGCGCCACCGTGTCCCCGCAAATTTCTTAATCTCGTCCGCCCACCTAACTTCATGCCGCCCCCTGCTACGCTTGCCTTCTCTTGGAATCTACTCCGTTACCCTTAATAAAAAGCGGTTATCTTGCCTTCGCGTTACATGCCCTGCCCAAGCCCATTTCTTGCTCTTCCTTTCGGAAGTACGTTCATTCACTCTCATTCGGAGGGATGACGGCGTACGTTTGGCCAAGCGCTCTTTGGTCTTTTCAGGAACGTTTTCGTACTGTTATCTCATTAAAAACTACATTTAAGCTTTCTGCCCCGCTCCATTTACGTCTCCGTGGTGTCTCTGTGTTGAATCGTTCGTTTATCCTTCACTTTGTTCATCCCTTCCATATACAGCGCTCGCGGGCTCACCATATCTGCAGAAAGGTGCTCGCGCTTGTCTGTGCTCGTGTCCTCCAATACTGGCAATCCTGTTCCCGCATAGCGCTACGCACCATGGGGCGCCATCTCTAGATCCCTAAGTCCACATCGGCAAGAGCATGGAAGCTCTACCGTAGGTGTGCCTTGAAGGGAAAAGCAAGAAAGAAATGCTAGGCGATGTGAGGCTATGGCGTATTCATGTAATGTACTCCGTGCCTTTCATCTGCCCTAGAGGCTGAAGAGGAAAGGAAATTTCGCTTGGGTATGTTTGTCACCCGGACGGGTACGCGAAACTGACCCGGAGAGGGCAGAGCAGAGAGAAGCATGGCGGAATCGCTCGACTGTGATGGCTGCAGCTCTGCTGTTAATGCGAGTTTAAAGGTGCGTTAAAGAGGCTTTTTTTTTGCGCAAATTTTTTTGCCCACACTAAAGAGGAGATTTTTTTTGCCCACATTCGACGGGAATGTTGAGGCGCAGGCTGCCATTCCCACGCGGGGCACACCTGGAGAGCCAAGCATTTGGCCGGGGGACCACCTGTTCCTACTGGATTGACCGGCTGGGGAGACCGGCGGCAGCTGGAATCGAACCCCCGACCTCCCCTTAGCCGTGGCGAGCACTGAAGCACGAGGCCATGGCTGGGGTTAAAAAGGGCCACAAGTGGGCTTTTACCGCACAAGGCGTTTTTAGGGGGGTTTGACGGCGGAACGAATCACTGGCCCGTCAACATAACTGTTCTGTCCAAGACCCTTTTCCAAGGCATTTCACCCCATAAATGCCCAGCACCAGGCCGGGGGAAACCTTGTACCCAATAGAAAATCGGTGAGTACCCGCGGCACTGGGCACTTCGGATCGAAAACAGCCCCTCCCAAATGCGAGGCAGATGTTCTACCTAGTCTTTCTACCACGGGAACGCGGTCGACACGCCCCAAGCATTGTTAGAAACTTCGAATTATTGTCCTATGCGGCCGATTTTTCTATTAAATCGAATTAAACGACCTGGCTCTCGACTTTTTTTTTTCGATCTCACCTCCGAAAGCAGGAGGGGCCAACCAACGCTTGGAGTGCCTTTCAGCCTTTCAGCGTGGTGGCTCCGCTTTCGCTTTTATTTATTTATTGTTTTCTTTTTTTTTGGGGGGGGGGGGGGGTGTGGAGGAGATCGGTGAATAAATTGTTTCAGTCGCTGACAACATAGCCTCAAATTAAGCCCACGGAAATAAACATACGCATGTACTTTTTGCTTTACGTATCACTCCGCCGATGGCAGAGAGGTAAGCCGCCACGAGGCTGGCTGAAAGGCACTAACGTGTTGGTTGACTCCTCCTACTTTCGGAGGTGATTTAAAAAGAAAAGGCGGGAACTGTGACATTTAATTCGATTTAAATGGAAAATCGGAAGCACAAGACAATAATTGGAAGTTTCTAAGAATGCTCGGAGCGTGGAGTTGCCACAGCAAAAGGACGAGCCCAGAATCCTCTTTAGTGCACCTTGTGGCCGCTCGTTCCAGGGACTATGCCTGACAATCATCGAAGTTTAGCGGTTTTTAGCCCAGAGGTTGGTCATCAGCCCTTTAAGAAAAGTATTTTTAAGGTGTACGTAGTTAGCTTTTAGTGGTGGTGCAGGATTGGTTTAATACCAGTGGTAGCGGATTTCAGTAAATTGGTGAACCTTATTGACTATGGTCGGATACAACTCAAGAACTCAGCTGCAAATACCCCTCAAAGAAGGCCCTCGAGCCAATGGCGTCGACCGATCAATGTCGTGGTTAATTCCACTTTAACGGAGCCACCTGCTAGCCATGTCCGATGTCACGCTTGACAATCGGTCAACGCCATTGACTTGAGGGCCTTCTCTGAGGGGTATTGGCCGGTGTGTTTTTGAGCTGTATGCGACTATAGGAAGCTGATTAACTAAATTCTTCTGATTCTGATTCTTAACTAAATTCTGGTTGTAATTAGAAATTTGTGTAGTTGGCCGTCAGTAATAGCGATATCAATCTTTAGAATTCCAAAAACGTGATTACGCATCGTCACAGTGGCGCAACAAATTCCACAGAACCTGCGCATCACTCGAAAACCGCGCGGCTGTGGAGCGTGTATCGGAACGCCCACCGATACATGTCATTCGGTGGTGCATGTCTGATATCTGTCACGCCCGGACACTTGGACTAGGCTACCTTAACCGCGGAAGGCGCTGAGTACGTCGCCACTTCGTTGAATAAGCAGAGCTAAAATAGGAGCCAGTTGGCTCGGCATCTTGGTGTACTGCGCACTACTACGTACACAACTTTACTGAGGATGAGACAGAGATAGATAAGTACATACAAGGCGATAACTCACAACTGTTTATTACACATGTAACGCTTGCTTTTTATACATTTTTAGCGTATGATATGTCCGGTTATTTGGTCATGATGATGCTGGGATTATGACGATGGTCATGAGTTGAGACGACACGTGAATCATCATGACCAAATAACCAGACACATTATGCGCTGACAACTGTATAAATATTTAAAGTTACTTCAGCAATAAACTTTTGAGTTTGTGGTCGTATGCACTTGTCTGCTCCTTTGCCTTATCGTCAGCATGTTGTTAGTTGCGCGCAGTAAAGCAAATCGACGAATACTCAGGCTGGTGGCTGCAAATGCACTTACCAATATCTTGAAATGCCTTCCGTGAGACGCTCGGAGCACGCCATCTGACGTCAGCACTCCTCTCTGAACGTCGTAGCAGCCTGCAGTCTGGCTGGTATCAATAAAACCAGTTCCACCCAACTAATGCATATGTCGGTCCCACTAGAAACGTTTGAGTCGGTCTGTAGTGCAGTTTTCAAAGCACAGTGTTGCGCTGATGTCGACCTACACGGACCTGTTTACTTCCTTAATGAGAATGTGAGAGCTGCTGACTTCAGGTTTGACTTGAGGTTTGACAGTTGGTTGCGAGCATTACCCGATCGGTCATTTTGTCCTTAACGTTCATCAACTTCATAACGTCGCTGAAAAGTACAGGGGACAGTTGGATTGCCAATTAACGTACGATATTCAGACGATGCCCAACAAAAGCTCTTAACTTCGGGCTCTTGAAGGAACGTTCTTTATTACTTAGCTTTGAGGCTGGCCTGACCACGCTGCTTTGAAAATCTCTTTGCTTTATGCGCTTTCTTTGTGCATTTTTAGATTCTCTACAGAGAATCTAGCAAAGTGACTGTTGCTGAGCTGCCAACTGACTCCTGATTTCCGATCGACCCTCTGTGTGCACACGCGTCATTTCACGTGCGGACAACACTTTTTAAAACTGTTTTTGGATAGCCTTTATTGTTTTGAAAAGAAAAAAAAGCGCAATACTCCTGTATTTGTTTCACTCTGAAACACTTTATTTAGAACGTGTTACCTGAGCAGAAAGTAAGGAAGCGAACAAATGCAGGTGTGAGATATGAATATTCTGGAGTAAGGAGTCTGGAGTAAGATGCGGGGAAAGAGCAATTCCAAATGCTTGCGAGATGCCGTCGAGCTGGTGATGAAGATGATGAATTGGGCTCTACACTGAAGATGAACATTTGTTACTTATTAGAAGTTGGTTGATGAACACTCAAAAGAATTTGAAAGATAGATTAATCGTTAGCAAGAAATCAGTCGTCTTTTTCGCGTCTGGTAAGTGAGCCATCCCAACTTCAAAACTGGAAGCATGGCACATGGAACATAGTTTGTAGAAACGCGTTGTCGGATTTATAAGATGCGCCCTGACTTCGTGCTTTGACATCATAATTTGCTATCGATTAAGCCAGAGGTCACTCTTGTGTGGTGCAAAAAATGTTACGACAAGGGCAACGAATATCAGTGTTAGCTGATGAAGGCGCAAGCAGTCATCTGTATGTAGAGCATACACACAGTCCGGTCATAACTTGCATATCATGAAGGTAAAGAAGTGGCTAGATAACATGCTGGTGATGCAGTACCGTATAGTGCAAGTCAGCACGATATCGTGGCCATGGTACAAATCCAGTCAGAGCCGTCTTGTGTATCAGGAAAGGAAATCTCTCAAAAGCTCCTTCAACATTCTGAATATTGGCATTTACATGGTGCTGTCTTTATGGGTGTGCATTCGACTTAGCCTCAAAGCATTTCGTGAAAACAAATTTATCAAAGATCGGTTCATGACAGTTTGTCCTGCTGCGTGTTCACGTAATCGGTGAAAAGTTAAGGACAATTAATAAATGTTGCTTCCCTCGCTTCGCCGTACTGTTGTCAAAACTGTGTTCCGAACCGTTACGTCACAGAAACCAGTCACTAGCCTTGCCACTTAGTGCGCAGCGATGCTGAACGAACAGTCTCCTCCAGAATTGTCGTACACTAGTTATTAAAGTCTCAGTTCCGGAACTACAGCGAAATTCAAAGAAACCAAACATTGTGTCGACACTTACGGCATTTAAGACGCCTTAAATAATTAACACATTATTCATAGCTTAGGAAAAGCAAGCAACGTGTACTTGAAATTCTTGACCGATATAGTCTCGATCTCAAAGATGAAGTCCCGATCTCACTTCGAGACCGTCCGTTAGAGAAATTAAATGTGACGTCAGATAGCTGTGGTACCCGTTGTAGCTAAGTTAAAGGGGCTCTGAAACACCTTCCGTGGCGAGCACATCAACACTCTCAATCACTGCATTGTGTTGTCGTAAACACCTGAGCCAATTAATGCACTTATACACGCAACAGAGGACTCACAATCGCGCGCGAAAGTTGGCGAGCCCTTCCCGGCGACTTTTTCATGCTCGCACTCTCCTCCGTTGCTCGCACTTGCTTATACAAGTTGAGAGATGGCTATTGGTTAGATTCTCTCAGACGTCACGCAGCTACCATGGCCGCGGCCAATAAGCCGCGAAACTCCGGCGGGTCAGGAAGCTCCGCCTCTGGAGATGGGGCCCGCGGAGGAACGCCGACTTTCCAGCGTGTAAAAAGGAACGCAAGAAGAGGGAAAGGCGCGAAGACACTGAAATTAAAATTCTGACTACAGATAACTCAGCTTCTACAAAGCGCATTAAAACAATATTGCTGGACAATATTCCTGAAGCAAAGTGCTTTAACATCCCGGGCACACCACAACTTTATTAGAGCCTCTTTCAGCGCCCTTTAAAGTACTCTTAACCTCTACGCTAAGACGCCTACCAGGGCAATCAGAGCACACCCAAAGTATCAGCTTTGTCGTTGCGTGAAAGTGCATGAAGCGCTGGACTTAGCGTACGGGACAATCACGGAACTCTCACGTTTAGACACATTTGAAGCGACGCGCCGACGACTGCCAGCGTGCCATTCGAGAACAAAATGCACAACACTTGCGTGTGCATACACACTCGGTTCACCTCGTGGCAACATACGTCCTTGTGCAGACTAGACACACCTTTGGTGTGGCGGGGATGCAGGGGTGCACACATGCTAATGGACTAATGGTGAATTCCAATCGCAGATTGGGAGCGCTTTCGGATCAAATTTTTCTACTTTTCGGAGCAAGGCAATTCCAGTGGCAGGTCGGGATCGCGGATCGCTTGCTCCAATGAGAGATTGGGAGCAGTCGAGCTAGGATGAATCTCTGAAGCAGTCCGGACTGCACCGCCGAAATCGGCAGATTCGACCGGAAGTCTGCTGTTCCATAGCAGACGACGCGCACAGATAGAGCACAAGGAGTGATGGGCACTTTTCTCCGTCGGAGGCTCGCAAGCACCCACAACTTGATCCGGCTTGAGCAGAAGTGCTCCAAACACACATTTAGGGCTGGCGCTCTCAGCAGGATTCAAGCGCTCTTTCGCGGAGCGGGCGGACCACTCCGGATCTGCGACTGGATTTCATCACAACATAAAAACAAAAAAAAAAGGTGCTCATTCTTTTCCTTCTTTGTTCGCATTCGACGCGTCTTCTCGGCGATGCATTACGTCGGCAGGCTAGCGGAATTTGTAAGCTCGTATCGTGCCATCGTGAGATAAAAACAGATTGAAAACGTTCAACAATAGCACATTTGTAACATTTCAAGTACAGAAATAACGTAATGCAGCAGAACGTCTTGCGTCGCATAACAGTGCGGGATATACAGTTGGAATTATAGATTTACACAAGATGGAAGGTTTTCTGGAAAAAAATTCGAAGCAACAGCAACAAGGCCTTGCACGCGTGCCGTTGGTGCACCATTGTCTTGATAACAGAACCAACGAACACTTCCCCTCGTAAACTGTCACCGCTGTCTTGTTTAATATGTTCAAGGGAGACTGAAGACGAACTCTGCGTGTCGGCATTTGCGACGGACCCTGAATGTGGTTCAGCGTGGACTAGGCTTCATCTCAGCACTTGGAGAGCCTAGCAGTCCTTTCTCCGTTAGCGGGCTGTGAGATGTTGTAGCGTCTTCGCTGACACTGCCTTGAAGGCCCGTGGGCGTCGGATGCTCGGCCAAAGATGTGTCGTCCAGGGATTCTATGGCAGGAGAGGGGCGCGTGGGCAAGGTATCCGCACTCAAAGACCCAGTCTGTCGTGCGGCACCCAGCGATGTTTTAAAGGAAGCTATTGCTCCAGATGTTGACTGCACTTGAGGTGGAGCGCTCACGAGGTCAGAAACCTGGACTGGGCTCTCCGTCGAGCTGTGATGCCGATGATTATGTGGATTCTGTGCTGGCAGCTGCCCTGTTAATGTACTGCCAGCTCTACGCTTCGGATACTTTATTAGCTTAGCTTCCAGGAAGAAGCCTGTGCCCGGTGAGGGAGCCATGTACACAGGCGCCTTCTTCCTTATAAATGTCGCCTGCGGTTCGGGAACGACCAGGCTGAGAGTCGTCTGCCGCTCCGGTGCCGGCGAGGTCGAAACCTTGCCCGCTGCACCATGGTCCTCTGGAGTATGGCTCGGTGCCACAGTGGTATTTGAAAATTCAGACCTCTCTGGATACAGTGTCTGTAGTGCATGAGGCTCCCCAGTCACCACGAGGGCTCCCGCATCAACATAACCACTGTCGGGAGACTTTAGTCCTCCGGATGAAACCTCCGGCTGAGGAAGCTGGATGCCGCTGTCTGCCGCCAACGGAGGGAGTTCTCGTGGATCAACCGCTGTGGGTCGCGTTGACCTCTCGTATTCCGACTTCGTCGGCAACGTCTTTTGCGTTTTCTTGGCGCCAACAACGTGTCGCGTCTTGCCGACACTCTTGACGGGTGTCACCGAAGGGGACGTCGGGAACCAAATGGCTGTCCAGGGAGTCGAGCCTTGCCGGGGTCTCTTGTACCTCCAGCCCGGCCGTCGAGCAGCGGGCGGGTGTCCCGGAGGCCGCCGGCGTGCTTTGACCTTTCGCCTCTTGTGGATTCCGCCGTGCGCCGAGTCGTAGGGCTGCAGGTGCGGCGGCAGCAGCAGGGCCGTCGTGGGCGTCGGTCCCCGCGCGTTCAGGTGCGCGAGTCCATTGTGGTATCGGTCCGCACCCTGCCCCCAATGGAGAGGGGCAGGGCTCGTTAATTGCTATCTCTTCTTGCCGTGCAGGAAGCCGTGGAAGGCGGCGAACTTGCTGTGCTGGCAGGTGACCCTCCGGCGCGGGCACGGGTAGCGGCTCACGCAGTTGGCGAACTCCAGGTCGCACTGGCACAGCTGCTGGCCGCAGTGGGCGTGCGGACTCAGCGACGACGGGTGCGCTGCATGCGGGGGGAGCCGAGAAAGCACACGTTGGGCACACCGCGGGTGGTAACGAATTGAGAAATGTAACAACAACAATAAAAAAGCTGGGCAATTCGGCCTAAATGCATCTGTCTAAACAGCTCAAAGTGACACGAACAGTGACAATGACTTTTTTTTTTAATGCGATGCATTTATAAGGTCAACTCTTGGCATTTTCTGCTGTATGGTGTAGCCTGGATTGATATGCGGTGGTATGCAGGAGAGACCAAAAAAATGAAGATTTCTAGAATGCAGTCTTATCCAGGTAGGCCTAAAAGAATAGAATGAGAGAGAAGACGAAGAGAAACAATGGATAAGAAGGGCCGCTTGGTACTCGGGAGTTATATTAGGAAATATAAGATGGCGACGTAGTTAGTGGAGCAAGACGCTCGATGCTCGCGCTAGGGCCTCCGGTCATTAACATCACATCATCGCCATCATTCGTATATTCGAATGTATAATATAAAGGGCATTTGAGTGCAAGTGTTTGCGCTGCTAACCCCATGCCGCCAGAGAAGAGGTCTCGGACGAATGGATCAGGACGACCGCTCGGTGCTGAGGCCCAGTGGCGTAGTCAGAAATTTTATTCGGGGGGGGGGGGGGGAGGGGGGGGGGGCAATATATATTAAGGAATCTTTGTCGTTTAAGAACCTCTACATTTTTGTACATATGCAACGGCCAGGGAACAATCTCAATGACGCTGTCCTTCGTTTCAGTGTACTGCGCAGCAGTAGCTGTCACCGGCCATGCATTGCGAGTAATTGCAGCGAAATTTTAGTCGCAACAGCGAGCACATGTAAAAACGAGGAGTTCTGCAAAACATACATTAGAAGTGCGAAGATAAAATGGAGTATTAGAAATGCGAAGGTACTTGATAAAGGACAAAAAAGTGTCACTGGAAATAAAGTCATTGTATCTATACACAAAACCTCGCAAACAAGATATTTAAATACACGTGTCTCCATTAAATCTACGTATCTAAGCAAAAGTCACTCTATATAGTGCGTCAAACAAGCGCAATCACAGATAGTAAACTTTATACACGGAAAGACAGACGATCTGGGCAAGGACAAAACTATGATAGCAGAAGTCGCGATATGTACTTGGGCCATGCTGCAGTCGGTGACAGTTTGAAAAAATTTCGAGGGGTGGGGGTTAAGCCCCATAAGCCTCCCCCCTGGCTACGCCCCTGCTGAGGCCTATTGACAAATCCTCTGAAGAAAGATGGATAGCTGGGCAGCGCTCGTCAGTGTCGTCTCGTACTTCTATATTTCGTTCATTTCGCGCTGTACTACTCACAGTGAGAAATCATAGCCGGTACAGCGCGCGACTGTATCACCGCCAGCGACAGCGACAGGGTCCCGCTTAAATATGCATATGTGGTGTGGTGCTATATGGTAGCTGTGTCTAGTAGTGGCTTGCGATGGGGCAATCCCTCATTGGTTCGATGATAGGGCTCTTTGGCGATGACATTTTCTTTTATATATCTACTACTTGATTGCGAACATTTGCGAACGCTAAAATCTTTCACGATTATTTCAGGATGCAGATTTCCCTTTAGGTTACCTATAGTATGCACAATGCGGTAAATAGAAGGGCACATGCTGCACCAGCCAGGACACGTAAATACTGCCCCAGAAGTAATATTTTCTCCTGCTTCTGCTGTGCTCGCGATACTTTTCTCCTCTTGAGTAGCATACTTTTCTAATGACATGTCCAATTTGTCGCAACTCAGCGCAGTTGTTTCCGGCTTTTCCTCTGTTCGTGTCCGTTTGAGCTGTTCAGCAGCATTTCTAGCAAGCGCATCGACGTATACGGCGTCGATGTGCAGTTTCGAACTGGTGTGCACTTACAGTACTTTACCTACCGTGTCGCACACGTGGTACTCAAAGTGTCTTACTGTAGAAGAATCGGTTTGCGAAGCTGCCACAATTATCGGTTTTCTTAGTGGCAGCTTCGCTGTGGGACTACTCTAGTCAGTATCCTCCGATCATTAAGTTCGAGCACCGATGTACTGAGCCGGCAAGGAGTGTCGTATCTGATTGATTCTTTGTTGCCTTTGCTATTGGTTGCTTCTTCGTGACTGATAACAGTCAAGAAATGGTAACTGTCCGGCTACGGTATCAGAGGCTACTCTGGCCGATAGTAGGGTGAGAAAGAATGAATTAAAATAAGGATCGTTCCAAAAATGAGTATAGATCGCTAACAGAGCACACCAAGGGAAAAATTGCGTTACATTAATATTTTTGGCAACATAGTTTGGTGAGTTGACCGCTATTCGAATGCGTTCCGGGAAAAAAGCGCATAGTATTTCCGCTTTTGAATTTTGTTCTTCCCAGAGATGACGGGCTAGCCTTTACTACGGATGATTAGCACGTTTGTGCCGAATACACCGAGCGTTATTTCGCTCAGAGAAAATTGATGAAATATTCTCCCGGCTACACCGCTGTCCTGTTCTTGCACAAATTTCGCATGGAGGTGGAATTTAGTGTCGATTTTGTTTTACTGTACGTTTTGGTCGACTCGCCTGAATCAGCGAGAATCAATCGGAAGTTCGCATCTTGTGCAACGATGCAGGGATCAAATCAGACGGTTTCTCAACAACTGTACCCGTAGTGCCATCTTTCGGACCCGAATAGTTGAGAAGCGCTCTTCATTTCGTGTCTCGCGTTTCGTCTGCGTTCTTTATTCTGCCGCCGACAAGAGATGGCGCTGCCAGTACAGCTGTCGCGGAACCGCCCTTTTTGGTCCAGGAATATCGCATGCAGAAACGTGAGAATATGGAGGGGAAAAAAAAAAAAACGTATTATTTTTTCCTCCATATTCTCACGTTTGTGCATGTGATATATCCGAACCAAAAGGGCGGGTCCGCAACAGCTGTACTGGCAGCGCCATCTCTTGTCGGCGGCAGAATAAAGAACGCAGACGAAACTCGAGACACGAAATGAAAAGCGCTTCTCAACTATTCGGGCCCAAGAGATGGCACTACCGGTACAGTTGTTGAGAAACCGTCTAATGTTTTTTTTTTTTGTCCTCCATGCGTGAGAACTACTTTCGCTTCATAACGGCTTACATACTGTTTCATTAAAAACGCTTTCTCTTTCTCTCTCGCTGCCTGTTTCTAATGATTTCGGGCCAGTATTTATTATCGAAAACTGTCGAATTAATATAGGGCGTTCTTGGTCGGTTTTCAACTTTTGAGAGTTTGCATTCTCGAGGTAAACGGCTTTTTTTTTGCGGACGCCTCCGCGTACGACCGCGCGCTGCCTCAAAGCAATCCCCCGTGCCACCCCAAAGTTGCAAACGCGGGCCCCGCCGCCAAGCGAGGAGCGTGTCTGACCGCAGTGTGCCATGCCGGGCGTGAGGCAGTGCCAGTCGTAGGGCAGCAGGTACAGGGACAGCTTGGAGCAGGGGGACTGCGAGTAGCACCAGTCGTGCTCCAGGCAGCAGCTGCGAGGATAGACATGAACACGAACAGGCATATGCAGTACGCAATGCAGGTCGAGTGAAGAAAAAGCAAACAACCACAACACAGACAGCTGTTGAAAGCAGCAAGAACAGCGCTCCGTGTGTGTCGTTTCCTTTCTTTGTGTTCGTCTTTTGCGCTGAACCAAGTTTCAACTATGTTCCACCAACTAGCCCAGCACGAAGTTTTGTTAAAGCAAGAACAGAAGCAAAAAGTTTAGGGATTAGGAATTATTTCAATTAATATGGTAGTTTGTTCTCGTCTTGACAGAATCACTGGACTACACCAGAGATAAAGTATTTATTTATTTATTAATGCTGTCAACCCTCATTTGAGGGTCATTACAGGGAGGGAAAATGAAGAAACGAAATGCATATATACACAAGAATGAACAAGCCTCTTCGAGCATACATTATAAGAGAGCATAAAAACGCAACACAATTCACACCACTGTAGAGCCACGTGCTATACAAAAAGAAATATTTGACAGTCAGTTACTCGCACATATACAGGAATCTCACGCCTAGACGGAATCCCCAAGTGCATTCAGGAATGCCGCTACACCTGTAGACTCAGCAAAATGAGCGGGCAATTTATTCCAGTGCTCAATAGCGTCCGGAAAAAGTGAGCAGCGAAAGACGTTAGTTCGGGTCAAGTATGGCCGAATCGCTTTGTGGTGATTAAGGCGGGAGCTCAGTCTACCTGGGTTTTCAGCGCGGAAAACAAATTGGTGTTAATTTATTAGTTTTGCATGTTTTTGCGTAGAATTGTTTAACCGTTCACGTCTTAACTATGCGCTCTGAGGTTCACCTGCAGCTGTGCATATATGCCCAACTGTGGGTGAAGTTGTAGGTGGCAGTAGCAGCTTCTTGATCGCGGTCGAAGGAACCCGCCTCTTTTGGTTGCGCGCTTAAAGGTATGTCCTCTCGTTACAGTGAATATGAAGCAAATCAGTCACCGATATACTCTCAAAACAACAATAACGTAAGAAAAAAATTACGTGTAAAAACGACACATTGTCACTCAAGTGTTTCGATTACTTGTTTCCTCAAAATTACAGCGGATAGCTTTCCTTACTTTTTATTCGGTTTAACTCTTTCTTTGCCGTGGCAGTAATGAACATTTGTATTGGATCTTTTGTGTTTTTTTTTTGCTAAAAATAATACCGTAGTTAAAATGCCATAACACATCAAAATCAAGCAAACTGAGAGTAAATTCTTACAATGTGCTCTTAGCATAGTGTTATTAAGGTCTAAATTGCCGTTTCATTTGTCAAAAACGAAAGTCGAGGAAAATTACACCAATCAATTGTTACGTTATGGTTTAAATATAGACAGAAAAATACTCAAATATTTCGAAAAATACAACTTATCGCTTCTTTCGTGCTTTAGTGCATTCATGTTAAATAACTCAGGCTTTTTTTCGCAAAGAAACTTAATTTACAAATACTACAATGCTTGTCATTAAAAACTAAATAAATGTGCTTCTGAGTGGTGGTAATTTCGATAAAATTGTGAAAGTTTAATGCCCAAGAAAAACAGTAAAATACAAAAAATTGCTGCGTTGATAGCAAAACCGCGAATTGCGTGCCTCTATATACAAGAATAAATTACCAAAAATTTAATGACGTGTACGAATTATTTCAAATAGCTCTATACATAACTATAAAGCTCCAGCGGAAGAAAAATTTGCACCCTGTCTCGTCGTCGAGAGCAGGTGTAAGCACAAAATGCGTTTCGGGAAAAGTGTAGCACATTCTACTGTTATAAAAAGCATTGTCGTGTTTCTGCCGACGTCATATAGCTTTCTCGTTGAATAATTGAAAATTATACCGACCACTGAAGCTCGAAACCTATCTCTCCCTTATCCTCTATGCCCAAACTCTTCACTTACAAAATAAATGTTCTTACTACTATTACTATATAGAACCGCAAAGCTATTGAATTCATTTCAACAGAACGTAATTATTTCATGCTCAATACAATGATAATTCAGTAAATGGCCGTCTATTTGGGCTGACCCCATATTGTCGGAAATAATACACATGCTTGTTATACGAAGTGCTTAACTAATACGACGCTCAAGACAAAGCTGATTATTTAAATGTTGAAGGTAGAACTTTTAAGCATTATTCGTGGAGTGTTGATTGGAATTGCAGTGATTGGAGAAAAAAATTTACTCTTTTTAAAATTCTAGCTCAGAAAAGAGGCACAAACTTACAGAACCTTGAGATTAAACCTCTTTGTGCAACCACAAATTGCCTACACGCCAAAATACTCAGATATCTATGCCAACTGACAACTCACCACCACGGCGCGTTGGTACGCTTTTCATAGCTGGTGTATAAAGATGAGCACGAAGTATGAGTTAGGCGAGAATGTCATTGTGCTGTGTTTAATGCTCTCTTCAAGACTTTACTGTAGCCTCCTTCTGTAGTGCTTATAGAGAGCTTCTGTTCTCATCTGGCGCTTCTGGTAATTAGATGTTTATTTGAACGCTAAAGCAAAAGTTGCGCATATTTTGTGGGCTTCGCGGAGATTTAAGAGTGTTACCATGACGTTTATTCTGAACAGTACAAATGATTTTCGGACAGAAACTTGCATAACCTAAAGATATGTTCTTAAATGTATTTTGCATGCAATGATATGCATGCAGTGAAGATCTTGTACAGTCGTGAGCAAAAGTGGTATACAACACGCAGCCGGTGGCAGAGCTCGGGAAAACTGCATCGAAACGCCATCTAGCCACAGCGACAGGGGTCGCGACAGCTCAAGGCGGACCCATCTTATCTGCAGGCATGTAAGTTGAATCCTTTCGGTGTGTCGCGCTACCGCTCGAATGCCTAGCGGTGCCGCAGCAGAACCGTACCTGTGGCACCATTTTTATTTATTTTTGCTGTACAGCGATCAAGATACCACGGACGGCCGGCGCTTGCTCCGGAGTGAGACTGATATCGCGCCAGAGCGTTTAGGCGAGAAGGAGCGCGACGCATCAAGCCGAGCTATATCTGACAAGCTTGTCGATAAAATGGGGCACTGCCATGTTTGTCTCAATCCCAGATAGCTGTCGCTAGATGGCGTTCTAATGCAGTTTTCCTGAGCATGCTCGCAACTGACACCACCCCGTTTCAAAGGGGGCGCTCCTAACCATCCGTCCGTCCGTCCGTCCGTCCGTCCGTCCGTCCGTCCGTCCGTCCGTCCGTCCGCCCGCCCGCCCGTCCGTCCGTCCGTCCGTCCGTCCGTCCGTCCGTCCGTCCGTCCGTCCATCCATCCATCCATCCATCCATCCATCCATCGATCCATCCATCCATCCATCCATCCATCCATCCATCCATCCATCCATCCATCCATCCATCCATCCATCCATCCATCCATCCATCCATCCATCCATCCATCCATCCATCCATCCATCCATCCATCCATCCATCCATCCATCCATCCATCCATCCATCCATCCATCCATCCATCCATCCATCCATCCATCCATCCATCCATCCATCCATCCATCCATCCATCCATCCATCCATCCATCCATCCATCCATCCATCCATCCATCCATCCATCCATCCATCCATCCATCCATCCATCCATCCATCCATCCATCCATCCATCCATCCATCCATCCATCCATCCATCCATCCATCCATCCATCCATCCATCCATCCATCCATCCATCCATCCATCCATCCATCCATCCATCCATCCATCCATCCATCCATCCATCCATCCATCCATCCATCCATCCATCCATCCATCCATCCATCCATCCATCCATCCATCCATCCATCCATCCATCCATCCATCCATCCATCCATCCATCCATCCATCCATCCATCCATCCATCCATCCATCCATCCATCCATCCATCCATCCATCCATCCATCCATCCATCCATCCATCCATCCATCCATCCATCCATCCATCCATCCATCCATCCATCCATCCATCCATCCATCCATCCATCCATCCATCCATCCATCCATCCATCCATCCATCCATCCATCCATCCATCCATCCATCCATCCATCCATCCATCCATCCATCCATCCATCCATCCATCCATCCATCCATCCATCCATCCATCCATCCATCCATCCATCCATCCATCCATCCATCCATCCATCCATCCATCCATCCATCCATCCATCCATCCATCCATCCATCCATCCATCCATCCATCCATCCATCCATCCATCCATCCATCCATCCATCCATCCATCCATCCATCCATCCATCCATCCATCCATCCATCCATCCATCCATCCATCCATCCATCCATCCATCCATCCATCCATCCATCCATCCATCCATCCATCCATCCATCCATCCATCCATCCATCCATCCATCCATCCATCCATCCATCCATCCATCCATCCATCCATCCATCCATCCATCCATCCATCCATCCATCCATCCATCCATCCATCCATCCATCCATCCATCCATCCATCCATCCATCCATCCATCCATCCATCCATCCATCCATCCATCCATCCATCCATCCATCCATCCATCCATCCATCCATCCATCCATCCATCCATCCATCCATCCATCCATCCATCCATCCATCCATCCATCCATCCATCCATCCATCCATCCATCCATCCATCCATCCATCCATCCATCCATCCATCCATCCATCCATCCATCCATCCATCCATCCATCCATCCATCCATCCATCCATCCATCCATCCATCCATCCATCCATCCATCCATCCATCCATCCATCCATCCATCCATCCATCCATCCATCCATCCATCCATCCATCCATCCATCCATCCATCCATCCATCCATCCATCCATCCATCCATCCATCCATCCATCCATCCATCCATCCATCCATCCATCCATCCATCCATCCATCCATCCATCCATCCATCCATCCATCCATCCATCCATCCATCCATCCATCCATCCATCCATCCATCCATCCATCCATCCATCCATCCATCCATCCATCCATCCATCCATCCATCCATCCTGAGCTCCGCCGCCGGCTGCGTGTTGTATACCACTTTTGCTCACGACTGTACACACAACATACTGCACTGTGATAAATATTATGTCCGAAAAAAAAAGCGGAAGGGTTGGGCGGTGAGGCTGTGGCAATGGTTCGGGCGGAAAATTCCAGAAAGAGTCTGCTTCATGTTCGGCATTAGGTCCTCAACATTTTTTGGAAGATATTATTGTAAATCTGTCACGCAGTGCAACAAAAAGCTTTTCGTACTTAAAGCTATTGGCGTTACAAATAAAAATATTTACTGCAGAGATTAGCGAGGCATTGAGTGAAATAGTTTCACAAAACTGTAAAAACACACTGATCTCCAATGTGCCCAGGAGACAGGAAATATGGCTTCTCAATATTACCGCAAAAAAAAAAAAAGACTAGGAAACAACTTGGCTTGACTCAAACACAGATGTATTCTTAGGTGCACTACGACGCCCATGTAAATGTACAAGCCTATAAACCAACTGCTTCTTCAAGAGCGCACTTTACAATTAATTGACTCCTGCTCATGATTGCTTGCGCAGCATGTCCTTCCATACATGTTTGCTGGTATCGGCGAAAATCGTATTACCTGCGTTGCGAGAAACAGTGGGAAAAATTATTGGTCTTGTGTGCCGTATGGCCTCACTTCATAGTGCTATCTGTTTGACTGCAAAGCATCAGCTCCAGATGGACGATGTCTTCCCTCGCAAATGACCACTTTTTTTTTTTTCTAAGTTGGCTACAGCAAGTTATGGCTGCATAATGTAGATACATTGTACGTGAGGGTCATAATACTGACGACATCCATACCGCATTTTAATCACCACAATAAGTTAAACCAAACACAGGCAGAAAGCGAAGCCTTCACCTTGGTAGCAACCGATGTTCTGAAGCGCAGAACACTAATATATTGATCGTTAGGACTAAATGGGGGTTATATGACATCATCCTCAGATTTAGTGCTACTGGTAACAGCCCAAAACTTCCATATGAAGACACAACAAAGTCGCGAAACCGACGCTGCTTGCGAGAGAGCCCAGACATCGGGTAGTCTGGAATTCTGGCTATGAAAACTTCCATACTGTGCAATTTTGACTCGCATTAAAATTCAGTGCTTCGGAGCAAAGTTAAAAATTACTTCGCAACTGAAAGTTCACGTCTCAGACCCGAATACTGATGGCGTTTAGTCGAAAAAACATGGGACACTTTGGAATAGCGCGCGTTTTCTATGAGCCAGCGTGACCCATGCTTAATGGACACAATAAGGAGAGAATTACATTATTTGCGTCTATATACGTAGAGTAAAATAGATGTGTGGTTAATGTTTCTTGTTTGTTTTGCGAAAGTTCTGATAACTTCTTATCATTCCTGCGGTTTTTGTTTTGTAAAGGTTGCTTCATGGCATTACTTGCCAGCGTAAGGTGAAAACAACACACAAGTCAGAAACAAGGTGTGATCAGCTTCTGAAGTTTGTTTGTTTGTTGTGCTTAGAAAACAGTCGCGTCTATATTATTGATAGTAGTTGAAATATGCCGCAGTGTTCACGTTAAGAATAAAACTGTCCATATCTTCGTTTTCTGATAAAGTGAAAAGAGAGTAGCTAATAGCCGCAGCAGGTATCCGTCGCATGGCCCTCTCATTGACTGTATTAAGGCGAAAGCCTTTGTTGGCTCATGAGTGGCATTCGTCCGACAAGACAGATCCATAGCCAATCCAACACTAGCCACATAACAATCCATACATACATACATGGGCTAAACTGGGTAAACGGTCCTTTCTTGACTCATGAGTGGCGTCCGCAAAATAAAAAAAAAAACTAAAAGAAAAGAGAACAAAAAGAAACATAGAAATGAAACAAATAAATAATGCAAAACAAAAATGAAATAAAAATAACAAAAACAAAACAAAACGACCAAAAAAGAAAAATTGCAGGGAGAAAGGGAGGAAGGGCTTTCGAATTTCCGCTCTAAGTAGGCTCAAGTTCAATCCTGTGATTTTTTTTCGTAGTGACTGGCGCGGGGTTACTTTCGAGCCGCATAGCTTTTGCATCTATATTATTCACAGTAGCTGAAATAGGACGCAGCCTTTACGTTCAAGGACTGCCGATTCAATCTTTTACCATGATTTCATTTCTTCCTTAAGTTCCTTCTTTCCGTTTATTCTTGTCTCCCGCACTTTAATTGATGTTTTTTGAAAAAATTATGGTGGGGCATCGTAACTTGGCAATTCTGATAAAAAACGGAGCACCTTCTTGCGCTTAACATGTTTTGTCCGCTAATCTTGCCATAAAAATTAATCTTCATCTTATATTCGGCACAAAAATGACCAGCATGTCGTCAGCGTCATGCGACCTTTCCCTCAGTAATTAATAAACGACGGCCGTGATGCGGATTGCAGTACTGGCTAGCTTTTTAATTCAGAATAATGATTTAAAACGCTGTGACCATTTAAAAATGGCTGCTTCCAGTGCAGCGCTCATGTTTACTTCTAGCCGAACTTTAATCTCAAGGCAACAAGTAGATAAGTTTACCTCCCATGACTTTCGCCAAAAATTATTTTAAAAACATGAACTACGCTATAGAATATAACGCCATTTTTTAGACATTTAGGCGTTTGTTTACAACCACCAGCAGCCGTTAGAATTCCTCAACACAGTCTAATATGGATGTGGCATCTACAGCGCAGGGTTCAAACTTTGTCGCTTGCACGATTTTTTGATAATTAGGTATCTGAATTTCCCACATAATGATGTTGCTGGTAGGTACCACAGCTTACTGAACATGCAGAGTTTAGCGCACGAATCCCTCTCTTCTCCTCTCCTCCTCCCCTTTTTTTTGTGGCACTGAAACTTGTGTCACGCCGCGAACGACTATTACGGTCAAATACAGAGTTTTTACGATGTGAAGGGAACTAAAAAAAAAGACTGAGGCAGAGAGCAAGGAAGGCAATTCTGACAAAAGATGCATTAGGATCGACGTAACAAGTCGAAGGGGCAAAAAAAAAAGGCAGGAGGGACTAGAAATTGAGCACTAAAAGAGGCATCACACACACTCCAGAAGCCTGCGCATACACGTGCGTATACCTGTCGATGTGATCCACGGGCGTGCCGTCGCCCATGTACCCGCAGAAGCATCCGTATCCGCGGTAGCTGAGCGGGTTGCAGCCGGAGACGCACTTGAGCATGCTGGCCAGCTGCACGATGCTGCGGCGGGCCCTGGACCCCGCGCGGTGGGCCTTCTGCGGGGAGGGCACCTTGACCAGCAGGCTCTCCTGGCGCACTACGGGGTTGCCCTGCTTCTTCAGCAGCACGCCGCCACCACCGCCGCCGGAGTCAGCGCGGCGGCGCGAGTGCGACCGGCGCTCGCTCGACGATGACAGCAATCCTGCGATGGCGAGAAATCATCTTTCATTCATCGGCAAGTACGGTGTTAGAAATCTGGGATTGCATAGTGGAATTCGATTAATAAGAGCTTCCTGGTGCATGCGGAAGAAGCTGGGGTGTTATAGGGAGCCACCTCGTCAATGAGTGAGTGAGTGAAAAACATTTATTGCTCCAAAAATCAGGTTTTAGTAGTGGGCCAATGTCTTCATGTCTTCGGCCTCTTCACAAGGTCGGCGCCCCTATTCCAGGGCACCGCTGAGTCTTGCTGCTTCGCAGGCGTGCTGCACCAGTGCCCAATATGTGCTTTCGAGCTCGAATGTGGGACAGAGTCTCGGTGAGGATGCCAGAACATGGTTTTGCGCCATGGTCGCCGCAGGCTGCAACACAGCGCAGTTGGGCGACGCATAATACTCTTATACTGAGCAATGCAAATTGAAAACTGAAACTGACCGACTACTGTAAAGCCGGCTAATGTCAATGCTTTGAACTAATAACAATAAAAGATAA
Source organism: Amblyomma mixtum (assembly GCF_055824585.1). Lineage (NCBI taxonomy): Eukaryota > Metazoa > Arthropoda > Arachnida > Ixodida > Ixodidae > Amblyomma > Amblyomma mixtum. The sequence goes on along the minus strand of NC_143017.1, from coordinate 92,273,640 downwards.
CGACGAAAGAAAAGGAGGATTCAGAGCAAGTAAAGGCAGGGATGTTAACCAAACTTAGGTATGACTGACTACCGTATGTTGGAGGAAAGGGGATAAGGCGACAATATGGTGAGAAAAGAGGAGACCACGTGCAAATAAAGCAGCACACTCTAGAAGCACTTCGAAGTTCCCTGAAGGTCATTTACTCCAGGTACTAGCTGCAGCTACAAGTAAGGGAGGGGTAGGGATAATCTATTAGAGGCCAGTACTAAGGTCCCCTTATAGAAAAGCGCCCTTCCTCATTGAGTGCTTGGATACACTCGGCCTCTGCAAGTCAAGGGATTTTCTACGCCATCACACAGTGGACAAAGCGGACAAACTATTCCGCTCAAGTGTCCCCATGACTGGACTATCCGTTTGCTTGGTAGTTGTTATTCGCCCTCCCCTCCGTCTCGGTCGGTCATTATGCCGACTAGCAAAAAAAGAAGAAAAAAAAAACTGGGTGTACCCCTATGGCGAAAATAGAAGGCGCCGACCAAAAGAAATATTGTGAACAAGGCTCCGGTGGGGGAGCCGAAACGTCGTCTCATCCTTTCTTTTGGTTGGCGCCTTCTATTTTTGTCATGTACCAACCCGACGAGACGGGTTTCTGTCAGACAGTAGACTTCAAGGTGTACCCCAATTTTTTTTTTTTCAAAAATTCTAAGGTTTATGGATTTCTTTTTGGGTGAACTTCACGAGCTGTTGGTACATTATGCTTGCATTATACATATCTGACGACTTTGTCCGGTCAGCCACACATGACCGGGCAAAGTCGCATGAGCATGAGCATGAGTTAGCATGAGCCTGTCTCATAACCGTGATCTTGAATAAGCTGTACACAGATCGTTCTAAGGGCGTCAAATGTTTACAAACAACAGTGCTAAGACAACGGAAAAGAAAGAAAAAAAGGCGCAGACTTGAAGCTGACTAACAAATGGGTTGAGATGAGAAGTCTTATTTTTTATGATGCTGCAGCATAGCTAGGAGAAAGGCTGAAACGTACTCGTGCGATGTTGAGCGTAAGGCAAACAAACACAAAGCTGTCAAAGAACTAAAGGAAATAAAGGCAGGATGATTTAACGTGCATATAAAATGAAAACAACTTTCAGTGTCTGTGTAAAGGGCAGTTTCCCATCGACGAAAACACCACATGCTCCACACGGACCATCCCTCTCTTCTTCTTCAGTCCCTCATATGTATAATTCATAGAACTTCGCGCGCGAGATTCCAGAGAGCGGCTGTAGGAGACTCGCAGGGGTGGAGAGCTGGGGTTTAATTTTCGCCACCTGCTTCTTTACGCCAAATCTCGGTGCACAAACGTGATCGCATTCCACACTCAACGAAATAACGCAGCCGCAGCGGGAAATCTAACTCGAAAAGGTTATTTATGTTTCCATCTGCCGCCACTAGCTTTTAAAATGGTGCGTCAGTACGCGTTCTGGTACTGAGTGCAAGTTGAAGGTTCGTCTCTAGCCGCCGTGTCGACTGCAAAAAAGGTAAAAAAAATGTTCAAGCACTGGAATTTTGGTGCGCACAATGCACTACGACAATCCTCGTAGCCTGGGTGCGGTACTTGCTTGTAAGTGTTTCATCAAAATATATCTTTCCGATCGTCATTAATGTCTTCGACAGTTCTCCATCGACACACTTTTCTTCCATACGCCACGGAAACGTAAGTATTCTACGTCCATCAGCCCCAAAAGTGCAATTTCCTTTCTTTCTTCGAAGCAAAGTTAATCGAAATCGGAGCAGTTGTTACCTAATGAGAGCGTTTATCCGCTTCCGCGTACCCTTGGGCACACCACAGTTGGACTGCGACGGAGGTAAAAAAAGACGAGATCGAGATCTCGCAGCCTCGCAGAGGCGTCATTCCTCGAGGCGTCGCCGCCACAGTCCACCGCAACAGCAGCAGCAGCCACCATGCATCGGGCGCTCAGCCCCAATCCGTTGCGGCCCAGATGATTTAGCGACCAGAGGCAGCGCGGGTTCAGTGCACGGCTGGACGCAACAGTCCCAGGGGAGGAGGGAGGGCGCATTTTCTATGGGACGCCGCACTGCGTCTACTCGCGCACCCTTGCACGCGGCCGCCGGTGAAATCGGTCGAGGAAGCGCACCGAGCGTCGCACTGGTGCAACGACGCGCGTCTTTGTCGTGGTCGCAGCGTTACGCACGAGTAGCGGCAGCGGAGAAAGCGATCGCGTTTCTTCGCCCAAGAAGAGTGGAGAGGAGGAGGAGGAGGCGTTTTGTCGTTGAACCGAGGCGAACTCCTTTTCCTTCTCCTCCTCCTCGTCGTCTCTTGGGAGGCGCCGCAACGTTGGAATGCTCGGCGCTGGCTTTCATCAAACAGAGGCAGCATTTGTGGGACTGCTGAGTTGACTCTCGAACTGGTGCGACGTCTGATGATTGGATGACGATGGCTGTGATGATGATGATGAGTCTGAGGTCGCTTCCTTTGCAATAGGAGCTTGGTGGTACACACCTGGAACCCGCGAAAAAAGAAAATATAGAACAAACAAAAAGACTTCTAGAGCGCTGGGATGGGGACACTGATCACTGTATTCCCGCGAGAATGTCGCGCGCGCATCACCAAAGCTCCAAAAACCTTTTCGTCGATTCTGAGGATTTTCCGTATGGCTGCCCTTTCGTCCATTCGAAACCAAGCGCATTCACCAGCCTGCCCGCAGTAGCGTTCTGGCTGGCCAATAGTAAACTAACGCTGCGATAGCCGAGTTGTGTGTGCGGTCGGCATCGTTCTTAGCTAACAGTGAGCCCATTAACTGTGCTAGTTTTCTTCGCGTAGTCACTCCTGTGAGCTTTCCAGGAAAAGAAGAGTAATTTATTTGTGCACCGTCATTCGGATATGTCAATCTGGCCCCGACTGCTGACCAGTGTATGTGGCACTGTTTACATCGTGAAGCTCCCTTCTATCGAGGGCACAATTTTGTCCAAATAAATAGTTGGTCTTCAGCACTGCACGCAAATCTGCTTGCCACTCCTCTGGACTGCCTTCCGTCACCGCTACGTGACAATGTGGGGGTGGTCACAAGTTCCGCTTCCAGGCACGCCACGTAGTTTATCGGGGTAATAGAAACCAATGCTTGACTGCGACTGAGACGGTTGTATCTCGGTAGTTTTATTTGCCAACGCGTGTTCAGCCTATCTTCGTAGCGGTTGATTCAGTGACACACGCACCGCACGGAGCTGCCGTATCTCTGCCATGTGCTATTGTTGGCCACCCACTCATACGTTTCGCAAGGTAAGCTCATGTATTTTGCCTCCCTAGTATAATATCTGCGAGTTGTGCTGTTCGCGTTTCAATTGGCTTGTTCGCGTTTCAATTGACGCTGATAGTACCTTGCGAAACGTATGAGTGGGTGGCCAACAATAGCTTACGGCAGAGTACACAGCAGCAAGCAGACTCAGTGCTTACAATGTTACGTATGCTGGCAATGAATTCTTCTATAAAAAAAATGCAAGTTAATTGATGTTACTGCGAAATCACGTAAACTGAACTAATAGTCAACGTGTTCAGAAATGCCTGGCCAAGTGACTGGGCTATTTTCTCGCAAGTGTGACGAAACTAGGCTTGTAGGTGAAGGTTCTGAAGTAAAACCCCGCAAAAGACGAGACAAAAGAAGGAAACAACACAAGCGCAGATGGATTATAATTATTGTTTTTAATCCATCATTTTTTTTTGTTTGTTTAACTTTCTGAGCACCTATCAGTCGCCGCCTGTGTCTTGGCCAATCCCCCGCAGTGGGTACGTGCCATTATTTAGAGGACAACAACAACAACAACAAGAAGGGGGCTTCGCTGCTCTCGCCACTGAGGACTATGAACGCATGGCTCAAGAGGCCATTGCAAGCAACTTTTGTCCGATCAACGTGAGCAATGAGGCCATCAAAAAATGTGAAGAGGCCAACCTGACGAAACTAGCAACTTCAATCAAGAAAGGCAATGTGCTCCACCTTGAAGCCTTTTTCAAAGCCAAGACCCACAAGGATGGCTGCCCTTTCTGCGTCATCATCAGTGAGCGGAACACGTTGTAAAAGTCCCTCGGGATGTACCTCAGTCAGCGCTTGTGTTGTCTCCTTCTTTTGTCCCGTATTTCGCGCTGTTTTAACTATATTTTCTCACTTTCAAAACAAACATCACCAGCGTTTCTCGAGTACCCGAAGACCCATTCGCTCTTCCGTCGAGGAGTGAGTGGTTGACAAACTCATCGGCCACACCGACCACTACGCGCTCTAATGTGCCCTGCCTCCGCACAGTGTCTCCCGGACACTATGTCATCCCACTGGCCCTCTCTCTTGCAACCCGAGTTCGGACGCTTGCAAGCAAATATTCTAGACCCAACATTGATTCAAAAGAGAGAGAGGGAGAGGTTTATTTCTGAGAAAGGCATAGAGGTAGACCTGAAAGAAGCTTCCTTTAGTCGACCACCGCTGTCGGCCAGGCCAGGCCAGGCCAGCCCACGCCAGCCCAGGCCAGCCCAGGCCAGCCCAGGCCAGCCCAGGCCAGCCCAGGCCAGCCCAGACCAGAGGAATAGGAACTTTCCATATAACGTTCATACATCCTCGAGAACAGCCTCGAATATCGCATAATCTTCACGATAATGCGAGCGCGATCTGATCCCGTCCAGCGAGCAGAGGGCTGCCAATTTTCCTCTCGTATAGCAAACAAAGTTACAAGGCTTAACGACGGAGCCGATAAACGAAGCCCCCCCCCCCCCCTCCAAAGAAAATAAAAGAAGCGCAGCTTAACGAAGCTTAACGAAGTAATGTGTTTGTACGAGATAATAACGGAGGGGATGGAAAAGCCCGCGAAGATTGTGCGCTTCCGCGGTGTTCCTGCGACGGCCGCCTTCACCCCACGCAATTTTCTTGGAGTGAAGGTCAACCACGCCACAGCTAGGTAACAATGAATAAAACAGGGGGCGGAAGCGAAAGACACGAGAGGCTGAGAAACCAGCCCACGCGACAGCATTTGACAGAGTCGGCCTTACGCTATGTCTTAGAGCACTTCGGTAAAGCTTGCTTGCCTCTGCGCTTACGTTCATCAATTGCAGTAACACCATTCATGCCTGCCCGCAAACGCACAGATGTTCTGTGCGGAACTCTTGCTGAGAGATTTCTTGAACTGTAGCTGTCTGCCAGCGCTGTGAAAGCGGTATTCGACAGTCAATTAAACGAGCGACTCCTGGGAGTCATTTAAAGCAGCGTAAAAATTTAAGCGCTGAATTTTATGTGATTGTCAACGCTAAGAGCTCAAATCAGCCAAGCTTTGTCGATGTGCCGAGAAGCTTACTGCCGAATTCGCTCCTCTGATTGTTGTCAAAATGGACTCGTCGCAGCAATAATTGAGTGAGACGCAAGGGCTAAGTGGACTGTCGCACTCTTCGAGAATACGAAGTTGAGAACGACCTCCCACAGCCTGCCATCTATCTTTAGGCCTTGCGAGCTGTTTTATGGCTTAAGCCGCGGCCGTTTGATAGGCAAAGTATGTCCAACATTCTTGGACAGAAATATTGAAAATAAGAAAATTACAAGACTTTGTAGCAAAATCTTTCTTTTAAGGTGTTTCCATCGGTCGCATCGAACAGTTAAGACTCCCATAGAAAATTAATAGAGAACGCCTTTGACGACAGCAAAAAT